>NC_090655.1:65986843-66324343 GCF_040937935.1 Hyperolius riggenbachi
GGTAATCCCAAGCCTGGCTCAGGGTAGCCGCCGAGACGTTTGTGCAGACAGCGGAGCAGCGATTGTAACCCACTTCCCCCAGGACGCTTTTTTGCCTGTCTTCTTCTGGTCATTGGAGGCTCCCAATACCTCGGGAGAGATTGCTGTTTGTCACATAACATGATCTAGCCATAGTGTTAGAGGGCCAACCGGAGGACAGGAGGAACAATTGAAGCACTGGATCCCTGGGAGTTGAGTAATGTGCAGGGGCTGCTGCAGATCTCTCTGGGGGTTTGATTTTTTTTTACCTGCTTTGAATCTAAAAAAAATTGTACTGCTTTTAAAGGGGAACTGAAGAGAGAGGTAGATGGAGGCTGTCATGTTTATTTCCTTTTAATCAATACCAGTTGCCTGGCAGCCCTGCTGGTCTATTTCTCTGCAGTAGTATCTGATTAAAACCAGAAACAAGCATGCAGCCAGTCTTGTCAGATCAGACTTATAAGTCTGAACCACTGAAACACCTGATCTGCTGCATGCTTGTTCAGGGGCTATGGCTAATAGTATTAGAGGCAGAGGATCAGCAGGGCTGCCAGGCAACTGGTATTGTCTAAAAGGAAATAAACATGACAGCCTCCATATACCTCTCTCTTCAGTTCCCCTTTAAGGCCTAAAAATCTACAAAGCTTCATACTGCCATGGAGGTTAATGGCGTGCACACTTGTGTAACCTGCTTATTTGCATCAACACCGCCCTAATAGGCGTCAAGAGAGCCTGGCAGAGGACTTGCCAGGGGATGATTTGAGTTAGTTGGAGAAGTGAGATGACACCGACCGGTGGGGAGCTGTTTGCTTTCGTCATTCTTTGTCTTATGTTTTGTTTCTCTATTTTTTTTCCCCCCTCCACTTTTATTGGGTTGCTAATCTTTTTTGTGTAACTGGATTTGCTGTAAAATTTTATGCAGGAGCTCGTCGGTGTTCGAACTGCCATGTGACCTATTATTGCTCCGAGAAGTGCCAAGCAGAAGATTGGAAGGCCCATGTTATTTTTTGCAAACCATCAAACCCGTAAGTCATTGTCTCACAGAGGAAGGCATGTGTGTATTACCTGCTACCTTTCTTTACCTTGTTCCAAGATATGTAGTGCCTTTGTCCATACTGTAAGCTGTGATATACGGGCTGCACGATTTTAGGGAAAAATAAAATTGCGATTTTTCACTCAGAAATTGCGATTTCGTTTTTTTCACGATTTTTTTTTTTCAAAGCAAGCTTTAGCACTAAATTGCACATATGTGCAGGTGGGGCCTTCTGTGAGGACGCTGGGCTGGGGGCAGTTAACAATGTGCGGCGTATTGCGGAGTGCTTGAGCCGGGCAGCAGTTTCGGTTTTAAACCGCAAAACCGTGCAGCACTAACACACGCTCTGACACAGACAGACAGACACGCTCTGACACAGACAGACAAACACGCTCTGGCACACGCTCTGACACACAGACACGCGCTCTGACACACAGACAGACACGCGCTCTGACACACAGACAGACGCGCTCTGACACGCACACAGACGCACGCACACAGACGCACGCACATTTAAACTGCAAAACCGTGCAGCCCTACTGTGATATTTTAATCGGAAATATGAAAGCATGGAACCTCAATCAATCACTCTTTCCCAGCAATCCATCTTCTTACTGAGATTCTTACTTCTCAGATTAGACTGTACTGAATGGGACTCCGACCAATACAGCAAAGTACTTAAAGTTCTGTAGCTTGTGCTCTCCTCTTTCATTTGATGCCTGAATCGCCTACACCAAATAGTTTTCGGCGATTTCAATTTAAAAGCCGGGGCCGCCATCTTGGCTATGTTATAACTTCCAGGTCACCCCTGTCCAGAGGAGTAATCCTGTGATAGAGAAGTGCATCACTGAATGAAGCAGGAAGAGTAAGTGACATACATGGCCATTGAACAAGTTAAAGAGGATCTGGAACGTCAAAACATCCCCTGGGGGGACTCACCTCGGGTGGGGGAAGCCTCCGGATCCTAATGAGGCTTCCCACGCCGTCCTCCGTCCCTCAGGGGTCTCGCTGCAGCCCTCCGTGAAAGCTGTCAATATTTACCTCCCCATCTCCTGCGCAGGCGCTCTGACGGCTGTCGGCTCCGAAGTAGGCGGAAATACCCGATCGCCGTTGGGTCTGCTCTACTGCGCAGGCGCAAGTTTCCGGCGCCTGCGCAGTAGAGCGGACCGACTGAGATCGGGTATTTCCGTGTAGTTCGGAGCCGAAAGCGGCCACAGCTCCCCCGCTGGAGCCAGCAAAGGTAAATATTGAACTGACAGTCGGGTCTGTCGCCGGCTGTTGGGAGGGCTGCAGCGAGACCCCCGTGGGACAGAGGACTGCGTGGGAAGCCTCATTAGGATCCGGATGCTTCCCCCACCCGAGGTGAGTATCTCCCAGGTGATGTTTTTGATGTTACAGAGTCTCTTTAAGGAAGCAGGAAGAGGAAGTTGCATGCATGGCCATTGCAAGAGGCTCCTCCAAAGGGGTCATAGTACGACTGTATGAAGCCGTTTGGCCCCATGCATTTTATAGCAGCAATACCAAGGGGAGTTTGGATAAAGCAAGTGGCTGGTACGTATACTTAAAGGCATATCCATGCTCGGAGACACAGCATTTCTCTCTCAAAAAGAGTTCTTACAGCCTTAAACCTACTAGCACAAACAAAAATTGTAGCAGAAGAGCATTCAGTTAAACACAGCACTTTGTCCTGCCATGAAAAGCCCCTTCAGCTTAAGATCCGATCCAAGTGAAGATAACTGTATCTTTTGTTTACATTCCGCAGTTGTTACATTGTAACATCTGAAAAAGAGCTCTCTGTACTTCAAGCATACACAGTTCCGAACAGCTGACAAGAGGATTTTAATATATAATAAAAAGCAGCTTGAATAAAATGCAATGGCCTCTTTCAGAGCAGATAAACTGTACTTTGGGAACTTGTAATTTGTAAACAGACAGTACTACTTGTGCACGAAAAGCAAATATAATAACTGTATGGGTAATAAAAAGTAGGAAAACACATTTTTATTGAATATTATGTCAAAGTTTCAGACTACTTTAAGACCTGTACACATGCTTGACCGATGTCGCAGGACTGTTTTGGAAACCAATCCCTTGAGCGACTTCGCTGTACAGATGCATAGTCAGCCTGTAGGCAGATTACACACTGTTTCAGTGGAGGGGGAAGGGGGCGACGGAACAGCGTAGATGTGACATTATGCAGTGGTTGGGGCAGTTGGAGTCGGTGGTTTCATAAATGGAGTCGGGAGATTTTTGTACCAAATCCACAGTCCTGCAAAAAAGGTTTGGTTCGCACACCTTTGATTAAGTGCAATTTCTGCGTTAATTGCATGATTATGCACAGGAATTGAAATTGTTTCTGGGCCTCGAACTTTCTTCAGAAAAGTGCAAAATATACACTGTATTTTTTGCACTTTTCTGAAGAAGGGGACCCTTCGTGGCCCCAAAACAATTGTTAATTCCTGTGCATAATCATGCAATTAATGCAAAAATTGCACTTAATCAAAGGTGTGCGAACCAAACCTTTTTTGCATGCTTATAAGTAATAGTTCTCTTGCTGCGCCTCAATGACAATACATTGGATACTTCAAAAGAAATTTTTATTATATAGTATAGTAGATTGATCAGAATATAGTCAATTATAGGGAAATATCACCCCAAACTAATTTTGAGATCAGCTGACCTCACCACACTGCATACCCTCATGCACACTGATCCATTCACAACTCGGACTGGTTATATCCCTCCACAAAAAGCCAGCTGTTGCCACTCGTGATCGTGCAGGGAGATTCCACCTCAATTGCGTCCGGCAACAGATTACAAGTTTGTCCTTTGAGTAAGGCAGCGTGGTTGACACCCCAAAGCGTTTCTTTGGTATACACAAAAAATGGTTAAAACATATAAGCAAAAAATATAAAAATATATAAAAATGTTAAAATTCCGTTGATCTCTTATATTGTGTTCTTAGCATTCATAGTATTCTTATGCTCCGCATATAGCGTGTTAAAGCAAGTTCCGGATATTCTCAGATTAACAGGCAGTTCATAGCAGTTTTACTGCTCCGCATATAGCGTGTGACTGAGAGACTCACGTGTCCTTAACTGATCGGTGAGGAGGTTCAGGATTAGTAGCCGGGCTGTGATGGTTCTTCTCCGCAGCTCAACGTGCTCTCTTGTCCCGGCCGAGGACACCGAGAGCCCGGAGCTGCTTGTTGTTTAACGACGGTGTTCTCCGTGGAGCGGAAGTTTCAGGTGACGTCACTACTCTGTATCCACCAATCGGGTACCAGGAGTTGAAGTCGGGGGTTTCATAAACTGAGGAGTTGGAGTGTGATAATATTTGTACCAACTCCACAGCCCTGTCCAGTAATTTGAGGTATCCTCTACAAAGTGGTGGCTGGATAGTGTACTTGTTAAGGTCTCTGCCTTTGACATGGGAGACCAGGGTTCGAATCCTGGCTAGGTCAAGTACCTATTCAGTAAGGAGTTCAAGGCAAGACTCCCTAACACTGCAGGGTGGCCTCCTGAGCGCGTCCCTGTGGCTGCAGCTCTTGAGCGCTTTGAGTCCGACAGGAGAAAAGCGCTATACAAATGTTCAGATTATTATTATTATTAATTCACCAAGTGTGATATGGAGTGTTGCATTGGAGAAACATTACAGAGAGGACTCGGGAGAAGCGGACGCACTATTACAGGACACAAGTAGAGAATTATTGCATTCGGTGTCTTTCTTTTTTTCCAGGCAAGACAATTGATTGAAAACATGACCACTATGGGGTTGAAAAAGCAGTTTTGCAAATACAGTAGAATGCCTTTAAAGTAAACTCCACGGGACCAGGCAAAGTAGTTTACTATATCAGAAGTCTACTATATCAGAAATGGTCATACTAGTACTGGATCTTACTTTGGTCAGTAATTGGAAGTTGTTTTCTTTTCAATTTTTAAGTAAGCGAGCGCAGACTAGGCTAGATCAGTGCATAATATGCAGGTGTTTGCATTCAAAAATTGTGTAACAGCTTGCACAGGAAGCATAGGTCTCACCAGTTAATGCAGGTACAGTACTTAGTGTGTGCTTCTCTGTCCACATTTCTGTTCAGCCTGGATGATACTGTAGTGTGGCAGCCATGCACAAGCAAGTCATAAATGACAGGCAGTTCCCTCAGTAATCGGGCAGCAGCTCACACAGGAAGCATAAGTCTCACCAGCTGGTGCTTTTGAGGTAATCCACGCAGGCCCAGCGTAGTGTGCAGAGAGTGAGCAGGCTACAGGTGGCTGCCAGCCTACCCATCGACAATGGCTCATGGGTCTCTGACTGACGTATGATGCCTGCACCCGCCCTATTACAAAAGTTCTATTATATCCAGGTTTTACTATACCTGGCATTATGTGGCACACACACACACACACACACACCCTCCGCCTCCTTCCTTCCCTTCAGTTTTTTTTTTTTTAATTATATCAAATTTTACTATAAGAGATTATACAGTACATGGGAATGACCTAAAAACTCTAAATTACAGTGTCACAAAATAAAAAAATCTTGGTCTAAAAACTGATCTGGTCAGAAATTCTGCTGAGTATTGACTAACAACTACAATAATCTTTATTGAATTGTGATGGACGGTTCTATCCTCTTCTAGTAAGTTGGTCCAACATTCAAGGTTTATGGCCAGCAATTCTGTTACCAAACTTATTCAATGTTATGGGTAATATGCAGCAATTCTGTATTTCAGGGAAGTGACTGGTAGAGAGAAAATAATGAATGGAGAAAAGCCAAAAGTCGGGACAAAGGTAATCTAAGTGAAGAGACGTGACGAGGAGCATGATCTCCGGAGGTCTTTCACTATCTGGCTCTGAAACTTTGCTGATATACTGAAAGCGTTGCTACGGAAATTTTGTATTCTTGATGAATGATACAAATCTGAATCGAACTTCATTTCACCTTCTTTTCAAATTAAAATGAACCTGAGGGTAGGAACACATACAGTGGGTTGCAAAAGTATTCGGCCCCCTTGAAGTTTTCCACATTTTGTCATATCACTGCCACAAACATGAATCAATTTTGTTGGAATTCCACATGAAAGACCAACACAAAGTGGTGTATGAGAAGTGGAATGAAAATCATACCTGATTCCAAACATTTTTTACAAATAACTGCAAAGTGGTGTGTGCATAATTATTCGACCCCCTTTGATCTGAGTACAGTCAGTTGCCTATAGACATTGCCTGATGAGTGTTAATGGCTCAATAGTGTGCACCTGTGTGTAATCTAATGTCAGTACAAATACAGCTGCTCTGTGAGGGCCTCGAAGGTTGTCTACGAGAATATTGGGAGCAACAACACCGTGAAGTCCAAAGAACACACAAGACAGGTCAGGGATCAAGTTATTGAGAAATTTAAAGCAGGCTTAGGCTGCAAAAGATTTCCAAAGCCTTGAACATCCCACGGAGCACTGTTCAAGCGATCATTCAGAAATGTAAGGAGTATGGAACAACTGTACACCTACCAAGACAAGGCCATCCACCTAAACTCACAGGCCAAACAAGGAGAGCGCTGATCAGAAATGAAGTCAAGAGGCCCATGGTGACTCTGGACGAGCTGCAGAGATCTACAGCTCAGGTGGGAGACTATCCATAGGACAACTATTAGTCATGCACTGTACAAAGTTGGCCTTTATGGACGAGTGGCAAGAAGAAAGGCTTTGTTAACAGAAAGCATAATAAGTCCCGTTTGCAGTTTGCCACAAGCCATGTGGGGGACACAGCAACCATGTGGAAGAAGGTGCTCTGGTCAGATGAGACCAAAATTGAACTTTTTGGCCAAAATGCAAAACGCTATGTGTGGCAGAAAACTAACACTGCACATCACTCTGAACACACCATCCCCACTGTCAAATATGGTGGTGGCAGCATCATGCTCGGGGGGTGCATCTCTTCAGCAGGGACAGGGACGCTGGTCAGAGTTGATGGGAAGATGGATGGAGCTAAATACAGGGCAAACTTGGAAGAAAACCTCTTGGCGACTGCAAAAGACTTGAGACTGGGGCGGAGGTTCACCTTCCAGCAGGACAATGACCCTAAACATAAAGCCAGGGCAACAATAGAATGGTTTAAAACAAAACCTATCCATGTATGAGAATGGCCCAATCAAAGTCCAGATCTAAATCCAATCGAGAATCTGTGGCAAGATCTGAAAACTGCTGTTCACAAATGCTGTCCATCTAATCTGACTGAGCTGGAGCTGTTTTGCAAAGAAGAATGGGCAAGGATTTCAGTCTCTAGATGTGCAAACCTGGTAGAGACATACCCTAAAAGACTGGCAGCTGTAATTGCAGCAAAAGGTGGTTCTACAAAGTATTGACTCGGGGCCGAATAATTACGCAAACCCCACTTTGCAGTTATTTCTTTGTAAAAAATGTTTGGAATGATGTACGATCTTCGTTCCACTTCTCACATGTACACCACTTTGTATTGGTCTTTCACGTGGAATTCCAATAAAATTGATGCATGTTTGTGGCAGTAATGTGACAAAATGTGGAAAACTTCAAGGGGCCGAATACTTTTGCAACCCACTGTATGTGTTTATCATAGCCCATAGTGTAAAACATATGCGATTCTGCCTAGTGTGTTCCTACACTCAGCTGGATTTTGAAGAAAAAATTTGATACTTACCCAAGCAGTAGGAAGCATCTAGATCAGGGGTGTCGCACTCAACCATGCAATGGGACAAAATCTGAAACATGGTCTTATGCTGGGAATGCACGGTTGGTTTCTGCATGTGCGTTTCTGCTCTCAATCGTTTTTGACGCTCGATTCAGCTCTCAATTTTCTCTTATCTTCCACTCGCTTTTCTTATGTCTTTCCATTCACTTCTATCAGAAAATGAGTGGCCAAAGGATCGAAAGTGAGATTTGACATGTCAGAAATTATCTATCAAACCATCTAATCAGCTTAAAAACGAACCGTGTATTCCTAGCATAAGTTGCAGGTGAAATTATTTTTTAAGATTTAACATTCATTGAACAGTCTCAATCTATGTGTCGTAACTATGTTTGGGGGTCCTGCTCCTCCCCCTTCTGCAGAGTTGCACAGCAAAGTAGTTTAATATTTGCCTGCTCCAATACTGCTTCGGGTCTTCTCTGATCTTCCTGACAGCCGCACGCTCTATGCTGCATACCTCTGGCTCCTGCCATATCACGTGATCAGTAGAAGGTATGGAAGAACAGAGTGTGCAACTGTCAGGACGAACAAGACTCTAGGAAAGGGATGTACCCTATATAGCAGCACCACAATGACCAAGACTGAATTGAAATAATCAAGTAATCTTTATTGGACAATAACAAAACACCATTTATATAAAAACAATTAAAAATTACCGATAGGTGGAGTTTAATATAAATATGCAACAATAATCCAGTCAATACTAATACATTTTTATATATATCCACCTGATCCTTAGCAAAAATATATATAGTGGTTTGCAAAAGTATTCGGGCCCCCTTGAAGTTTTCCACATTTTGTCATATTTCTGCCACAAACTTGAATCAATTTTATTGGAATTCCACCCACGTCAAAGACCAATACAAAGTGGTGTACACATGAAAATTGGAACGAAAATCATACGATTCCAAACATTAAAAAAAAAAACGCAAAGTGGGGTGTGTGCGTAATTATTCAGCCCCCTGAGTCAATACTTTGTAGAACCACCTCAATTATAGCTGCCACTATTTTAGGGTATGTCTCTACCAGCTTTGCACATCTAGAGACTAAAATCCTTGCCCATTCTTCTATGCAAAACAACTCCAGCTCAGTCAGATTAGATGGACAGTGTTTGTGAACAGCAGTTTTCAGATCTTGCCACAGATTCTCGATTGGATTTAGATCTGGACTTTGACTGGGCCATTCTAACACCTGGATATGTTTTTTTTTAAACCATTCCATTGTTGCCCTGGCTTTATGCTTAGGGTTGTTGTCCTCCTGGAAGGTGAACCTCCGCACCAGTCTCAAGTCTTTTGCAGACTCCAAGAGGTTTTCTTCCAAGAGTGCCTTGTATTTGGCTCCATCCATCTTCTCATCAACTCCGACCAGCTTTCCTGTCCCTGCTGAAGAGAAGCACCCCCAGAGCATGATGCTGCCACCAACATATTTGACAGTGGGTATGGTGTGTTCAGAGTGATGTGCAGTGTTAGTTTTCCGCCACACATAGCGTCTTGCAGTTTAGCCAAAAAGTTCCATTTAAGTTTCATCTGACCAGAGCACCTTCTTCCACATGTTTGCTGTGCCCCCCACATGGCTTGGGGGCTTGTGGCAAACTTATGATTTTCTGTTAACAATGGCTTTCTTCTTGCCACTCTTCCATAAAGGCCAACTTTGTACAGTGCACGACTAATAGTTGTCCCATGGACAGATTCCCTCACCTGAGCTGTAGATCTCTGCAGCTCGTCCAGAGTCACCATGGGCCTCTTGACTGCATTTCTGATCAGTGCTCTCCTTGTTCGGCCTGTGAGTTTAGGTGGACGGCCTTGTTTTGGTAGGTTTACAGTTGTGCCATACTCCTTCCATTTCTGAATGATCGCTTGAACAGTGCTCCATGGGATGTTTAAGGCTTTGGAAATCTTTTTTTGTAGCCTAAGCCTGCTTTAAATTTCTCAATAACTTTATCCCTGACCTGTGTGGTGTGTTTTTTGGACTTCATGGTGTTTTTCTCCCAATATTCTCTTAGGCCCAGTGCACACCGAGCGGTTTTTGGAGCGATCCGCCGGCCGCATCCGCCTGGAAAAACGCTTGGCTAATGTATTGCAATGGGATGGTGCACACCGGCGGTTTGAGTTTTTTGCCAAGCTGCAAACGCGCCTCCTGCTGCGCGTTTGCGGATTTCGGAAGCGTTTCGTGCTCAATGTAAAGTATAGGAAAAACGCAAACCGCTCTGAAAAGCGTTGCATGTATACATTGAGTTAATCTTTATTCTGACACCAGAGTAGGGATGTTCAACATAAGCGCCTTTTATAATTGCATGGCAGCAATTACACTCCAAACAGGGAAAAGTACCCCTTTTCCCTGTCAGATCACTAGTACATTGTTTCCTGGTTGACAGATCAACCCTGCTCACCCTGTCACGTATTGTTTTAATTTTCTTGTAGGAGAATAAGGGTGGCTCAGTGAATAGCATTCCAAAACTTGGGTCATGCTGAAGTATGGGCCAATACTTCATAACGACCCCCTTAATCATTCCAGACTGTTTACAGAATGTCTGCACGAACGGGATCTTGTTTTTACTCTGGTTGGGGCTGGTAGAAGCCCCGGGTAAGTGAAACTTTTTTCGGTTTAGATTTCCTTTAATGCATCACGTGGGCTACGCTCCCGCTTCGGAAGAGTCAGGAAGAACACATCATTGGAGCAGGTGAATATTACACTGCTCCGCTGTGCTACTCTGCAGGAGAGGGAGGAGAATGCCCTCCATGGTCACTATAGTTAAGCCACTTAGGTTTTCAATCCGAGGAGAGAGCTAATGATCATTTTGTTGACGTGTCCCATGAGTAATTGCTGAACCCCGGCTGAAACGGACAATGTTTCAATCAGAAGCACTGTCACCGGTGTGTGCTCCTCCAGGCAGGAAGGCACTGCACTCTTTCTTTAGGTGCATTTAATGATGGACATTTGAAGATTTCTGAGGCCACATAAATGTCAAGGAGGTCCGCATTTGGCAGTGATAAAATAAAAAATCTGGTTGTTAAAATACAGCATTCGGTCTTTTAGACTTTTGTTTGCTAATTTATAACAATTTTCACAGGTGCAGTAGAAGTTTGGTAATTTACCGGCTGAAATTGATAAAATCCTGTTCGGTTACAGCTGAGCAATGCAGAGTTGTCTCTGTTTTGTTACATGCTGTTCCATGCATTGAGGGAATTACAATAGTAAGAGGCATCCTGACATCTCTTTGGAATATACATCTTTGTTATACTGTTTGTTATACTCCCTCTGCTCCCTGTGAATCTGACCATTAGTCTTAAATTGTTTTTATTGCCACAGCTTACATGAACTGCAAGAAACATTAAACATGCCATGCTTAGGTGATTTCCCCACTATAGCTCCTCTGCATCTTCAAACAAGAACCTAAAGGGTTAAACATCTGAAGGGCTCCAGGGAAACCTCTTTTGTTCTGTTCCCTCTGCTTCGTTGCCTTGGGGGGGGGGGGGGTAGAAAAACTTGGCCCTCCCGAGAAGACATTGCATCCCATCTATGTCAGATAAGCGGGACTTGCAGGAGACAGAGGCTGTTGCTATTGGCTGTCTGCTCTTGTCAGTCATAAATTATCCCTCTCTGCTTCTGTGAGTCTCTGGACTTTACCGCATGTTCTAGTCTTCATGAATTGACATTTTACTGACGTGTTGAAGTATTAACCGCACAAGTCTGTAATTTACCCCACTGCTCGGTAACTTCTGCTTTCCATGCGGTAACAGCCTTTATGAATTGACATTTTCCTAAGTGCTCGGCAAAGGCAGCTCTTTTCAGCATTACCTCATGCAGTAATACTTCACGAATCAAGGCCAATGTATTGAATGTGTAGTACAGATAAGAAATTAGTAGTCTGAGATTTTGATTTTCAATTATATAGCTTTATTTATAAATTGCATCGTTCTGTGAGTTGCAGTTTAGAATCCACACGCAGCCTTTTAAAGGAAACCAGAGATAATTGCTACTTACTGTTTTATACATACCTGGGGCTTCCTCCAGCCCCATATGAGCGGATCGCTCCCACACCGCCTGCAGATCCAGTATCTGGCCTCTTCAGCCAGTCGCGACCAGTCTGCGCAAGAGGAAGTGCGCTCCTTGCGTATCTCTCCAGCTCTGTGCAAGAGAAGTGCGCCCTCTACGTATCTCTCCGGCCGCTGGAGAGATACGTAAAGAGCGCACTATCTCTCACGCAAGCTGGCCGTAAGGAAGCCCCAGGTATGTATAAAACGGTATCAATCATCTCTGGTACTCTTCAAGCTGAAAAATAAACAGAAGTAATGACCCTTTGAACTTTTGTAGTAAAAACCTTATCTCAAGTGGTTTCTTGGCTTTTTATGCTCTTCAGAAGGCAGTTAGTAGAGAGGCTCTTTTGCATAGATATTGCCATGTGTCGTTACAGATTCCTTTTACGTGTATCTTGATGCCGGCTTGGCTTGCATGGCACCACTGGTGTGTGTGTGTGTGTGTGTGTGTGCGTGCGTGCGTGCGTGCGTGCGTGCGTGCGCGCGCGCCTGTGATAGCAGTCATTATGCTTACCATATGTGCTGCTGTTTTATCTCTAGCCTGATAGTATGCCATCTCCTGAGGCCAGGAACAATGAGGCGGATACACAGAGGATCATGTTCAGTGACTTACCGAGGCAGACCCACAGTGAGGGGACCGAGACTCAGGTGAGTGTGTCTTAATCCACAGAGTGGATGTGCAGGAAGAGTTAAGGGACACCCGAGGTGGAAAACTAATGAAATACCGTATATACTCGCAAGCAAGCCGAATTTTTGACCCCCCAAAAGTGGGCCAAAAGTTGGGGGGTCGGCTTGCTTGCGAGTCATGTGTGGGTGGGTGGGTGGATAGGTGCTGTCCCTCCCCGCTCCCCCCGCGGCCACCGCTGCTATTACCTTAGGCGGCGCCGCTGCCTCTATCCCCGTCCTCCTCCGGTAACTCATTCACAGCAGCGCGCCCCCCGCTGCTGTGATGACGCAGGAAACCATAGAGAGCGGTTCCCATAGTAACGGCATCACGCTACAGGAAGCCGCTCTCTATGGTTTCCTCGTCATCACAGCAGCGAGAGGCGCGCTGCTGTGAATGAGTTACTACCGGAGGAGGACGGGGATAGAGGAAGCGGCGCCGCCTGAGGTAATAGCAGCAGCGGCGGCCGCAGGGGGAGCGGGGAGGGACAGCACCTACCCACCCATACTGGGGCATTATGCTAGCTATATGGGGCACTATACTAGCTATAATGGGGCACTATACTAGCTATACTGGGGGCACTATACTAGCTATACTGGGGGCACTATACTAGCTATACTGGGGGCACTATACTAGCTATACTGGGGGCACTATACTAGCTATAATGGGGCACTATACTAGCTATAATGGGGCACTATACTAGCTATACTGGGGGCACTATACTAGCTATACTGGGGGCACTATACTAGCTATACTGGGGGCACTATACTAGCTATACTGGGGGCACTATACTAGCTATACTGGGGGCACTATACTAGCTATAATGGGGCACTATACTAGCTATAATGGGGCACTATACTAGCTATAATGGGGCACTATACTAGCTATACTGGGGGCACTATACTAGCTATACTGGGGGCACTATACTAACTATACTGAGCACTATACTAGCTAAACTGGGGCACTTCACTAGCTATACTGAGCACTATACTAGCTATACTGAGCACTATACTAGCTATACTGGGGCATTTTACTAGCTATACTGAGTACTACCTACCTATACTGAGCACTACCTACCTATACTGAGCACTATACTAGCTAAACTGGGGCACTTCACTAGCTATAATGAGCACTATACTAGCTATACTGAGCACTATACTAGCTATACTGGGGCATTTTACTTGCTATACTGAGCACTACCTACCTATACTGGGCACTATACTAGCTATACTGGGACATACTGGGGGGATCACGCGGCCAGCGTTTCCTACCCCCGGCTTACATGAGGGTCAATCATTTTTTCCTGTTTTTTGGGGTAAAAGTGGGGGGGTCGGCTTACATGCGGGTCGGCTTGCTTGCGAGTATATACGGTAAAACATTGTATCTATACTCCTTCTCCTAAATATGACTTTTTAAGATATTCCACAGTTTTATTTTACATTTAAATCTACTTTTTAAGTCTTTACTGTTTTATTGTTTTTGCTCAATGACACATTCGTTGAAGTATGCCAGACCTAAAATCTATGAACTATTGACTCTTTTTATCCGTTTCCTGCTATCAGAAGCCATTTTCTGCTAGGAAAGTGTTTTATAGTTGTAATTTTGTATAAGTCTTCGGGTGCCGGGTCGTGAAAGCAAGCTAAAAACCTTCTTTAGCTTTGGTTTGTGTATAAAAATAGGTTTTATTAACTTTACTGCTCCCCAATGTTACTTTAAATGTGCACTTTAGAAGAAAATGTAAAAAAGCGGGTAGCGGGCCTGCGGGTCGGGTGCGGGTAGCTGTTCTGCGGGTGCGGGTCGGGTTGCGGGTATCAAATTCACCAGAATGCGGGTCGGGTGCAGGTAGCGGGTCGCGGGTCGGGTGCGGGTATGAAAAAGTGGACCTGCGCAGGCCTCTATTTTCCAGTATGCCCAATCAATGAAAAGTGGTTAATATCCTGTCGATTCGACCAGCTTAGTCGATCAAGCAGGATGCAAGATATCAGGCGATCGTACAGCTACTGTTTACGTATCATTCGATTGACTCTGAAATTTTTGTAATCAGAGCATGGAGACACATTGGTCAGATCGATTAGTGAAGGTGAATCGCATAGGAATTGCTTGTAGTGCGTGGGTCACTAGTTTATCAACTTTAGATCAGCTATACTGAAGTTGGTTCCCCAATAGTCAGTCACTTTGTTGATTGAATCAGAATCGCTAGATGTATGGCTACCTTTAGTGTACTTGGGCATGGGGAATTATTTTTAAAGGAAACCAGAGAAGATATAAAATAAATTTTATACATTCTTCCAGCCCCATGCGCACGGATTGCTCCCATGCCACCGTCCTCAGCCTTCTGTATCGCCGGTACCGGGTCCCATAACTGCAGCCAGTCTGCTTAAGAGAAGTGCACTTTCTACGTATCTATGGCTTTTATCTTATATAGTCTCTGGTACACTAATGATAAAACAAACAAAAAATTATAAAAAGAAAAAATCACAACAGAACTGGTCCTGGCACACTCCTTATTTCAGTAGCTGGAATCCTCTGGATAGTAGTGCAGAAGATCCCCCTTGTTGCTGTACTTCTGGCTGTGGATGAGTGCATCCAAGTAAGGTCTGCCCAGCAGAATGCAGTTACTAGTGTATGGTTCATTTGCTTTTACTATTGGACAGGTGATATCGTCATGACATTTTACCAGAGCTGTGGAGTTGGTACAAATATCATCCAACTCTAATTCCTCAGTTTATGAATGCACCTACTCTAGGTACCCAAAATGGCTCTGACTCCTTGATTCTTTAGTCTAGTACTTACCAGGGCTGTGAGTTCGGTACTAAAATCATCCGACTCCTCAGTTTATAACTGATCCCCCCCCCCCCCATCTCCTGCTCCAGGTAACCAAAATTGTTTTGACACTCCGACCCCACAGCCCTGCATTTTACAACGTTACCACCGCACACATGATTCAGCCCTTGCAACCGAGATTTTCTGCCTTTTGTGATCGATCCATCTGACCACTTTTGGCTGGCATCGAAAGCTCAATCGGCCTACAATAATCATGTAGTGTATGGGCACCCTAAAAGTTTGAGAGCACATCTACTGTACTGCTCTGGTTGGGGAGGGAGAAAAGATAAAAATTTGAACAGTAGGTTGAACTTTATCCTGAAACTTTTCCTCTGTTTTCAGGCATATGTCTCAGAATTTTTGAGTCCAAGCAATTTCTTTATCCAAGTGTACAGTGAAAAATCTGTGGAAAATCTTATGAACCTCTGTTCATCTTTGAAGAACACCTATTCCTCTCCAGATTATCTGAAAAAAGCTTACGAACCGTCAGTGGGCGAAATCTGTGTGGCAAAATATGCCCAGGATCAGGTAAACAGCGGCTTGAGAATTGTTTCATGTATTGCTTACCAACTAGGTAAACAGCGGCTTGAGAATTGTTTCATGTATTGCTTACCAACTAAGATGTGTTGTTTATTAAGGACTTATCTTCCTCTCCCCCCCAGTCAAGCCCTGGCCTAAATGGTGCTGGATTAAAAAGAAAAAAAAATCACTTTTTAGTTTAACCTGTGGGTTTATACTCTTTCCTCAGACTTGGTATTCTTTCATGTACAAGTGAAGACTGGCAATACCAATAGTATTTAGCTTTTTATTTGAATCAAATCAGCAAAAGATGATCCCCTTTTCAGTGGGTGCCACTCTTTTTACCTGTTGTTACCAGCATTCTTTCATGATGTAGAAAATCCTCTCCCTATTTCGACCATCCACTGCTTGCATACACGTTGCAACGCCGCCGGAGAGTTGAGTGCAGGGTGAGCCAATTGCCGTTCCCATCCAGCTGTTGATAAAATCCTGGTGGCGTTCAATACTATTCCCCCTTTGAGTCGTATTAACTCAGAGGTAATTTGTGTCTGGCAGACGCTGGCGCCTGAATTACCCATGAGTGGACCGTGGACTATAGCATGGTAGCTACAGCAGTGCCCAGCTAAGGCGCTACTCGATGACAAGACCTGCTTCGCCGCTGCTCCCCTAGGCACTACCTCTACTGAAGCATTGTATTGAGATGATTTTAGATAACCAAATGGGCTCTACAAACTGCACAAATAAATAAAAAAAAAAAAAGTGCTACATTTGTGTCTATTTGTGCTGAAAAAAATAAGATTTGTGCTCCTTTCCGTTTTGAAGATAATATACACTTTCTGAGGTGTGCTACGCATGACCTTTTATAAAAATCTTTAAAGGGCCACTATCGCGCAAAAAGTAGGCAGTTAAAATCAGACAGAACCGACAGGTTTTGAGCCAGTCTATCTCCTCATGGGGGATTCTCTAGGTTTTCTTTTTCAACAGCAGTTGCAAAGCAAACTGACAAAATAGTGTGCAAGTGAGTAGGGAGGCTGGCTAGTATATTACTATTTTAGCAGTTAAACTGCTGTTCAGGAAATTCTGTTGAAAACAAAGAAAACCCTGAGAATCCCCCATGACGAGATGGACTGGCCCAAACCCAGTTGGTTCTGTCAGATTTAAACTGCCTACTTTTTTTTTTAGCAATAGTGGTCCTTTAATATATCAAACTATTGTAGATCGGTGATTTTGCAGCACAAACCTGGTGCTAACGCACCATATTCATGTCCATGTGCTGTTGTAGGGGGCTGGGTGATGTTCTTGTGTGGAGAAACAAATACTTGCTATTATCTTCATAACGAAAGCAGCAAAAGTTTTATTAGGCACAAACGTAGCACTAACCAAACATGGTGACATTTTTATTTGTGCTGATTGTAGGGGGGCTGCTCCTCAGATCCAATATAATGCCAAGCGGCTGCATCATGTGAAACTATGTGGGGTTAACAAACGAGCAGCTGCAGCAAAATCCCCCTAAACAAGCATTAAGATCAAATGGTTGATTGACGGCTGACTGGATTAGCTGCATGCTTGTTTCAGGTGTGCAATTTCAGACACTATTGACACATGAAAGATCAGCAGGACATCCAGGAAATGTGCATTGTTTAAAAGGAAGTAATTACGGCAGCCCCCATAACCCTCTCAGTTCAGGTGTCCTTTTTTTATTTTTAAAATTGACATTTTATTAGAGCTGGTTTGAACTTGGTATTTCTCTGTTACATTTCCTAATGCTGACTCCCTCTCCCAGCCAATAACTACTCCAGAGCTAGAGTGACACTAGTTAATACAAGCCCTGCCATGGGATTCTGAAATAACTGATGGCAGGACTTGGCACAGTTTGGGTGAAATGTTGGTCCTCTGATACAGAGCACACTATCTAACTGCACTACCATCTCAGGAACCTGTAGGCACCACAGTATTCTTCACTGCGTGTTTTCCAGACTTTCTAAGTGTTTCATGTAAAGTAAACCTGAGGCGAATCTCAGCCAAAAAAGATACTTGCCTAGGTAGAGGAGACTGGACCTTTCACATGCTTCCTGTGCCTTCCTCCCCCTGCTGCCACTGTCCAGGACTCTCTCGAAGTAACCTCGGCCAAAAAAAAAAAGGTACTTGCCTAGGTAGAGGGAAGTCTCTAGATTCTCTAAAGGCTTCCTGGGTCTAACTCCACCCTGCTGCCACTGCCCAGGACTTTTTCGAAGTAACTTCAGCCGAAAAAAAGGTCAGTGTTCTCCCCTGGTTCTTTTAGCCGGGTGCTTCACCCGGCTAGTTTTGGTGAGCACCCGGCTGTTATCGTCTCACCTTCTTCTATGCTGTAAGCAGAGGTGCGCACTGAAGCTCTGGCCTTGCATTCTCTCATCACGCCCCACCCGGCAAATTTTTTTTGCCACCCGGCTGGAAAACTATTCTGGGGAGAACACTGAAGGTACTTGCCGAGGTAGAGGGAAGTCTGGATCCTTCAAAGGCTTCTTGTGTCTTCCTCGTCCCTACTGCCGCTGCCCAGGACTTTCTCGAAGTAACCTCAGCCAGAAAAAAAGTACTTGCCGCGGTAGAGGGAAGTGTGCATCCTCCAAAGGTTTCCTGTGACCTCCTCTCCCTACCGCCACTGCCCAAGACGCTCTCAAAGTTCACAGCCACACTTCTCTTAATGCAAGAGCTAGCCAAACTGTGCCTGCGCAAGTACGCCTGTGCAGCAGCACAGAGCCACACGAGTAGCTCAAGCTCACTGTGCAGGCGTGACTATATTCACACAGACGCAGTCTGGTCATACTCATGCATAAAGAGGAGTGTGGTCGTGATTAAAAATCATTCAAGCTTTTGACTCTCTTATAGGCGGGTCCACTCGGTGGGGGCTGCCTCTTCTTAGGGAAGTATGTTTTGATTTTTTTTTTGGTCACCGCCGGTACACTGAAAAAAACAAGATTATAACTGGCAGGTCTGACTGGCATGATGCATAGCAGCCATCTGTAGATCCATGTAAGTAACACGGAGTATTGTTGTGTTGCAGCTCTGGTACCGGGCCGTGGTATGCAGCACTGAGATCATGTCTAAGACCGCACAGGTCCTGTACTTGGACTTTGGAAACAAGGAGGTGGTGTCGTTCAGTGACCTGCAGCCGGTGCATAAAGATATTCCTCTGCTTCCACCTTGTGTAAGTGCTGTATTGACTGTGATTTCATTCTACATAGATAATCCTTCTGCATACTGGCTTGCTTGTATGTTTGGGTTTTTTATTTATTTATTATTTTTGCACAATTTTAAGTACATCTAATATAGTTTCTCATCCCAATGTGTAGCATATGTTTCACCTGAAAGCTACTGAAGCATTATGTCTTTAAGTACTTATGTTTGTCCCTTCTTTCCCTTAAAGAGACATTTAAGGCAAAAAAATGAAAAAATAAATCTGTTTTACTCACCTTGGGCTTCTACCAGCCCTCTGCAGCTGTCCAGTGCCCTCGCAGCCACTCACTAATCCTCCTATCCCCTGCCGCCAGATACTTTCACTTTGCCGATAGGCCTGGCCACAGGTCTCCTACGCATTCCCCTCCGCAATAGCATCCTGCGCAGGGCGCTATTGCAGGTGGAAACGCATAGGCGATGCGGGGCCAGGCCTGCGCAGGCGCAGTAAGCCTGTCGGACGAAAATGAAAGTAGCTGGCGGCGGGGACAGGAGGATCCGATCGGGACTGTGAGCACGGGACAGCTGCAGGGGGCTGGTAGAAGCCCCAGGTGAGTAAAACTGTCTTCTTTTTTAGGCTTAAGGTTACCTTTAACTTTTTTCCTCTCTCTTCTAAAGTTGGCCAAGGGCTTAGGCTATTGATGATTGATATTTTGTTACCTGTTCTTTGAGCCTTTGCTGATCTGTGCTTTGCCAACTTAAATTCAATGTTTAGTTTGTGGATTTTGAAAAAAAAAAAGTATGAATCTATATAAAACAATGAAAAATGTACTTAAAAAAATGATTCCATATGTTATGGAACTGCAGGAGCGTAACTACTAGTCATGCCCCCACCCCCATTGTTCACACCCTCTCCCTTGTCTACCCCTGGTGACCCTCACAGCCTCGGGGCCCATCTTGCAAGGGTCATAAAAGAAAAAAGAGTGGTCTTTATAATCGTCACGCATATAACGAGCAAGTGTAGCCACAACACCTGACCAGTTGCATGGATGTAGTATTTGGGGCCCCCTTACTGCTATGGGTCCCCCTGCAGTTGTAGGAACTGCTCCCCTGTAGTCATGCCCTGGGTGGAAGTGCCCCCTTGTTCTAAGTTTCTGGTCAAAAAATCACTAGATAGAAATTCTGAGGTTTTGAATAATATATCTTCTAAGAAAGACCCCTCAACCAGTGGCATAACTGGGCTAGCAGTCTCCTCTGCTCTGACTGGTCTCTCCAGCGCTCCTGCTGCAGCTACTAGGTGTCCTCTCTGATCTCTGCCTTTCTCTCAGCCAGAGTTTGTCATGCAGTGCGCTAAAGACTGGGAGGAGGAGGACACCTAGTGGCTCCAGCAGGAGTGCTGGAGAGCCGACAGTGGCCGTCACTGCCGCCGTGCTGATCTGTGAGTCTAAATGAAGAGAAACAGGCAGGGAAGCATATGGGGAAGGGGGGGTTAACTCTGGTGGGAAGAGAAAGCATGACGTCTCTGGGATGGGGGTGGTCTCAAGCTTTGCAGAGGAGTCCTGTGACACAAGAGCTCTTTTACACTATGAATTGCGATCGCAAATGCGATTGAAAGCAATTTCCACTAATGCGATTTGCGCCATTATCCTCAGTATAGTAGAGCTCAATCAAAAAATCAAAATGCGAAAGGATGACTATTGCGCTCAGGCAAAAATCGTGACTCAATCGGGTCGCACTAATGGAAATGGCCGCTGCCTATTCCATTTGTTTTATTGTACGCAGGGGCGTTTTGTTATCCGTTAGCAATTGAAATCAGATTGCAAAACGCAGGGTAGTGGAAAAGGGCCTTTAGTTATGCTTCTGTCCTCAAACCTTTTATTAGGTAAAAAGGCTTGTAAAATGTGTAATCAATCACATCATCTTAGGCAAGTCGGGCAAAAGCTGCGCTGATAAGCCGGCATGAGCTGAAGTGTGAATCACAGCGGTGCTCATTCTGTAATTTGGACGACGTCAAAATACGATGCCCAAATTAAGATTAAAAACAGCGTAATTCGTCCGCCAGCGAAAGCAGCCAAATTACGTCTTACCCCAGCTTCAATGGCGGGAGAACGGGTAATTAACACCGCAAGGACTTTTGCAGGAGCAGATGCAACGTCTTTTGGAATTACCCTGTGCCCTAAGTTCCCAGCGCCTTAGCCACTTGAGGACCGGCTGATAATTCGGTGATCTGTGCTGCATGGGCTCTTCAGCCCGCAGCACAGATCAGGTTTGAGGCAGGGTGATCAGACTTCCCCAGACGGCGATCCGTCCTGTACCGCCTCTGATAGGCTTCAGCCTATCAGATGCCAGCGATCCCTGGCCAATCTGAGGCCGGGGATCGCTGATCTCCTTTACGGCGCTGCTGCAACAGCAGCGAAGTAAACACCGAGGATTTCTTCCCCGGGTTTTTACATTTCGCCTGCGAGCCGCGATCGGAGGCTCGCAGTCTGTTCCCGGAGACTCCCTCCGTGAACTGACATGGAACTATGGAAATAGGAAATACAGGATTGGAGGGAAGGGATGCGGGCGGGGACCGGAGCGATTCAGGAGGCGGGGGAGCAGCCGAGACTGACATTCGTGAGGTAAACTCAGCCGCATAGCGCGGCTGTGTTTTATGGGGTCTCCCAGCGCGGGGGGGGGGGGGGGGGGGGGGGCTTTGGAGGAAACTAACTAGCAACAGAGGCTGGGCTCTATAGGCAGACCCAGCCTCTGTATGCGGATTGCGATGTAAGTACCCCGCCTCTGGTTCTCTTTAAAATGAATTAAATATGGCAGCCTCCATATACCTCTGACTTCAGTGGTCCTTTAATTACATGTATGCGACCTTAGGGCCTTTTTCTACTGTGCTAGCATGCGCCTTGCAAGATGCACGGCGGCTTCACTTGCTGTGATGCGAGAATGCATCCAAATCCTTGTAACTGCCATGCATGGCTATAGGGATTTGCAAGCATGAGTCTGTGTATGTGGGGGTAAAGTTCGGGTCCCGGGAGCCCCATTCAGATTTCACGGTGGAGCCCCCTGGGTGGTTGTTACGCCCTGAGAGTGGGGGGGGGGGGGGGGGGAGGGGGGTGTCTGATTTATACCATTGCCCATTTCTGTTGCTTTGAGGAAGCGGTTTACTGTCAATAGTGGAGGAACTAGTACATAAGCTTGTTTTGGAATACTTCATCTTCCAATCTTCTGGGACATTTGAGAGTATGTAATGTAAAAAAAAAAAAAAAAAAAAAAATCAATTATAAAATTGAGTTTTAATCTTTTGATCCTCTTTTGGACACTTTTTTTTATTTATAAATGACCCTTTTGTTTTGTTTTTGTTTTCTGTCTTGCTTCTGTCACAGGCCATGAACTGCAGAATCGCTCATGTTGTTGAGCCTCCCTGTGGCTGGGCTCCTGAGTGTCTGGCTCATATGAAGAGACTACTTGTGGGACAACAGCTTTTGTTTCGCATTGTTCGCATGGAACTGGCTCAGCTGCCCCGATATTTGGTGGAGGTTACCCTTCCAGAATCAGGTGTGCGCCTCTGCTGGTTACTCCAGCATCCTTTCAGATTCTGTCAGCCGAAAGCTGCAGTCTGACAACACTGAGGATCAGCCTTAAAGAGACACTGAAGCGAAAAAAATGATGATATTATGATTTGTATGTGTAGCACAGCTAAGAAATAAAACATTAAAGCTGGCCACACACTGGCCCGATTAGCCACCGTTTCGACAGCAGATTCGATCACTGGGATCGAATCTGCTGCCAATCGTTCGCGCTACACGCCAAATTTCGATCCATTTCGTTCAGATCCCGTCGATCGCACCGTGCGGAAAATTACCGTCGATCGCCCGCGGGTAGGGAGCGCGTCGCTAGCGGCGTTCGAGTGCCCGACGACCGACGCAATAGAGTGGCATACATTACCTGCGACTCTGGTCTGGTCTCCGGCATGCTTCAGTTCCTCCTGCCCGGCAGGAAGTTTAAACAGTAGAGGGCGCTCTACTGCTTAAACTTCCTGCCGGGCAGGAAGAAGTAAAGCATGCCGGACCTGGAGACCAGAGCGGAGACGGAGCAACGGTGACCGGGGGGCTGGAGTCGCGCTGGCGGAGCAGGTAGTGTTTGTGTGTGGGGGGGGGGTTGAGCGGCGGCAGCACCACTACCACCACAACAGATTGTGAACGGTTTCAGGCTGAAATCGGTTCACAATCTGTTTGCAGTAAAGGTAGCCATACGATCCCTCTCTGATCAGATTCGATCAAAGAGGGATCTATCTGTTGGTCGAATCTGATGGCAAATCGACCAGTGTATGGCTACCTTAAGATCAGATACATCAGTGTAAAGGTAGCCATACACTGGCTCGATTCCCGGCCGTTTCGACAGCAGATTCGATCCTGGGATCGAATCTGCTGCCAATCGTTCGCGGTAAACGCAGCCGCCGATCCGATTCCCTCCCGGAATCTGATCGGTCCGTCGATCGCGCCGTGCGGGAAATTACCCTCGATCGCCCGCCGGTAAAGTGCGCGTCGCTAGCGGCGGCCGATCCGATCAGGTATACATTACCTGAGGCTGGCTCCCGGGCGTCTTCTCCGTGCTGCACGGCTCTGTTCCGGCTCCATCCCGGCGCTTCCTGTGTCACTGCAGTGACCAGGAAGTTCTAATAGAGGGCGCTCTATTTGAACTTCCTGGTCACGGAGTAACACAGGAAGCGCCGTAATGGATCCGGAACAGAGCTGTGCAATGCGGAGAAGATGCCCGGGAGCCAGCATCAGGTAATGTATACGGGGGGGGACAGGCGTCAGGAGCAGCTCAGCAGATGGTGAATCGGTTTCAGGCTGAAATCGATTCACAATCTGTTTGCAGTAAAGGCAGCCATACGATCCCTCTCTGATCAGATTCGATCAGATAGGGATCTGTCAGCTGGTCGATCTAATGGCACATCGACCAGTGTATGGCTACCTTAATTGTTTCCAGTACAGGAAGAGTTGAGAAACTCCAGTTATCTCTATGCAAACAAGCCATTAAGCTCTCCGACTAAGTTAGTCGTGGAGAGGGCTGTTATCTGACTTTTATTATCTCAACTGTTCCTGGACTATTTACTTTTCCTCTGACAGAGGAGAGGTCATTACTTCAGACTGCTCTGAAAGACTCATTTTGAATGCTGAGTGTTGTGTAATCTGCACATATATTATAGAATGGTACAATGTTAGAAAAAACACTATATACCTGAAAATAAAAGTATGAGAATATTTTCTTTGCTACTAATCTTCTAGTAATTATTCATAGTACACAACCAATTCACTATATCATATTTTTTTTTTCGCTTCAGTGTCTCTTTAAAGTGTCCCCCAGCCAAATTTATGGTAAAAAATTGCATACTTACCTAAGAAGTGGGATGCCTCTGGTTTCTAATGAGGCTTCCCTCACTGTCCTCTGGTCCCCCCGTTGCCAAGCCTGGACCCTCCAGAGACCCTCTTTAGTTGCCTCACATTTTTATGCAATGGTTTTGCTCAACTCCCTGAATTAAAGCTTGAAGTCTGCACTTCAACCACATTCGAGTTGTTTCATTTAAAGTGACTCTGTAACAAAAATTACAATGTTTTTTCTACCATCCTACAAGTTCCTAAACCTATTCTAATCTGTTCTGGCTCACTGCAGCACTTTGTACTATCACGGTCTCTGTAATAAATCAATGTATCTTTCCCCTGTCAGACTTGTCGGCCTGTGTCTGGAAGGCTGCCAAACTCTTCCGTGCTGGTCTGTTCCTCTATGCACACTCCAGTGTGTGTTTTATTTACATAAGCCAGCAGCTTCTCTGCTATCTTATCAGTGATAGAAGAGAGCTGGATAAAAATCCTCCTCTGTTAGGCTGTGAAAGTAGCTGGCTGACACATACTGAGGAATTACAAACACAGGCACAGGCAGAGCTGTCTGCAGGAAGCCTGTAATGTTCAGTGCATGAGAGAAGAAGGGGACAGAAGGTAAACACACAAATGATCTTTTGAGATTCAAAAGGAAAGCTGTATACAGCCTGCTTGTGTATGGATGTATTTTCTATGTGTGGACATATTGTACATCTATCTACTTCCTGTTTTGGTGGCCATTTTGTTTGTTTATAAACAAACTTTTTAAAACTGTTTTTGACTACTTTTAATGCGGCGGGGAGCGGCGAAATTGTGACAGAGGGTAATAGATGTCCCCTAACGCACTGGTATGTATACTTTTGTGCGATTTTAACAATACAGATTCTCTTTAAAGTTCATTGTGGTAATGTACAGAACCAAAATTAGAAAAAAATGATCTCTCCAAATATTTATGGACCCCTACTTTCCCTTCTCTTAATTGTACATATAGTTATCCTTCTTGCTTTTGGTCCAAAGTATTGTCATTTGTGTAATAATCACAAGTCACGCCAGCAAGAGAATTCAGCTCATATGCCTTTTTCTAACAGACAGTTTGTTCTTATAATTACAAGCCAATAATGTCAATGGTCACTACCCTCCTATATGAACAGCCCGCCACCACACCCTTTCGTGGTTCACTCACCACAATTTTTGACCCAATCTAGGGGTCTGAAGCACCTTGGGACTGTTCCCAGGTTCTCCCTCGCCACTCAGGCAGTCTTTAGGTCCCTCTTCTTATTCTAATACCTTTCACTGATCCACTTATGATGATCAACCTCAATAAAAAATAGCGCACATAGCGTGATACTGCTAAAAAGTTTTATTACAATAAAATAGTTTTGCACTCCCATATCCCAAATAATATATAAGGCGTCAAGTTTTACAGAACGGTCTCTTCCCCCCCCCCCCCCCCCCCCCACCCCCGTCCCCATATGTTGACTGGCTGGCAGGTTTCTCTATCCAGGCTCAATCACGTCACCTCCGCCGCATGCTCCGTCGGTGCTTGAGCTCCCGTGTAGTGTCGTCGCCGCTGCCAGGGTCCCATCCGCTGACACACTAAACTCGCTTCCACATCAAGCTCTGCCTATCACCATGTGGCCTAGGACCCACTAGATTGCTTCCAGCAGCAATTTAGTGTCGCCAGCAATTCCAAAAATTGATGTGCTAATGAAAGTGGATGGAAGTTGGCCCACTAGATCATTGCAGCCACCCTTCCTGCAGCATTTTGCTAGCGATTGCAATTCAAAGGAGCGCTGCAAAATAGCTTTGCAATCGCTGTACAAAAGCGATTATGCAGCAATTTTACTATCCAAACCACCCCCTCAAAAAATGTATATCGCACTTGCTTTTGCAATCGTTGCCACTAAAACTTTCTACAAAGAGCGCACGGAAACTCTGCTCAATACACTTTGCAAAGATGTATCAGCTTAATAACTATTTATATTTGGGGAAAGTGCAGTATGGCTTGTTTTGAGTAGATCTGTTAAGTTATAAAGACGTTATACCTTTTAGTAAAAGTAATCCCAAAGTACCTGCCCTTGCACCGTTTGTCAGACCCATTTCTGAACATATACTGTCTTTCTGTTCTGAACTAGGAGAGCTTGTTCATGAAATCATGCTGAAGGAAGGATATTCAGTTAAAGTGCCAGCAGAGGGCGCTGCAGGAGCAGGTAAACGGATACCACAGCTACTACATTTTTACATTTTATTTTATCCATGCTTTAAAGTTATACAGAAACATCCAGCACCAGGGTGTGATGAGATGGCCCAAACACTTATAGATGGCCACCAGATAGATCCCTCCCAGATCAAACATGATCAGAAAGGGGATTGAATCCTTCCACACACTAGACATGTATTTTTAATAGAGCATGAAATGTATTAATAATCAAACCACAGCGTTGCACTGTTCAATGCAGTACAGCACCATGAGCCATTGATCTGCCTTTGATCTATATCTTCTGTCTAGTGCAATTGACAGATTCAATCAACTTTGTGCGAAATCGGTCGGGGAGGCATGTTAGGTCATCGATTTCTAAAAGATTTGATCAAAATGATTGAATTTGGGATAGAAGGGAAAAGGTGGTGTCAGTGTTGCCAACTCATCCCTTTAATTACTGACGCATATGAATTATACAGGTTTTGTGGCTAGGTAGATGCAGTTAAGGCACTGATTTTGTGCAAATAGCCCCAGAACCTGTATAACTTAGATGTGTCCGTAATTAAAGGGATGAGTTGGCAACACTGGGTGGTGTATGGCCACTTTTTGCAGTCATCATCTGTGTAGCCTTTGATGTATTTCCAGTTATAAATTTGTACAGCGAATACTAGTGGCTAGCTGCATTTATTGCTTCAAATCTACATCCAAATTTTTAGATTAGGATTAGTAAATAATTTGCATCTGTTTTGCATTCAAGTCATGTATTTAGCCCCAGTGGAGCTCTGCATTGCCTCTGTTGGTTTATATGGCAGATGCAGCCCTGAGCGCTGTCATTTGTCTGTCTGCTTGAAATAAATTATTTACTACTACTAAACTATTTGCTAATATGTTCAGAATTCTGCTAGATCAGAGTTCCCCAAACTTTTTTTTTTGGTCAAGAGCGGGGTCAACATACTTCAGACTGTTGAGGGGCCAGCAGTGTCACCTGATGCAGAATTGGATGCCAGGGAATGACTGCTCACTGGCTTGTGCAGTATGTGGATGGGTGATGCCAGCACTGCTATTATATATGTGGGTCACTGAAATTTAAGGGTGCAGTGGGCCGCATCTATAAGTTCTACATTTTGGTTTAGGGGGTGTGAAGAAACGCGGAAAAGCCGCCGCATGGACGCAGGATGAGGCGGCTGTTTCCGCGGCTGGCATAGCGGAACGCGGAGAAACCACCGCGTCTGACGCGGTGGTTTGCGCGCACAAGCCTGCTACTGACAGTCTGACCAGGCGCGGGGAGGCCACCACATGTGCAGATAGCGGTGCGTCTCGCCCCGCGTGCAGGCCAGCAGAGACATTGCAAAACGTGACTGGGACTGATAGTTCACACAGGTTCAGAATGACGCGCGCGCGCTGAGAGGCAGAGTTTATATGACAGCCAGAAGAAGGTCAGCTGACCTCTCCACCACTTTTCATTGGTCCAGCACTTAAGGGTGGTGCTGGAGAGCACTATAGTATATATACTGGGTGCTGGTCATTCTCTGGTTGTCTGTCGTTGCAATCACTACGTGGTAGCACTCAGGCCTTGTCTGTTTCTGTGTTCTAGCTTAGTTTCCAAAGGTGTTGACATCAAGTAGTTCACACCTTAGCATTAGGAATATTGAATTGTATTATTTGTTATGACCTTCTGCCTGCCTGACTATTCCTCTGAACTCTGATCCTGTACCTTGCTATTTCTGATTTCCTGTTGCCAATCTCTGCTCGTTCCTGGACTCTGTACCTGCCTCCTGATTCTGTACCTCGTTATTCTGATTCTCCGTTGCCTGACCCTGCCTGTTATTGGATTCCGTATCTGCCTCCTGATTCTGTACTTTATCTGTCTGTGTGTTGACGACCTGGCTTGGCCGACCTCGAGAACTAGCTTTACTGTTAGAGGCAGTTCCCAGATCTGTTAGTGACACCCGCTCATTGGTGTCACTCACGCTCTGTCCTTCCCACATTCTGCTTAGCTCCTCCCCCGGGAGAGTCTAGGCTTACGGAAGGAGCATACTTCTGTGCAGTATTCCTTACTGCCTCGGTACCTACTCCTTAGGTACAGTCCACTGTGTTACTGTTATACCCAATCACTCACTTCTCGCTCAGGTGTCCAGAGGTTAGTAGATGTATCTGATTATCGGTGATACTGCAGATCATCAATAATCGGGTATATTCTGCATACTGCAGATCACCGGTAATCAGACCCTCTCTGTGTTACACCGATCGTTACAGAACGACAGACCAAAATGCAAATGGACGCACACACTGATAGTCTGGGCGCACTTGCCACTTCGGTGGAAAACATCAATCAAGTGCTGGGTAGCCACAAGACTATGATTGAAGCCTTGTCTGGTTCTTTACAAACCCTCCAGACAGCAGTGGATGAGGTGCAATCCCCTCCTAGCTCTGACAAAAGTTTACCTGTACCTGAGAAATTTTCTGGTCACAGATCTGACTTCCGAAATTTTAGAGTCTTAACTTATTTTGAGTTGAGACCCCGATCTTCTGGAACTATGGCCCAAAGGGTCACATTTATTAAGACTTTGTGGCGATTCTCAGGCGTGGGCGTACAGTTTGCCCGCCGGAGACTTAGCCCTCACTTAAGTGGATTAATTTTTTAAAGCTATGGCAGTAATTTACGACAACCCAGACCTTGCTGCGACTTCCGAGCGGAAGCTCAAGCTTTTGCGTCAAGGCAAGGGTCCGGTTGAGGATTACGCAGCGGAATTTAGGAGGTGGTCAGTTTCAGCCAGGTGGGACACTTATGCCCTCTTAGATTGTTTCTTATCGGGACTGTCAGATGAGGTCTCAAATCTTATGTTGAGTCTGCCTGAACCTAAAACAGTTGATGAGGCCATTTCATCAGCCATTCGAGTCGACTGCAGGCTACGTTATCAGAAACAGACCCGGGGTAGTAGTCAGGTAAAGATGGTGTCCTACGCTGCGCCCCCAGTAACTCCACCTCCTCCCGTCTCGCCTCCATCCGAACCTATGCAAATTGGTCGGTCGAAACTATCCCAAGTGGAGCGAAGACGTAGGATGTCTGAGCAGCTGTGTCTTTACTGCGCAGAGGGGGGGTCATAGAGTACGTAATTGTCCCAATAAGTCGGGAAACGCTACCGCCTAGGAGTTGTAGGGGGTAACACCCTAGGCGCGCGTCTCTTACCCCTAGAAGATAAACGGTTACTTCTTCCTTGTACTGTCACATGGGAAGATAAGACCGAGGATTCTGAAGCCTTTGTCGATTCAGGCTCTGCAGCAAATTTTATGGATTTTGAATTTGCAAAGAAATTAGGTATTCCGCTCACCCCGGTAAAACCACCTATTCAGGTTACGACAGTAGATGATTCCCCCCTGCAAAGTAATCACCTGCTGTCTCAGACACCAGAGGTGAAAGTCACTATAGGGGTACTACACACCGAAAAATTACAGTTTTTTGTATTACACATGACCACCTCCACAGTCATCCTTGGCATGCCATGGTTGCACCTTCACTCCCCTCAGATCACCTGGACCACTGGGCAGTTAACTAGCTGGTCAACCCATTGTTTCCAGCAGTGTTTAGGGAAGGTGACATTGGGTCAGACCAAGATTCATGTGGAGGGGGTACCAGTACAATATTCAGAGTATTCAGATGTGTTCTGTCCCAAGGCTGCTGATATATTACCTCCACATCGCCCATTTGATTGCCCCATCGATCTCTGATCTGGTTGTATGCCCCCAAGGGGTCATCTCTACAATTTGTCTGGGCCAGAGAAAGTGGCCATGCAGGAGTACATTCGTGAGAATTTAGCCAAGGGGTTTATTCGCCCCTCTCGGTCGCCCGCTGGCGCAGGGTTTTTTTTTTTGTTAAGAAAGAAGACGGAGGCCTGCGGCCATGCATAGATTACCGGGGCCTGAATAAAATCACAGTGAAGAATCGCTACCCTTTGCCCCTGATAGATGACCTGTTCACTCAAGTTACCAACGCTAAGATCTTTTCGAAATTAGATTTACGGGGTGCATACAACCTGGTGCGGTTAAGAAAGGGCGATGAATGGAAGACGGCCTTTAACACGCCCGACGGGCATTACGAGTACTTGGTGATGCCCTTCTGGCTGTGTAACGCCCCAGCCGTCTTCCAGGAATTAATCAATGAGGTATTCAGAGAGGTGTTGGGCAAATTTGTATTAGTATACCTGGATGACATACTTATTTTTTCAAACAACCTCTCTGAGCACAGGTCACATGTCAAATTTTTATTGGACAAACTCAGACAAAACATGCTTTACGCATCTTCGAGGTGACATCTGTCACCTTCTTAGGGTACATAATTTCCACCTTGGGCCTGTCTATGGACCCTGCCAAGGTCTCTGCTGTGCTGGAATGGCCTCAACCTGTGGGGTTGAAATCTCTTCAGAGATTCTTAGGCTTCGCCAATTACTATAGAAATTTCATAAAGGGGTACTCCACGGTCATTGCACCCCTCACCAGTCTCACTAAAAAAGGGGCAGATACTACCCACTGGTCTCCCGAAGCTCTGCAAGCATTTTCCACTTTAAAAGACTTGTTTTGCTCTGCACCCATCCTAAGACACGTTGACACTTCCTATCCCTTTATCGTTGAGGTGGACACCTCGGAAGTCGGGGTAGGGGCTGTGCTGTCTCAGCGATCAGGGTTGCAGGGTAGATTACACCCATGTGCCTATTTTTCTCGTAGGTTATCTCCGGCAGAGAGAAACTACGACATAGGCAACAGGGAGCTCCTGGCCATCAAGTTGGCCTTTGAAGAATGGCGTCATTGGTTGGAAGGAGCAGAACATACGATCACAGTTTACACTGATCACAAAAAATTGGAATACATCGAGGGAGCTAAGAGATTAAGCCCCCGTCAGGCTCGATGGTCTTTGTTCTTCTCGAGGTTCAGATTTATAATTACGTACACTCCAGGTAGCAAGAATATTAAGGCAGATGCCCTGTCCAGATGCTTTGAGCCAGAGACAGCACAGCCCTCTACCCCAGAGACCATTGTCCCACAAAGACTAGTACTAGCAACAACTGAGACATGGAAAGACTGGACGGAGACGTTAGGGCCCTTTCAGCAGGACGTTCCGGAGGGGAAGCCTGAAGGGGTTATGTTTATGCCACTGCCATTCCGTCTTCAGATCTTACAGATGTTCCATTCACACAAAAATTCGGGACACCCTGGGGCCTCCAGAACACAGGATCTTGTTGCTAGGTGCGCTTGGTGGCCTTCTCTGGCAACGGATTGCAAGAAGTATGTTAGAGGGTGTGTGCGAAAAGTAAGCCCTCCCGGCTGGCACCTGTGGGAACGTTGCAGCCCTTGCCCACCCCGAGTGAGCCGTGGACCCACCTGTCCATGGATTTTGTGGGTGAGCTTCCCAGGTCTGAGGGCATGTTGGTCATTTGGGTGGTAGTCGACCGCTTTAATAAAATGGCCCATTTTGTGCCCTTGAAAAGACTCCCCTCGGCCCAGGAGCTGGCCGATTTGTTCATCATCCACGTTTTCCAATTACATGGCATTCCGGAAAACATTGTGTCAGATCGGGGAGTCCAATTTGTTTCGAGATTTTGCAGGGCATTTTGTCACCAAATGGGCTGTCATTTGGCTGTCACCAAAACAGTTTTGGCTATCACCAAAACACCAATTTGGCTGTCACCAAAACTGTCATTTTCATTGGGCTACCACCCACAGACCAATGGTCAGACTGAGAGAGTCAACCAATCATTGGAACAATTCTTGAGGTGTTACGTTGCAGAAGCACAAAATGATTGGGTTAAGTTTTTGCCCTTCGCAGAATTTGCGCACAATAATTTGAAAAGTTCTTCCACGGGATTCTGTCCATTTCAGATAGTTACTGGGAAGCTGCCCAAATTTTCCCCATTGCCAACCGCTTCCACTCTGTTTCCAGCTCTGGAGGCCTGGCAAAAGTCATTTAAGGACGTGTGGTGGATCGTGAAAAATAATTTGGAGAAGGCGTTTCAAAGTCAGAAAGGTCAAGCTGACAAAAGACGTTCCTTAGAGTGGAAGTTTCAACCAGGAGACTTAGGCCACATACACACATCAGACTATAGTCTTTGGAAAATGAAAGATCACAGACCAATCTTACCACCCTTCATGTAGTATGAGAGCCATACCTACACAGTCTATTCTATGGAGCTAAACTCCACATCAGAAAAAATCTTTGCAAGATGCTGCACACAAACATGCAGTACACACTCAAAAGATCTGTAGCTGCAAAAGATCTGTTCCTGCCAAAAATCCATTCCTGCAAATTGCAATGATAGTCTATGAGATCTGCAGATCATCATACACACATGATTTAACTGACATTCATGTGCAGATCAGATCCACCAGGATGGATTTTCAGATCTGCGGATGATTGCTTGATCTGCAGATGAATGTCAGTTAAATCATGTGTGTATGATGATCTGCAGATCTCATAGACTATCATTGCAATTTGCAGGAACAGATCTTTGGCAGGAACAGATCTTTTGCAGATACTGATCTTTTGTGTCTGTACAGCATCTGTGTGTGCAGCATCTAGCAAAGATTTTTTTGTGATGTGGAGTTCAGCTCCATAGAAAAGACTGTGTAGAGCATAGTCATTTTCCAAAGACTATAGTCTGATGTGTGTATGTGGCCTTAGTCTGGGTGTCCACACGTCACTTGACCTTGAAACAGCCTTCAGCCAAGTTGGGGCCCAGGTTTGTGGGTCCATTTCCAGTAACTAGAAAGATCAACAATGTTACTTATGCCATTGATCTTCCTGCCAGTATGCGTGGCGTAAGATCCTTTCATGTGTCTCTGCTTAAGCCAGCAGTCCATGTGGGGCTCACTCATCCTCCTGTGATGATAGATGACCAACCTGAGTACGAGGTAGAGAAGATTTTAGACTCACGCATAGTTCAGAACTCAGTACAGTATCTAGTTCATTGGAAAGGGTATGGTATTGAGGAGAGATCATGGGTACCTGAATGTCGCATACATGCTGACAAACTGAGAAGGGAATTCCACGCTTTACATCCTGAGAAGCCTGGAAGGAGCTGTCCGGAGTCCACTCCTCTGGGGGGGGGCACTGTGAAGAAACGCGGAAAAGCCGCCGCATGGACGCAGGATGAGGCGGCTGTTTCCGCGGCTGGCATAGTGGAACGTGGAGAAACCGCCGCGTCTGACGCGGCAGTTTGCGCGCACAAGCCTGCTACTGATGGTCTGACCAGGCGCAGGGAGGCCACCGCATGTGCAGATAGCGGTGCGTCTCTCCCCGCGTGCAGGCCAGCAGAGACATTGCAAAACGTGACTGGTGTGGCTGGGACTGATAGTCCACACAGGTTCAGAATGACGCGCGCGCGCGGAGAGGCAGAGTTTATATGACAGCCAGAAGGTGGTCAGCTGACCAAGCCGGTCAGCTGACATCTCCACCACTTTTCATTGGTCCAGCACTTAAGGGTGGCGCTGGAGAGCACTATAGTATATATACTGGGTGCTGGTCATTCTCTGGTTGTCTGTGGTTGTGATCACTATGTGGTAGCACTCAGGCCTTGTCTGTTTCTGTGTTCTAGCATAGTTTTCAAAGGTGTTGACATCAAGTAGTTCACACCTTAGCATTAGGAATATTTAATTGTATTATTTGTTATGACCTTCTGCCTGCCTGACTATTCCTCTGAACTCTGATCCTGTACCTTGCTATTTCTGATATCCTGTTGCCAATCTCTGCTCGTTCCTGGACTCTGTATCTGCCTCCTGATTCTGTACCTCGTTATTCTGATTCTCCGTTGCCTGACCCTGCCTGTTATTGGATTCCGTATCTGCCTCCTGATTCTGTACTTTATCTGTCTGTGTGTTGACGACCTGGCTTGACCGACCTCGAGAACTAGCCTTACTGTTAGAGGCAGTTCCCAGATCTGTTAGTGACACCCGCTCATTGGTGTCACTCACGCTCTGTCCTTCCCACATTCTGCTTAGCTCCTCCCCCGGGAGAGTCTAGGCTTACGGAAGGAGCATACTTCTGTGCAGTATTCCTTACTGCCTCGGTACCTACTCCTTAGGTACAGTCCACTGTGTTACTGTTACACCCAATCACTAACTTCTCGCTCAGGTGTCCAGAGGTTAGTAGATATATCTGATTATCGGTGATACTGCAGATCATCAATAATCGGGTATATTCTGCATTCTCGGTGATACTGCAGATCACCGGTAATCAGACCCTCTCTGTGTTACACCGATCGTTACAGGGGGCCAGTGAAAAAGCCTCGGGGGGGGGGGGGGGGGGCGCGCATTTGGCCCGCAGGCCTTAGTTTGAGGACCACTGTGCTAGATACTGAAGGGCTAGTAACATTATTTAAGGGTAGAATGTTGATAATTTCATACTTTATATTGAAAATTTAACTGTTTTCAGCATTTGATTTGAACCGTTTCTCTGCTCATTTTGTAGCGGATCCAAAATTGAAGAGAGTGGGGAGCGTAGGTGAGCTTAAAAGAATTTTTAAGATGCCCATACATTGCTTGATTTGCTGAATTAATATCCAGCAGGTTTGATCATAATCATCGAAACTGCTGGAGATCAAACAGCAACGTGGCCGCCAATCTTAATTTTGGAAAGCTAATGCTCAAAAGGGCGGCACGGCACCAACTGTGTTTAATTCTTTGATAACCAACTGGACCCCCCACCCCCAGTGGTCCCCTCCTCAAAATGTGTAATGCGTACCTCCGGGCCCTTGGTGGACTGTGGAAAGTGTTAAATTGAACTTAAAGGGGCACTATGGTTAAATAACTGGTTATAATGTCATTTAATATAAAATATGTGCAAGTGTAGCAATGTTTAACACATATATTGTGGCAGAAAAAAAGTCTATTTCAATATTACATTACCCTTAAGGCCCATACACACGTCGGATTTTTCTGAACGACGGGTCGTTTGAACGTCCCGTCGTTCAGTCGTTCGCACGTCAAATCCGACGTGTGTACAGACTATCGTTCGCGTGATAAGACAGGTTACCAGCGATCCGCGGTCCGTCTCAGGACTTTGACATACAGCTCTGATGAAAAAATGCTCCTGGCTGAGGCATCCCAGCTGGCTCAGGAACGGACACATTGTTGTCCGTTGCTGTGGAGACCAGCTCTCTGAGATGTATCTGTGTCCTGCATGCTTTTCATCAGAGCCGTATGTCAAAGTCCTGAGACGGACCGCGGCTGAGATGAGTAATAAAACTACTCGAGTGAGACGTTTTAGGAGTTGGAGGAGTCCTCTCACAAAACATCAAAGGGGGGATTAAAACAGCAGCTCAAACAGCTGATAAGCTGCCTCCTACTGCACAATGGTATGTGCTGATTTGGCGTCAGATAATTTCCTCTGCTGACGCCACTCATCTGTAACTAAGGGTAATGTAATATTGAAATAGACTTTTTTTCTGCCACAATATATGTGTTAAACATTGCTACACTTGCACATATTTTATATTAAATGACATTATAACAAGTTATTTAACCATAGTGCCCCTTTAAGGTGAGAGTGGAATGGAGGCTGCCATATTTATTTCCACTTAAAGAATACCAGAACATGTTTGTTCAGTGTGTATGTTTAAGGGGCAGAGAACCGGGGGACAGCCAGGCGACATATTGTTTAAAAGGAAATGTCAGCCTCTATATCCCTCTAACCTTGGGTTCCCTTTAAGCTCACACATATGCCATCGTGCCTCCTCCTACCTGTGGTGCCCTCTCTCCATCCCCATCGGGGTAATGCACTTGCCATCGGATTAAAAGGTACAGGCGAACCCCGGCAGTGATGGAGAGGGGGGGGGGGGGGGCACAGGAGGAGGTTGCCAGTAGACAGGTGCACTTAAAGAGGAGCTGTTAGGTATAGGGTCTCAGAGAAAATAAACACATATATCAGTAGCTAAAGATTGGCTGTACTTACATTACATATGCATTTCACTGTCCACGTTTGGATTTCACAGAATTTGTATATAGTATATGCAGAGATAGATGCTCCTGACAGCTCATGGCAGGCTCCATGTTTGTGAAGCCAAATGTGTCGTCATGTCCTGCCTGCTTCTGGTCACAGATAAGCTCGTTCTTGAACAACACGGTGTGCAGTGAATATTAATGAGCCATGTGGCTAGGAACAATAGCTGACTCCTGCAGTGTAGTCTGCCCGAGATTTATCAGTGCTTCCCAGCGCTGGACTGATTAGAAGCTCCTGTACCGTCTCATTAGCAGCCGAGGGGAGGGCCCCAGAATGCTTTGCAGTTTAGCTGCGGCTTGCGTCTTTATGGGTCTATAACAGACTAAGATAAGCACACATCAAAGGTAACTGAAATGTTTATCTTCACTAATGGCTTTTGAGCTTCCTTCTAAACTGTTTAACACAGGAGAATAGAGGTTTAAATTAGCTTCTGCAGCCTGACAGTTACTCTTTAAGCACTGCTTCCAGTCTCACTTGGGGGGTACGCATTACCTGCGGGCAGAGAGAGGCGGCGGGACAGATTACTAATAGATTTCATGCTGATATCTGTTGGAAATCTGTTTGAACTACACAGGCAGCAATAGATCCCTCTGTGACCAAAATTTTAATAGAGGGATCTGTCTGATGGTCGAATCTGATGGCCATGTGCTAATGGTGCGTACACACCTGTGACAGATGTCGCCCGTTGGGAATCAGAACCTGATCACAAGCATGTCCGCAGTGTAGCTGACAACGTGCAGCTGTGTTGCTATGGGGTGGGGGCAGGGTGGTGATGAAGAGCCTATGAGATTGTCTGAGTCGGCCATTATCGGTACAAATAGTCTCAATGCACAGGCAAAAAGTGAGTAGGTATGTTTAATCAAAATATAATGAAGCAGATAGATGGCAAACAAGTAACAAATCTACCCCTGATCCACGGATAAAACGTAAAGAGAAACTGTAACCAAGAATTGAACTTCATCCCAATAAGTAGCTGATACCCCCTTTCCCATGAGAAATCATTACCTTTTCACAAATGTATCATCTTGGGGGCTCTTTATGGCTGATATTGTGGTGAAACCTCTCCCTCAGTGTGATGTCATTATCATGGTTCTGACATCACACTGTGGGAGCCTTATTACATTGTGGGAAATAACAGCTGTTTCCAACTTCCAGAAAAGCAAGCAGCATCTCCTTCCACTGACATCACCTGCCAGCAGTAAAAATGTCACCATGTGATAAATGTCAGAATGTAAATCAGGGAGAGGAAAGCTTTTGCAATGGGCAAACACTGACTAAATCATTTATACATAATTTTTGAATAACATAATTTTCACTGGAGTTCCTCTTTAAAGGGGAACTGAAGTAAGAGGTATACGGAGGCTTCCATATTTATTTCCTTTTAATCAATACCAGTTGCCTGGCAGCCCTGCTTGTCTATTTCTCTGCAGTAGTATCTGATTAACACCAGAAACAAGCATGCAGCTAGTCTTGTCAGATCTGACCTAAAGTCTGAAACGCCTGATCTGCTGCATGCATGTTCAGGGGTTATGGCTAATAGTATTAGAAGCAAAGGATCAGCAGGGCTGCCAGGCACCTGGTATTGCTTAAAAGGAAATAAACATGGCAGCCTCCATATACCTCTCTCTTCAGTTCCCCTTTAAGAGAAATGCTAAACAATTGGAACAGCCAGTGTGCTAGATGAAAGAGAAAAAAGTAAAGGCTCCTTGGACCCGAAGTGTCCACCACTCCATCTCCCCACATGCCTTCTTGCGCATTCCGCGGCTGTTTCCGCTTCTTCAGAGCCACAATAAAGCCTCTTCCCAGACTATGTGCCACTGCTCGTTAATCAGTGGTAAATCTCTTTGGGCTTGATTTACTAAGCGGTGCTAACTTTAGCACTGACCCTTAGCACGTCTAAACTCAGTTGAAATGTGAGAAGTAGTGATCGTGCGCAAAGTACCGTGCGCAAAGTTTTGCGCGCGCACTGCACAGAGCGCAGGGCGCTCCGCGCGAAGTGCCCATTAAAGCCTATGGGACTTAGCGCGCGCATAGAACTTTGCGCGCGTAAAACTTTGCGCGCGATCTGATTGAGAAATCCGGTGCTAACCTACTTAGCACCCTGGTTAGCACGTCTAAAGACTTTAGACGTGCTAAGTAGGTTAGCACCGCTTAGTAAATCAAGCCCCTTGTGTGCATTAGTAACGCATAAGGTCTGCTCCAATCTAACCACTCGTCAAGAATAGCTAACTACCTGCGATAGGAGTGGGTGAACACACGGTAAGCGACTTACTGTTGGGGTGGGGTGCAACGAATGCATGCTCACTCCACGGCCCTCCCGCTTGCAGTGTTGGTGCTGGGAGTAGAAGACTTCATGCTCACAGCATTACAGGAGCGCAGAAGAAATTGGAAAGATTATAAAAACATTTTATATATTTTTTACCTGGACTTGCTTCAGGTATGTTTCCCCATCCTTCTGCATGATTTTTTTCTGCAAGAAAACTGTTTATCTTCGCAGTTCCAGCTGCAGACAGAGTGCCAGAGAGACCAGCGCAGGAGAAGGCGGAGCTGGCCGGTCAGCCGGATTCTACAGAACTTCAAAATAGACCAGATACATCTTGCACAGGAAGTCGGTATAAAGTTCTAATGACGGTTTTCCATAATCCGGGAATGTTCTTTTGCCAAAAGGTCCAGAACACAAGTGAGTTTTCATCATTTCTTCTTCTTTAATGAGAGTAGAGCTCAAGGTTGGCTAAAGAATTAAGATTGTTTAAAATTAGTTATGAATATACTCATCTAAGTAATCATAAAATATCTGGACTGCAGGAAATCATTAGTATGCTTCAGGGTCCTTTTCCACTGCTGCTTGCGCTTTCACCCACGATTGTGCTGTGGTGCGAACACGCAAGTAGCAATTTCCACTAGCCGCAATTGCGCCATTTACCTATGGGGAACAGAAAGGAGCGTGACTGCGCTGAATCACGCGACCTTACAATTGTGTGCAGGGAAATAGCGACGCGCGCTAGTGGGAAATGAGCATGCGCGATATACATGTAAATCTCGGTGCTCTAGTTAATGGCAAACCAGCTGCAATTCATTTTTTGTGGAAATGGTTCTAAAATGAAGTTTTTCACCTAACGTGCATGGTTGTAATGACTGTGACATCACTGGAGGCAAATCATTCCAAGCAGACCATCAGAAGCTGGGCTTTCTGGCGGAGGTGGGGAGTTGCTGAATCAAAGCAGGGGGCCCTCCATAATGTAACACATTTTATTTATGTGAATGCTAGTCTTTGGTTGCTCAGGACAATCATTTGGGACTATTCTGGGCAAAAAATGTTAGCATTTGTAAAGGTTTTGCACGACCTCGCCTAGCGAGATATACCATGCCAGATCAGTAAGTGACAGACAGAAATGGCTGCTATTGTAGTGATGTTCCCCCAGCAGGATGCATCCTGTCTCTCTTCTCCACATGGAACACTACAATGTTTGGCTGTAGCTGAGCTGCACTCCTGTACAATGTCTGTCACTCAGAAGGATCATCAACAATTGTTTTGTATAAAAAAGACAAGTCACACCACCTAGAAAGATTTGCTGGATTAATATCAGGTTTGCAGCAAAGATGGCACTGAACAGCTGCCTTGGCAGAGTTCTGCACAAAGCTCTGTACTGTATAGCTTTACTACCTCTGCAGCGAAGGTGGTTGCCACACAGAGATCAGGTGATTACTGGAGAGTCCAAGCTGTAACGCAAGCCTTGCCAGGAAATTGGGGGACGACCATTCAAGGACACCTGAACTGAGGCTGCCACCTATATTTCCTTTCAAGCAATACCAGTTGCCTGGCATGCATCTTTCATGCATCAGCAGTATCTAAATCGCCAACCTGAAAGAAGCATGCAGGCAATCCAGTCAGACTTCATTCTGAAACACCCGATCTGCATGCTTGTTCTGGGTCTATGGCTAGATGCATTCGAAGGCAAGGTATCATCAGGATTCCCAGGTAACTTGTATTGCTTAAAAGCAAATATGTCAGCCTCCATATCCCTCTCACATCAGGTCTAATATGTGTCCCAAAGTGCAGATAGACCTAAATCTGGGTCTCAGCAGCCAGTAAGTCCCAAACTACCGGGTGTGGTGGATTATTTTTATCATCTTGTGCTTTCTCCTGGCCCAGTTCACATTGGATGAAAAAATATCCGTTTAGTGGACCCCAATGGAAAACAAGAGTTTGCTTTCTTAAAACAGAAACTATTCACAATAATTCAGGTTGGAAAGAGCTCCGAGATTCCTCCCAGTGCCTCACTGCTGAAATATGCAAATCACCCCTTGTCCCTGTGAGCTAAACACACCTACAGATCCGCTGGAATGCAATGATGTGTCAGCTTTTTAATGTTAGAGCCACAATAATCCAACATGACAGACTGTTTTGGATTGATTGATCCTCATCAGTGCATGGCATGGATTAATGTGGCTCTATGGGGGAGGACTTGAAACACCCAAAGGTACAGAGTACCCAGCAAGCTCACGGTGAACCAGAACTCTTAGGAGTGTGTAAGGCGCTACCATGGACCAAAAAGCCCTCTTACTAAAATGCTATGGAAAACAAAAAAGTTTGCTTACTTAAAGTGGATCCAAATTAAAAATACAAGATTTCAGAAATACAATCTATTTTCTAAATTATAATTGCAGCCTTTTTTTCAGCTGCATGATGACAAATATAAAATATTTTACATTTATTAGAGGAACTCCCCCTTCCTTTCAAATTGCCGGGATTTTTCCCGCAAACTGGTGGAGTAGATGGTGTCTGGCAATGGAGGAATTGCTAATGACTGCCCCCAGTATAACCCTAGCTATGAAAAGAGAAGGGTGAAAAGCATGCACTGAAATGATCATAGGTTTAAAGGAGTGTTTATTTATCTTTGTATGTGTCAGAGTGGTGCAACTAAATATTTTTAATTAAAAAAATGTTTGGTTTGGGTCCGCTTTAAAGGGACTCCGAGCACCTCTCATGGGCATGCCTTTAAAGAGAACCCGAGGTGGGATTTAATTATGTTACTGGGGCACAGAGGCTGGTTGTGCACACTAAGACCAGCCTCTGTTGCCCCATGGTGTGCTTCCATGTCCCCCCTGCGCACCGATATACCCCCGCAGTGCTGGCGACACGCAGCGTGTCGCCAGCACAATGTTTACCTAAGCGCTGTCTGTCAGCGCCGCTCCCCAGCCTCCTCCGCATCGGCGCTACCTGCCCGCGTCCCTTCCCTTCCGCTGATAGGAGGGAAGTGACGCGGGCGGGTAGCGCCGATGCGGAGGAGGCGGCGGGGGGGGGGGGGGGGGGCGGCGCTGACTGACAGCACTTAGGTAAACATTGTGCTGGTGACGCGCTGCGTGTCGCCAGCACTGCGGGGGCTATAGGGGGGACATGGAGGCACACCATGGGGCAATGGAGGCTGGTCTTAGTGTGCACAACCAGCCTCTGTGCCCCAGTAACATAATTAAATCCCACCTCGGGTTCTCTTTAACACTCCGACCAGTACTGCAAAGTACTTAACTACTTTCACCTCCTGGACGCAGAAGCTACGTCCAGGAGACCATGTGTGCTCCCACGGCCGATCGCGCATGCGCACTCCCGGCCTGCGGTTCGTTAGCCAGGGAATCAGTGAATCGGGCGATGGTGCCCGATCACTGAATCCTCTCCTAGCAGAAAAAGCGACAGCTTTTCTCGGAAGCCTAGCTTTTTCTGCCTCCTACGTCCCTCTAAGCGTACATGTTGCACTTACAGTGACGTCATGTAAACAAACCTAAGGTTGCCATCTTGTGGCCAAAAAGTAAAACTACATCTACATTAAAAAAAAAAAAACATATATTTACATTACAAAAATAACTATTTACATCCCACCCTCCCAAAAATACCCAAATACAATGTTTAATAATAAAAAAAAATTTAAATAAAAAAAAAAACCAAATATTTACCTAAGGGTCTAAACTTTTTAACTACTTCAGGATTCTGCGTACGCCTAATTACGCCCCTGAATCCTGAAGTGGATTCCATGGAAACGGCCGCTCGTATGAGCGACTGTACCATGTCAGTTCACGGAGGGTGTCTCCGTGAACACCCTGCGAGCCGCCGATCGCGGCTCGCAGGGTAAATGTAAACACGCGGGGAAGATCTTCCCCGGTGTTTACATATATACGGCGCTGCTGCGCAGCAGCGCCGTAGAGGAGATTGGCCATCCTCGGCCTCTGATTGGCCGGGGATCGCCGGCATCTGATAGGCTAAAGCCTATCCCATCAGGCGCAGGACGGAAATCCGTCCTGCGCCGCTCACAGGGGGAGGGAGAGGGAGGGAAGGAGGCCAGAAAGCGCTGCGGAGGGGGTCTTTGAAGAGCCCAGCGCAAGCAGCCGGCGGCGATCAGACCCCCCCAGCAGGACATCCCCCTAGTGGGGAAAAAATGGGGAAAGTCTGATCGCCCTGGCTGCTATCTGATCGGTGCTGCGGGCTGGAGAGCCCACGTAGCACCGATCAGAAAAATACCCCCTGGCACAGAAGTGGTTAAATATCTATGTAAAGATGAAATATTTCCTTTTTTTTTTTTTTTTAGATTATAATTTTTTTTTTTTTTTTTTTTTTTTTAATTCTAAGCTTGTAAATAGTGATGGATGCAAAACGGAAAAAATGCACTTTTATTTCCAAATAAAATATTGTCGCCATACATTGTGATAGGGACATAATTTAAACGGTGTAATAACCGGGACAAATGGGCAAATACAATACATGGGTTTTAATTATGGAGGCATGTATTATTTTAAAACTATAATGGCCGAAAACTGAGAAATAATGAATTTTTTCCGTTTTTTTTTCTTATTCTTACTGTTAAAATGCATTTACAGTAAGGTAGCTCTTACAAAATGTACCACCCAAAGAAAGCCTAATTTGGTGGCGGAAAAAAACAAGCTATAGATCAGTTCGTTGTGATAAGTAGTGATAAAGTTATAGGCTAATGAATGGGAGGTGAACATTGCTCGGATGCATAAAGTGAAAATGACTGAGGGCTGAAGTGGTTAAAGATGCACACCATTCTATAGCTCGTAGCTTGTGCTCTGCTCTTTCATTTGATGCCTAAATCGCCATTCTACACCAAACAGTTTTCGTGCGATTTTAATGGCAGCTGCCATCCTGGCTATGTTACAACTGCTGGGTCACCCCTGTTAGAGTAGTGCATCACTGAATAAAGTAGGAAGAGGAAGTGGCACACATGGCCATTGCAAGAGGCTCCTTCAGAGGGATCATAGCACGACTTTGTTGGAAGTCGTCTTGCTTAAAGGCATGCCCATGAGAGGTGCACGGACTCCCCTTAAAACAGAGTATTTGCGATAATTCAGGTTGGAGTGAGCAGATCGCAATGAAACGGACCCTATATGAACGGATTCTATGTTAATCAATAGGATATGTTCAAATTGCTTTGTTCAAACAGATCCGTTTGGTCCGTTCCACCGAACGTACTGCAAGTTTGGGTCTGCAGCGTTTTTTTTTGTTTTTTTTTCCCTTGGCCAACAAGAGGAAGATTAGCACTGAGGATAATGAAGCTTTATTTATGGTTTGAACTGAACAGTATTAGCATTCTTTTGGTGGAGGTTTTCTATCATCTTGTGCATTCTCCCAGAGTTTTAGAGAGGATCATTAGCACTGAGGATAGTGTAAGGAAGCCTATTCATTGGGAATATACCGTGGATGATGTGTGTGGGACCCCCATAAGCAGAGTGCATTGTAGAATGTGCTTTTTCACACTATGAATTATGGTTATTTTTGATTTTGTGCAGCTGAATACTTGCATACTTGATTTGTACTTAGTATGGCCATATTGAGTTAAGCAGGTTTTTTTTTTGTTTTTTTGCAGAACTGCTAGCGGAGTTAGAAGCTGCAGTGAACCAGCGGTGTAGCGCTGCACCAAACAAGCCAGGTTTCTTGCCACAGGTTGGAGAGGTGTGCTGTGCCAAGTTCACAGGTAAGTGGGCTGTGCATATCCCTAAAGTTTATAATTCCATGAATGGGGCAGCACGGTGGCGTAGTGGTTAGCACTCTCGCCTTGCAGCACTGGGTCCCTGGTTCGAATCCCAGCCAGGGCACTATCTGCAAAGAGTTTGTATGTTCTCTCCGTGTCTGTGTGGGTTTCCTCCGGGTACTCCGGTTTCCTCCCACATTCCAAAAACATACGGATAAGTTAATTGGCTCCCCCTAAAATTGGCCCTAGCCTACAGTACTTACACTTCATAATATAGACATATGGCAATGGTAGGGATTAGATTGTGAGCTCCTTTGAGGGACAGTTAGTGACAAGACAATATATATATATATACACTGTACAGCGCTGCGTAATATGTCGGCGCTATATAAATACTAAAAATAATAAATAATAATAATAATACTTGAAACAGATTTAATGGAAATCCATCGTTTGTATTCAGTGTAGTCGCCCTATTGCTGTTCCCTGCCAGAGATGGAGACTTCAGTAGAGCAGAACTGGCAGAGACTCCAACAGAGAAATCTGTATGTCAGCGGAGGGATGGTCAAGGAGTATAGGACCCCTTGGTTTAAAGTAGTGTCAGCAATTTTAGCTCATTTTATACATAGATCTTTTTTTCCTATTGGAGTATATACGTTGTGTTCTGGTATTGCGGTCACTTTTTTATTTAACTTTTTTCACTACTGTGAGAGGGATACTGATGCTGCCATATTTTTTTCCTTTTAAAGGGCGTCTGAAGTGTTGCACAAAAAAACAAAACACTCACCTATCGAGAGGTAAAGCTCTAGGTCCTATAGAACCTTCCTGTTCTTCCTATGGTCCCCACCATTCCATTGCTGGCTCCCCTGTTAGAAGTCTCTGACTGATTGGTCAGAGACTGTTGTCTGCCTCTTCAGGAGCCCAAGTGCCACCAAAGACAGGCTGCACTGCGGATGCGCGAGAACGCACTCGCGCGCATGTGCAGCACGAAGCCATCTGTCTTCTGGAGAACTCGGGCTGCTGAACACTTCCGAAGCCGCCCGTGGTGGGAGATTTGAATGGAGGATCCTACGATGGAACAAGGGGACCAGGAGAGGAACAGGGTGGCTCTATAGGACCCAGAGCCTTTCCTCTCCTTTTTGTACATCGCTTCAGATTCAATTTAAACAATACCAGTTGTCTGCCAGTCTTGCTGATTATTTTGGCTGCGGTAGAATCTAAAGCACCTGAAACAAGCATGCAGCTAATCTTGGCAGATTTTTGTCAGAAACATCTGATCTGCATGCTTGTTCAGGGTCTATGGCTTAATGTGAGGCAGGTTCAAGTGGTCTTTTTGCATCACTGCTGAGGATGAAGACCTGCCCTTCCCCGACTCTGCAGGTGCAATTAGGTTTCATGTCACACATGAGTAGCATAGTGTGCTTTCAGATTCTCCACCACATCTAGAGTGACATGGAAGGGGTGCATGTTTAGTATTTTGCAAATAACCCCATCACGCCTCTCCAGCCCCCGACAAGATGTTTTCAATTAAACAGGTCCTCTTTATGCTTTTCGTATAACAAAATGTTTGGAACCCAATATCCTGGTGTATGTAGTGTGTAGTCTTATTCTTTTTCTTCCATAGAAGATGGAAATTGGTACAGAGCCAGTGTTGTGGGGCATTCGTCAAAAGACTCTGTGGTGGTTGGATATTTGGATTTTGGAAACACAGAGACCCTGCATGTGTCAAGGCTGCTCCCCATTGACAAAGATTTGTTGGTGACTCCTTTTCTGGCTTTTCAGTGTGGGCTGGCAGGTAAGTGGCTGTGGTGTTATATAATGGAAGCTGGACTCCATGAATTTTATTGAATTCAGAAAAAATACCATAATCAATGGTCTTAGCTGCTGGTACAGCTACGTCCAGCCAGTCCCTAGATTCAGGTAGTTGTACCAGGTTGCACATTGGTGGAATGGCTGCAAAATGGCTTTACAGTAAAAATTCAGCGCATGTAATATGTCCATCTAGTTATGGAGTGAGGCATGGACTAAGTTACGAGTTGTTCAGTTTTCTCTCCTACACCACTAAGCTGCTTTTATTGGCCAATTGTCATTAGACCAATGTCCGCCAACCGGACAGTTATATCACATGGCTGGAAATGGTGACAGTTGGCCAGAAGGAGCAGCCTATTGGAGGAGGAAGTGGTGGGCACAATTTACCACTCTATACAATACTAAGGTTGCAACGGTATGAAAATCCATGACATAACTGTCTAAAAAAAAAAAAAAAATACCACGGTATGACTGTATTATACATTTATTTGGACCCGGGCCTCCTCCTTACATTAAATAGTGTAATCTCTTGGCATACATCTGCTTAAGCCGCCTGGAGATTTGGGCACAGGGTAAAGCCGTAAACCGGCTCACCCTGCTCGTGCAAAAGTCCTGGCGGCTTTAAATACTATTCCTCCTTCAGGTTGCCATGGATAGTGATGAAAGATGTAATTCGTCTTCCCACTATTGCTGGCAGCCGAGTTAGTGTTTTTATAGTAACTTGTGCTCTGTCTTTTGACAGCGCCCAAATTACTTAGAGTGCCACTCTAGCCGTAATTCCTATTACGGCCTGTGGCAGTAGCAGCTGCTCCCAAATCTCCGGCGCTGTTTTTACAGCGCTGCACTCCCACCAAACCCTGCACCCAGTAATAGGTGGCCGCAGTATAGGTAGCCAGGGATGGTTGTAGCCAGTAATAGGTGACCGCAGTATAGGTAGCAAGGGATAAGTGTAGCCAGTAATAGGTGGCTGCAGTATAGGTAGTCAGTAATAGGTGGCCGCAATATAGATAGCCAGGGATAAGTGTAGCCAGTAATGGGTGGCTGCAGTAATAGGTGGTCGCAATATAGATAGCCAGGAATAGTAGGACACAGTATATGTAGCCAGGGATAGCAGCATAGATAGCCAGGTGGGGGGACGCAGCGGACGGGGTAAACACATACTCTTGCTCTGATTACCATACACAATCAAACCGCAGTAGAATACCAGTATACCGCAGCAACCTTATACAATACCATTTGTAAAGCGCTATTTCTCCCATAGGACTCAAACCGCCTAGATATGTCTCAGATCAATACAGGGTTTCACTCTTGACTGTGTTGCAGAGGAAACAGTCAGGTGTTCATAAATCTTGAGCTTGCTGGTTAGTTTGTGCCTCTCGGATTTACAAGCCCTACTCCATAGAGCCAAATTAATCAATGCCATGTACTGATGAGGATCAAACAATCCGAAACAGTCTGTATGCATGTTGGATTATTATGGCTCTGTACTTATTAACAAGCTGACACATCATTGCATTCCAGCGGTTCTGGAGGTGTGTTTAGCTTCTAAGGGAACAATGGTTAATTTGCATATATTCAGCAGTGGTGCCTGGGAGACATCTCGAGCTCACTCCAACCTGAATTATCGCAAATTCTTTCTGTTTTAGGAAAGCAAACTTTTGTGTTCATAAATGTCAGACTAAACAGGTGGTTTTACAGTTGGGACTTAAATGCTCCCAGAGATGGAGATGTCCTGATTGTGTGTGCCAAAGTGTATGGGCAGCATGACATAAGGCTCTGTCGCCAAAGGTTTTTAGGTGGACTCTGGGGATGACCAAGTTACTAGAACCTTTTTGATCTAAGATTGTGGGAGGTGTGATGCAGTTGCAACAAATCCTTCAGGCGTCCAGGGCTCGGATTGTGCAAGGATTTCAATGTCAATAAGCCAGTCTTAAAGGGAACCTGAGGTAAGATGGATATGGAGGCAGCCATATTTATTTCCTTGTAAACAATGCCAGTTGCTTGGCAGCCCTGTTGATCTTCTGGCATAAATAGTATCGGAGTCAAAACCCTGGGACAAGCATATGGCTAATCCAGTAAAAACAGCTGAGTCAGAGTACCTGACCCCCCAATTGGGTGCTTCTTGTTTAAAGAGAATCTGTATTGTTAAAATCGCACAAAAGTAAACATACCAGTGCGTTAGGGGACATCTCCTATTACCCTCTGTCACAATTTCGCCGCTCCTTGCCGCATTAAAAGTGGTTAAAAACAGTTTTAAAAAGTTTGTTTATAAACAAACAAAATGGCCACCAAAACAGGAAGTAGGTTGATGTACAGTATGTCCACACATAGAAAATACATCCATACACAAGCAGGCTGTATACACCCTTCCTTTTGAATCTCAAGAGATCATTTGTGTGTTTCTTTCCCTCTGCAGCTATCATCCACTGAAGTGTCAGGCTGTTTCTTCCTGCAGAGTACAGACAGCTCTGCCTGTATGTAATCCATCAGTATGTGAAAGCCCAGCCAGCTCAGAGGAGGATTTATCCAGCTTGTAAAAGATAATAGAGCAGAGAGAAGCTGTACTAATCTAAATAACACACAGGCAGTGTGCATAGAGGGGCCAGGAGGGGGGAGATGCATCACAGAACCACAACACTGAAGAACTTGGCAGCCTTCCAGACACAGGCTGACAAGTCTGACAAGAGAGAGATAAGTTGATTTATTACAGAGATGGTGATAGTAGAACGTGCTTCAGTAAGCCAGAACACATTAGAATAGCTTTTGGAAGTTGTAGGATGATAAAAAACAGGATGCAATTTTTGTTACGGAGTCTCTTTAAAGAGAATCTGTATTGTTAAAATCGCTCAAAAGTAAACATACCAGTGCGTTAGGGGACATCTCCTATTACCCTCTGACACAATTTCGCCGCTCCTCGCCGCATTAAAAGTGGTTAAAAACAGTTTTAACCACTTCACCACTGAGGGGTTTTACCCCCTGACCACCAGAGCAATTTTCACCTTTCAGCGCTCCTTCCATTCATTCGTCTATAACTTTATCATTACTTATCGCAATGAAATGAACTATATCTTGTTTTTTCCGCCACCAATTAGGCTTTCTTTAGATGGGACATTATGCCAAGAATTATTTTTTTCTAAATGTGTTTTAATGGGAAAATAGGAAAAATGTGGGGAAAAAAAAATTATTTTTCAGTTTTCGGCCATTATAGTTTTTAAATAATGCATGCTACTGTAATTAAAACTGATGAAATTTATGTGCCCTTTTGTCCCGGTTATAAAACCGTTTAAATTATGTCCCTATCACAATGTTTTGCGCCAATATTTCATTTGGAAATAAAGGTGCATTTTTTTCAGTTTTGCGTCCATCCCTAATTACAAGCCCATAGTTTATAAAGTAACAGTGTTATACCCTCTTGACTTAAATATTTAAAAAGTTCAGTCCCTAAGGTAACTAATTATGTATTTTTTTTAATTGTAAATTTTAGAATTTTTTTTTAATTACAAAAAAAAAAAAAAAAATGGGGAATGTGGGAGGTAATGAGTTAATTTTTTTGTGTAAAAGTCATTTATTTGTATGTGAAAAATGTGTAGGGTGTAGTTTACTATTTGGCCACAAGATGGCCACAGTAACTTTTTGCTTTATTGCGACCTCCAAGCCTCCTTCCGGAAGCTTGGAGGAAGAATAAGGAGGCTGGACACGTGAGTTTCTTCTCACAATGATCGCGCTGCCCATAGGAGAGCAGCGGGTCATTGTGGGGCTTAGATCAACGAACGGGAATGGATTTTCCCGTTCATTGATCTCCGGGCGAGCGGGCGGCGGCGTGTTTACTAGCGGCGGGCGGCGTGTTTACGAGCGGGAGCGCGGGCAGCGTCGGGAACGCGGAAAGTACGTGTTTCTCCGTCCCTGGTTGTCAAAGGATGGAAAAAGGGGCGGAGAAATACGTACGCGCGGGGGTAAAGTGGTTAAAAAGTTTGTTTGTAAACAAACAAAATGGCCACCAAAACAGGAAGTAGGTTGTTGTACAGTATGTCCACACATAGAAAAATACATCCATACACAAGCAGGCTATATACAGCATTCCTTTTGAATCTCAAGAGATCATTTGTGTGTTTCTTTCCCCCTGCAGCTCTCATGCACTGAAGTTTCAGGCCGCTCTTTTCTTCCTGCAAACAGCTTTGCCCTTGTTTGTAATTCCTCAGTATGTGAAAGCCCAGCCAGCTCAGAGGACGATTTATCCAGCCTGTAAAAGATAAGAGAGAAGAGAGAAGCTGCTCTAATCTAAATAACACACAGGCAGTGTGCAGAGAGGGGCCTGGAAGGGGGAGTTCATAGCAGAACCACAACACTGAAGAACTTGGCAGCCTTCCAGACACAGGCCGACAAGTCTGACAGGGGAAAGATACATTGATTTATTACAGAGACAGTGATAGTATAAAGTGCTGCAGTAAGCCAGAACACATTAGAATAGCTTTTGGAACTTGTAGGATGATAAAGAACAGGATGCAATTTTTGTTACGGAGTCTCTTTAAGTACCACAAATTATGTGCTGTATTATACTTCCCCCACGATGGGGTAAAATGCCAAGGAACCCCTGCAGAGTACTCAAGGAACCCTGAGAATAACCTGGCATATGTGGTCCAGGCACCTCTGTGGTGAGTCCACCACTGCCTCCTCATGTTTAAAACTTTTTAGATACTTTTATCCTTTTGGCGCCTCTGTATCCATACTACGCTGTTAAAAGTAATTTGGGCTCCGTCTTTCATCAGCGCCCAAATGACCTTTTGCGCTCTACTATAGCCATAATTTACATTACGACCTATGGCAGCGCATGATGCGCCCACATTTCTCGGCTCCTATTTGTTCTATTTTGTCCCCCCACCATTCATTTAGTTGGGGATGAATTGAATAGAAGGGCAAAGACATGCAATCCCCAACTGCAATACTGTAGTATTAATATATTTTGGACAATATTTGATTTCCATTCTAATTGTATTTAAATAAGTATCTGAGGAGGGGGGGCGTCCATTTTTGTCCAATTCACTAATTTTGAAGTCTGTCCCAATAAACTGCAATTATTTTAATGGAAATTGGAAGAATGTAGATGTTATACATCAGATGACTGGTAATGTGGTTATAGGAAATAGGTTTTTGGTGATAGTCGTCACAGTATGGTCTGCTCCGCAGGGGTGGAGCCTCCATCTGGAACATGGAGCCCGGAAGCCGTGCAGAAGATTGGTCGCCTCCTCTTGAATAGAATTTTCACAGCTGAGGTGGTTTCTGAGCCTGAGGGACATAGCATGTTGAATTTGATTGATGAATCTCAAACTCCACCATTAGTAATATCCCAACAACTGATAGAGGCTGGTTTAGCGAAGGCCAGTACATCAGACTGTAGTTCTGCTCCGAGTCCGGAGAAGGAAGAAGAGCACGAGGAGCCACAGCTGCAATGGGTACAGCTCCCCCCTGACCAGGAAACTGAGGTGGTGGTGTGTATGCTGATCAATCCTGGGAAATTCTTCTGCCACATCTACAACCCCACAGGTACTGGATCATCCATCTTACCAGATTTGTTTAATTATTTTATCATTCCCTTCTTCTCTTTCTATCCTGTGGGGAAGGGTGCTGCCATATCTACAACCTTGCAGATAATCCATTATATGCACTTTTTGCATTGATTTATCTTTTCCCTTTGATCACATCCTCATTTCTTCTCTTTATGTCCTCTCCTTTTCTTGTCCTCACCTCTCCTTGCTGCTCCTGTGACCTTTCTTCTCCTTGCTGCTCTCGTGACCTCTCCTCTCCTTGCTGCTCTCGTGACCTCTCCTCTCCTTGCTGCTCTCGTGACCTCTCCTCTCCTTGCTGCTCTCGTGACCCCTCCTCTCCTTGCTGCTCTCGTGACCTCTCCTCTCCTTGCTGCTCTCGTGACCTCTCCTCTCCTTGCTGCTCTCGTGACCTCTCCTCTCCTTGCTGCTCTCGTGACCTCTCCTCTCCTTGCTGCTCTCGTGACCCCTCCTCTCCTTGCTGCTCTCGTGACCTCTCCTCTCCTTGCTGCTCTCGTGACCTCTCCTCTCCTTGCTGCTCTCGTGACCTCTCCTCTCCTTGCTGCTCTCGTGACCTCTCCTCTCCTTGCTGCTCACTGTGACCTCTCCTCTCCTTGCTGCTCACTGTGACCTCTCCTCTCCTTGCTGCTCACTGTGACCTCTCCTCGCTGCTCACTGTGACCTCTCCTCGCTGCTCACTGTGACCTCTCCTTTCTCCCGTTCTTGCCCATACTCGTTGCTGTCATTTCCTCTCTTCACTTGGTAAGCAATTTATTACAGTTTGTGCAAGGGCAGTTATCAGCCATTCCCAATAAGCATAATTTCACATTTAAGACAGTTATCTAAGGAAGAGTTCTCCACTGGTCTAACTGGTGAATAATAATTTTGTTGATACTGTTTAGCATCCTTTGTCCATTGCTGATAACACTAGCTTATAATACCTCTTCTCAAAATTCACCCAGTTCTCATTGAAAATATTAGGGTCGAGCCTCTGCCACCATTGACGGGCTATATAGATCTTGCTACTGCTGATTTGGGCCTGCAATGCAAGGTAGTATTGCAAGATTCATTTAGAGTCCCCTGACTCCAAGATAAGTTACTCTTTTTTTTTTTTATGGCTCTCCAGAGCAGCATCAGTTAATTCCATCTGAACTTATTTTATTTTTTGAAGTCTCTCCCCCCCCCCCCCCCCCCCCCCATTCCTTCTCTGCCTTCTTATGAATTCAGGTTGCTGGATGTAATAAGTTGTTTTGGAGTGACTGAAACTTTTTGATTTTCAGATTTGAGTACTCTGAATGATTTAAACCTGTCCCTGGGAGAGCACTGCAAGCAGCATGTGTCGGAGGGCTGCAGACCTGTGACAGGAGACATGTGTGCCACTTTCTTCTCAGGTGAGCATTTACAGTTCGTACGGTAAATTTTTGCATTGCTGAGGGTCAGTACACACGGGTGTCTGGAGGCGTCTCATTGGTTAACGCTTTTCTTCAACCTAGAATTCCTGTCGTCGTGACAACTTGAAGAAAACTAATGAGAAAAAGTAAATTGTGAATGGGCCAATATCTCTTACCGAGAATTCAGTAGTAGTAGTAGTAGTAGTAGTAGTAGTAGTAGTAGTAGTAGTAGTAGTAGTAGTAGCTAGGGGCGGCTCCAACAGTGTTATTCAGAGAAGTACATACCCTTTGGGGTTTTGTAAGTTTGAAATAATTATTTTTTTTTTAAACTATAAGGAGAGCGACCAACCAGCATTTGCACCGCAGTCTTGGACTACCAAGCGGGGGCTGTAAATTTTCCGCAGGCCCTCATGGTGGTTGCAAGTTCTTGCCTTTCACCTTGGTGAGTGTATTAGATCTTGAACTATCGCACCATTGGGCTCCTAGTCTCTCTCATCCTTTACAATCTTGGATACTACGGGTAACCACCAAGAATCATAATCCATCTTGCTACAAGTCCCCTACAAGCTTTCTTGGATAGTGAAGCAATTTTGTCAAGGGGACTGAGCAACATGTTTATCTTTTGTAGAGCCAAACTTATTGTGCGAAGGAAGCTTTTAAAATGCAATTACTGCCTTGTAAGTAAGACACTTTACCATGGCCAGTCTGTATTCTTTCCTATGGACAGATGACGGAAATTGGTACCGGGGACAGGTGAAAGACGTTACCCCGGGCGGAGCCTTTGTGGTACAGTTCCTGGATTATGGCAACACAGAAGAAGTGACTGCGGACAAACTATGCAAAGTTCCTTCAGAGTTCCTGAAGCTTCCTTTCCAAGCTCTGTCCTGCAGCTTACATGGTAAGTCATGTCTCAGTGGTCCTCATTACTTTAAAGCAGCGGAGTGGGATTTACTGCTGATCAGCAGGAAGAAGAAAGCAGATCCCCCCCTCACCCCTTTTACTCAAATGAGCCAGAAAAACATGTATTTCATGAAATATCATATGAGATTGAACATACAACAATACATTTAAAGTACAACTATCAAATAAACCGTCATTCTGCAAACCACAAACTATGGAGCTTTTAGCCAGTAACAATAGACTGCTTTTCAGAAGTCTCTTATCACAGCCTGTGTTAAGGAAATGCCTCGTGTATCAGGTACTTGCTTCATGAGTCGTCGTCAAGACCAGGACTGTACCATGTAGATAGGTGCCACTTCCCTGTCGTTATTCAAAGAGGAATGATTTACGGTTTATTTCTGCCCTGCCCACTCACACTGTTTTTCTCACAGATCATATGAGAACAGCTGAGAGATTTTTCAACTACAGAGAAAGGATCTAAAGAGAAACTGTGACTTTTACTTTTCTTTAACTGTTCTGTAAATCTATTTTATTCACATAAGAAATGAAAAGATGAAAAAAGCCTTTTTATCACTGTGTCACATGATTGGTAGTCAGAGCAGAGAGTGATGCATGTGGTCGGGGTCTACTTTGAGGGGGGGGAACCTTGAGGGGGAAATGGAGGAAGGCTCTCCTGGTGTGGATACTATACTGGATGTATTTATTATATACCTCTTCTGGCCACTTTTTTTTTTTTTTTTTTTTTTTTTTTTTTTTTTACTCAGATACCCGTTAACAACATTTAATTTTGTTCTGATTTTTTTTCCATATTTCTCACCTCCCCAGGATCCAGTGCGCATTTCTTGCTCCTGTCCTCCTCCATCTTTATGTTGTCACATGACATAGGCCAAATCTGATTTGCATAGTTTGTCAGTGAATGCAGGATGTGTCAGGGGGCAGATAATCAGTGGAGCAGCCAGGCAGATGACATTTTGTAAAGGGGCACGGTTAGCATAACTTTATTTATCTCACTTCTCAGCATAACTTTTTTTATTTCTCTCACTTCTCATCTACTTTAACAAGTGTTTCTTTACACACATTTTCCGTCATAGCGTATCTTTTACTACCACTCTGTTTCATTATAGTCCTGTGACCTGTCATTTGTGCCGCACTTTCCTTTTACAGGTGTTAAACCTGCTGGAGAAGAGTGGGACCTCCATTCTTCAGAGAAATTCCAGAAGGCCGTTGTTGGTGTAAAGCTGCGTGCCAGAATGATCAGCAGAAGGGAAAACGACTACTCTGTGCACCTGGCAGTGAGCGAAACTGGAGACGCTATTGCTGATATTCTTGTTGGCGAAGGAGTTGCTTCCCGTGATGCTTCTAAAGCGGATGACACCACGGGGGCAAAGAGCACCATTGAGGCCCGCAGTGCTGTCACTTCCGACTCACAGCCTGGATTATCCACCAAGACCCAAATATCTCCCATTGGTGCTTCTCCAGCAAAAGAGCTGAGAGGTCCATCTCTCAGGGAGCAGCAGCACCTTGTGCAACCAGCCAACACTTCACTGCCCTCAACAACTGCATCTGGACAGTCCCACCCTGTTACGCCACCTACCAGCAGAGAATCAAAGTCTAGTCTTCCTCCCCAGAAAGAATGTGGCCCTGTTGGTACACCACCATCTCCAAGAGAGCTCAGGAATCCTGCAGCAGATAGGAATAAAAGCTCTAACTCTTGTGTGCCCCCTTCCCCCAGCACACCGATGTCCTCCCGCACTGGTAACATCACCCGCACCGCTGATGTCACTGCTTCTGCTGTGAATCGGGCCATCTTTCCAAAGGACAAACCATCTTCACCAAGAGATTTGACTTCTAATGCACAGTGCAGTACTGTGAATCCTGCTTCCCAAGGAGAACAGCTGAATAGCAAACCTAACCGGCCAGTGCTAAAAGAGCCCCCCACCTCTCACTTAGATCAAAGTGGCATATGTCTAACTGAAGCTAGTTCTGCTAGTGAGCTTTTACCCTCAAAGAATGAGGATCTGCTGAACTGCCCTACAACGGGTGATCAAACATCAGTGCTTCCAGCACCTACAGGTATAGCACAATACTACTATGCAGACATCACTTTACCCTGAAGTCACCACAAATCATCATTTCAGGCAATAGCAGCTGTACATAGCTTTAACCCGACAGAGCAACTCCATGCAAAGTGTGAAAAACATTTTGCATTTATCATCCCTTTACAGTTTATAGTTTAAAGGACACCAGATGTAAAAATAGTAACATAAATGGGGGGAGCAGGCATATACTCTTACCTGTCCTGATGCCCCCATTATGCTTAAAACAAAAAAGGCCCCCCCCCCCCCCCCCCGGGACTCTCTTCTGGGTCGCCGGAGTCGGGCTTTACTGCGCACTGGCCGGGAGCACTCTGCGCATGACGTAGTGAACAGGCATCAGGACAAGTAAGAGTATATGCCGACACTCCCCCACACGCACACACTTCTGGAAATCTTCAATAGGCTTCCCGGCCCTTCTGACTGATTTTACATAATTTTTGAATGGGGGTGGGGGGGGAGAGTAAACAAAAGTGCTTGCACTATCACAGTTAAAACAAAACTTAACTTGGTCCTGAGTCCACTACCTTCAACAGTCCAGGTTGCTGTGGTGAGTGCAGTCCATCAAAGTTTTTTGGGCTTCCCTAAAGGAAACATCCGTGCCAACGCATCCCAGAGCATTCTGCGCAGACGCAGTACTTATGTGCCTGCGCAGAACGCTTCCAGCTGCATGATCACGAGCGGTGCGCTCGTACAGGCGCAGAGGCGAGGTTGGCTGCTGCAACGGAGAGGACCCCGAGCCACTGGCTGCCAGCGGAGCTGCGGCAAGGAACACATAAGCTGCCAGGAGCTGGTGGAAGCCGCGGGGAAGGGTTGCTTCCTTTAAGCAACCCTTACAGTGCTAGTTTACTGCTTTTGTGGCTTTGGCCTTTATGTAAACATAAAGTGGCCATGAATCCTATTTGGCTATTGGACAGGGCCTTTTTTCTGTATTTTTGTGTATTCATTTTGCTTTCTAGTTCAAAATCGGAATTAAGTTTATTCACCAAGCACGATTGGGTCGTATTCGGAATTGTTTTTGGCACATACAGGGCAGGAGGAAGACTAAGAGATAAACAATAATTGCAGCTGTGGTACAACATCAGCAATAACAGCTTAGCAACAATAACATTAGCAATAATAGCTTAGCAACAATAATATCAGTTGAGGTACAACATAGCGATAGACACATAGGAATAAAAAACAATTTAACAATAATGGCCGCCGGGAAGCAGCAGCAATGGCCGCAGCAGAAAGTCAGAGGAGGACAAATATCTGGAGAAAAATGCACTTTAAATTAAGAAGACCAAGAAAACAAAACATATCTTCTATAGGTAATGTGTGTATTTTCGTTTCCCTGGAATTCCTTTGGTAAATGGCAGAAATCTCTTCTGTGCAGAAATGTTTCATCCTGTGATACCTTTGCTTGGTTCTTGCATCGCTAAAAACCTGTTGTGTGCCTTTAGGGGTCAGAATGGCACAGTCCTGGGTATCGGTGGACCTGCCACTAAGTGAACCACTGGCAGCGTGTGTTCTAAAAGTGGAAAGCCCAGACATGATCTATTTATTCCCTAAAGAAAACAGAGGTGAGGTGTGTGTGTGTGTGTGTGTGTGTGTGTTAGTGTTATATAGTGTGTATGCCATGAATATATAGTATGTGTAAGATATTTTGTTATCCAAGTCATCATTTAAAAGACACTTCAGATTTTTATATGGCAGCTGACTTATGAGCAGAACACTTAAAATGTATGTGCTTTTACATGAGTAAGGCTCGCTTTCCACTTGCACAGAAAACTGGCGTGCATGAAATAGAGGTGCAAGAAAACATGGGTGAAGTCCAAATGGCCGTAGACTGCGAGCGGGGGAGCCTGTGGGGACCGGGAGGAGAACGGGAAGGCTCTATTAGAGTTCCCCAACCCTGTACTCAAGGCCCACCAGCAGTACATGTTTTGCAGAAAACCAAAAACATGCACAGGTGAGGTAGTTAGTGTCTCAGCAGAGCTGATTAACTACCTTTGTGGATTTCCACATAACATGCACTGTTAGGGCCTGTACACACTGAAAAACGCAAGCAAAATCGCAAGCGCATGCGTTTTTAAAATAGCAAGTGCATGTAGTTTTAAAAACGCATCGAATGCGTTTTTAAAAACGCATGCGCTTTTGCCTGCGTTTTTGATGCGTTTGCGTTTTTCTTGTAATTGCTGATTGGCTAAAGAATCCTTTGTTTTTTTTCTAGTTTACATTTCAACAGGAATCAGGAAATTGCAGAGTCTTCTGGGATACTGACTTCTGAAAAACGCAGGCAAAAATGCAAGCGCATGCGTTTTTAATGCGTTTTTCAAGCGCTGCGCTTCAAAAAGCGCAGCAGGCACTGCGATTGCGTTTTTCTAAAAACGCATCGCACCAGTGTGTACAAGTCATCACGATTTTCATTCTTTTTCAAAAGACCTTGCGATTTTAAAAACGCAACGCAAGCGCAGCAGTGTGTACAGGCCCTTAGTGAACACCCAGAGCCTTACCTCTCCTTAGGAAAGAATTTGTTTTTTATTTTTATACTTACTTCAGACTCCCTTTAAGAGTTCTTCCGACAGTGGTCACCTTGACGGTCTATGCACCTGAAGCCCTTAATGTATAAAGTAAATAATGGAACCTCTTTTATTAATGTGAACACAGCACTGTAGTAGCTGATGATCAGACCTGCACTGCTGTTGATGTAGTCTTGATTATTTCAGCAATTTATTCAGAGGTTTTACTAGACTTTCAACGTGTGTGTGTGTGTGTTTGTGGGGGGGTGGGGGTGGGGGTGGGTAATGCACTAAGCAAGAACACTGCCCGGGATCATGCACAGTGCTTGTGTGACACAGTGGTAGTTTCATCAAAAAGGGATTTAGGAGCTTCAGTAATTCCTTATGAAGGAATGAGGAAACTGTAGCTTTATAACTTCAGGTGCAAGGATAATGAAGTAAGTCAGAAAATGCTCTAGTGCAGTTATCCTGCAGAGTGCTGGTTAACCTCCCTGGCGGTAAGCACACTTTTTTTTTGCAACACGCGGCTAGCACTTTGCTAGTTGCGTGTGCACTCTGATCGCCGCCGCTCCGCGCCGATTAGCCGCCGCGCCCTCCAGGAAATCCCGTTCTTTGAACGGGATTTCCTGATCGGAGATCGCCGGAGGCGATCGAAGAGGGCGGCGGGATGCTGCTGCACAGCGGCTATCATGTAGCGAGCCCTGGGCTTGCTACATGATTTAAAAAATAAAAAAAACTACTCTGCTTAAAGGAAAACTGAAGTGAGAAGAATATAAAGGCTGCCATATTTACTTACTTTTAAGCAATACCAGTTGTCTGGCAGCCCTACTGATCTATTTGGCTGCAGTAGTGTCTTAATAACACCAGAAACAAACATGCAACTAATCTTGTTAGTTCTGACAATAATGTCGGAAACACCTGATCTGCATATGCTTGTTTAGGGTCTATGGCTAAAGGTATTAGAGGCAGGGGATCTTAAAGGGAACCAGAGATGAACGATTCACACAAAATAAACATATCAGTTGATAGCTTGTAAAGAATAAATGCTCTACCCGATAATTTCGCCATGCTGGTGTGCCTTTTTGAGTGCTTTTTATCCATTATTCCTCCAGGAAATATCCAATATGGCCGCCGGCTCATATTCCTTCTGTTCCAGGTTATGAGGTGTTCTGGATGTGCTGTCTAGGCTATATGGGACTATAGACAAGAAGGGCTGCTGTAGGCTTTCATCTGTGTGCTTTCAACTTTATTATTCTGGTATGCTTTGTGGCTGCCTGTAGGAAGTGTCTCTCATAGTAATGAAACTGCATACAGTAGATAATAATGACAGGCTGCACACACAGAGCACACAGATCACACAGACAGAGATTTTTCCTGCAGCATCAGCCCCTCCCATATCATCACAGCTCTCAGTATGTAAAGCATGAAATTTGAGCCAGGAGGGGGAAGGCTTGGGCTTGAAAAGACTTCACAGAAGAGTGACTCAGCTATAATGATTCCAGGTCAAACCTTGACTGAATAGTCGGTGGATTCTTATCACAGTTGATAACAGATAGATTAGACTGAGAAGAATAAAACTAAAAGCAGGGTAGGTGTTTACTGTCATGCTCCCACTGATAAATGTAATAAAATACATGAGGGTGCTTCCTCTCTGGTTCTCTTTAAGGATAGCCAGGTAACTGGTATTGCTTAAAGTGAAACGACTAAGGGGAATATGGATGTTTTACTTTTAAACAATACCAGTGGCTTGGCAGTCTTGCTGATCTCTTTGGCTGCAGTAGTGGCTGAATCACACACCTGAAACAAGCATGCAGCTAATCCAGTCTGACTTAAGTCAAAGCACCTGATCTGTATGCTTGTTGAGGGGTTGTGGCTAAAAGTATTAGAGACACAGGATCAGCAGGAGAGTCAGGCAACTGGTATTCTTTTAAAATGAACAATCCATATCCTCCTCAGTTTAGGTTCCCATTAAAAGGAAATAAATATGGAAGCCTCCACATCCCTCTGACTTCCGTTGTCCTTTAAAGGAAACCTACAGTCAAGGAAAAAATCCAGTTTAACTCATCTGCGGCTTCTACCGGCCCCCTGCAGCCGCTCTGTGCCCACACCATGATATAACGATCCTCCAGTCCCCCCCCCCAGCGACCCAGTTACGTTTTCTGTGACTCGGCCTTCTGCGCCTGCGTGGCCCTAGCTGCAGGTGTCCTGAATCGCGCTCCCATTGACAGGAGCGCCCTGCGCAAGCACAGTACGAGATAGAGTGGCTGAAAACGAAACTGGGTCGCTGTGGGGGACCGGAGTATTGGTTTGTCACGGCGTGGGCACAGGGTGGCTGCCGGGGGCTGGTAGAGGCCCCAGACAAGTTCAACTGGATTTATTTTTCCTTGACTTTAGGCTTCCTTTAACAGTAGAAAGATCAAACTCTCTATTACAAAAGGAACAGTATCAGGTCTAATGAACACCAAAAACTAGAAACCCTTCAGCTAGCTAAATAGGTCTGAGGTTCTTAAAAGCCTAAAGGTGCTCATAGACTTGCTCATTATAATGATGAAATCTGGCATTGATCAATTCTGCAATGTGAGCTCTCAGTTGTAATTTTGATCGATTTTCACCAGGGATGGAAAAATCTTGCTCGATAGAGTGGTGGTTGGGTGCGCGGTGTTTGATTTTGGGATGATTAACAGACCCTCTGCGCAGTCTTAACACACCCCACCCCCAACTAAAATTTTGGCATTGGTGGGTTCATTGCCACCTCACTTTTTATACCTTTTCTATTTTTTTCCCATTCGTCATTGAAATTGTTATGCAATGTTATTATGTGCTCTTCATCTACTTGCAGTGGATGTGGAGAAGTTGAGCCAGGTCATGTTGGATATAATGAGTTATTGTAATGCTGAGGCTCTCCAGTCTGACTATACGCCGTGTGTCGGGGATGCCTGCTGTGCCAAGTTTACAGGTCAGTGCTCTACTGTGCATTTTCAAAGGGCCAGTGGGTGTGTATTATAATCTGGGCAGCATCAATAAATAGGTTAATAGATATTCTTTCAATGGCCTCAATTCATAAAGCATTACCACATGCGGTAATGCTGAAAACAGCAGACTTTACCGACCACTTAGCAATGTGTCAATTTATAATGGCTGTTACCGCATGAAAAACTACAATTACCGACCAGGGAGATAAATTACCGACTTGGCTGTAGTTACCTCCAACACATGTCAGTAAATTGTCAGCAAATGTCAATTCATAAAGCCTTCAACAAGCGGTAAGCCTGACTATAGTTACCGACACCTCTGGTGAGGTCTTAACAAGTTACCGACACCTCTGGTGAGGTGTTAACAATGCAAAGTGCAGGGAGCCAAAGTCTGTGCGAGTCATCTGTGCAGACAGGGAAAGTCTGTGTGAGTCGTCTGTGCAGACAGGGAAAGTCTGTGTGAGTCGTCTGTGCAGACAGGGAAAGTCTGTGTGAGTCGTCTGTGCAGACAGGGAAAGTCTGTGTGAGTCGTCTGTGCAGGCAGGGAAAGTCTGTGCGAGTCATTTGTGCAGGCAGGGAAATTATGAGTGAGTCATCTGTGCAGGCAGGGAAATTATGAGTGAGTCATCTGTGCAGGCAGGGAAAGTCTGAGCCGTCTGTGCGAGTCATTTGTGCAGAGAGCCGTCTGTGTGAGTCATCTGCAGGGCAAAAGAGATATCGCCACACTGCTCTACTCTACCGCTCAAAGGGCTGCAGTAATTTACCGACCTTCAACGGCAGCTGGGAAAATCTTTATGAATTAGCACACAGACCAGGAAAATACAGAGTGCCGTATATTCCCGACAAGATTTATCGCACTGCTTTTTATGAATCGAGGCCTATGAAGGTTAAAGAACAACTGCAGTGAGAGGGATATGGAAGCTGCCATAGTTACTGTATATTCTGGCATATAAGACTACTTTTTAACGCTTGAAAGTCTTCTGAAAAGTCAGGGGTCGTCTTATACGCCGGGTTTCATTGATGCCGGGTGATACGCCCTATCCTGTTACCGCCTCTCCGATCTCACTGCTGAGGACTGTAGTGAAGCGGCGCAGGTGCACATGTGTGAGATCTGAGAGGCAGAGAAGGAGGTAAATAGGATACAAGGGCGGGGCCAGAAGGGTGAAAGAGGCGTATTTTATGGGCACAGTGCAATCTATTCTTCCATACCGCTCTGATAAAAAGGGAGCCAAGGAGAGCTGACTAATCCATTTAGGGAGAGGGAGAGTTGACCAATCCATTCAATCACCTATATACTGTTATATACTGGGTACCACTTACAGTACAGCACCAGTAACTGTTCATAGTACAGAGCAGCAGTGTTTACGTTTTTTAACATTTGTATTTGGTGTGCGTTGGAAGAGGGGTAGTCTTGTACGGTGAATATATACAAAACTCTATATTTTAAGGTATTTCCTTTTAAACAATACTAGTTGCCTGGCTGCCTTGCTGGTCTGTTTTGCTGCAGAAGTGTCTGAATAACACCAGAAACAAGTATGCAGCTAATCTTGTCAGATCTGACAATAATGTCAGAAACATCTGATCTGCTGCATGCTTGTTCAGGGTCTATGGCTGAAAGTATTAGAGGCAGAGGATCAGCAGGGCTACCAGGCAACTAAAATTGCTTAAAGAGGAGCTGTTAGGTATAAGGTCTCAGAGAAAATAAACATATATCAGTAGCTAAAGATTGGCTGTACTTACATTACATATGCATTTCACTGTCCACGTTTGTACTTCACAGAATTTGTATATAGTATATGCAGAGATTGATGCTCCTGACAGCTCATGGCAGGTTCCATGTTTGTCTGTCTCCTATGAAGCCAAATGTGTCGTCATGTCCTGCCTGCTTCCTGATCACAGAAAAGCTCGTTCTGAATAACACTAGTGTGCAGTGAATATTAATTAGCCATGTGGCTAGGAACAATAGCGGACTCCTGCAGTGTACTCTGCCCAGAGATTTTTCAGTGCTGTGAGCTGGACTGAGTTACAAGCTGCTGAAACTTGATCCTGTAACTTCTCCTTAGCAGCCGAGGGGAGGGCCCCAGAATGCTTTGCAGTATGGTATGCGGCTTGCGTCCTCTTAAGAGCTTGGGTCTAACAGCTTTGCTGATAAGCACACATCAAATGAAAGAGAGATTTTTATCTTCACTATTGCCTTTTTGGCTTCCGTCTAAACTGTTTAACACAGGAGAATAGAGGTTTAAATTAGCTTCTGCAGCCTGACAGTTACTCTTTAAAAGAAAATAAATATGGCAGCCTCCATATCCCTCTCATTTCTGTTGTCTTTTAAAGGGGAACTGAAGTAAGAGGTATACGAAGGCTGCCATATTTATTTCCTTTTAATCAATACCTGTTGCCCGGCAGCCCTGCTGGTCTATTTCTCTGCAGTAGTATCTAAGTAACACCAGAAACAAGCATGCAGCTAGTCTTGTCAGATCTGACTTTAAAGTCTGAAACACCTGATCTGCTGCATGCTTGTTCAGGGGCTCATAGTATTAGAGGCAGAGGATCAGCAGGGCTGCCAGGCAACTGGTATTGCTTAAAAGGAAATAAACATGGCAGCCTCCGTATACCTCTCTCTTCAGTTGCCCTTTAAAGGGAACCTAAACGGAGAAGGATATGGTTTTTTCCTTTTAAAATAATACCAGTTGCCCGACTCTCCTGCTGATCCTGTGTATCTTATACGTTTAGCCACAGCCCCTCAACAAGCTTGCAGATCAGGTGCTCTGACTGAAGTCTGACTGGATTAGCTGCATGCTTGTTTCAGGTGTGTGATTCAGCCACTACTGCAGCCAAAAAGATCAGCAGGATGCCAGGCAACTGGTATTGTTTAACAGGAAAGATCCATATCCCTCTTAGTTTAGGTTCCCTTTAAGTATGTTACTTTTGAGCAGCTCTAACCAGCCTTGTTGAACTGACCCTGTAGTGGGTGGCTTTGTTTTTATTTCCAGTAAGCTTGTATATTCTTCAGCCTTCTACCTCATCTCTTGCTACATATTCTAAAGCCTTACTACCTACTCTTCATAATCATCTCTTGCTGCATAGTCTACAGCCTTACTCCCTTATCGTCAACTCTTGCTGCATAGTCTACAGCTTTACTACCTCATCATCTCTGGCTGGATTGTCTACAGCCTTACTACCTCCTCATCTCTGGCTGCATAGACTACATCCTTACTACCTCATCATCTCTGGCTGCATAGACTACATCCTTACTACCTCATCATCTCTTGCTGCATAGTCTACGGCCTTACTACCTCATTGGCCTCAATTCACTAAACTTATCTCCTGTCCTAGAGTTATGACCATGGTGATAAGGCACGTAGTATTCAGGAAACCTTTTACCTCAGGCAAAGCTAAAGTTAACTCTGTCTTTAAGTTAAAGAGAGATCTCTAAAGTTATTAAGTTAAAGTGAGATCTCTAAAGTTAACGTTTCAATCCTTAAAATAACTACAGAATTCTAAAGTTAAAGACAGGCTGTTAATTAACTGCATGTGAAAATAACTACAGAGGAGGTAACTTAACTGCAGATAAGGTAACCAAGAAATGAAGAGATAGCATAATGCTCTTACTGTGTGGTGGTAAGTTTTCTCTTGCCTTATCTCCAGCGTGACCTTAGTGAATTGAGGCCAATAGCTCTTGCTGCATAGTCCACAGCCTTACTACCTCATCATCTCTTGCTGCATAGTCTACAGCCTTACTACCATATCATCTCTTGCTGCATAGACTACAGCCTTATTACCTCATCATCTCTTGCTGCATAGTCTACAGCCTTACTACCTCATCATCTCTGTCTGCATAGTCTACAGCCTTACTACTTCCTCATCTCTTGCTGCATAGACTACAGCCTTACTACCTCATCATCTCTTGCTGCATAGTCTACAGCCTTACTACCACATCATCTCTTGCTGCATAGACTACAGCCTTATTACCTCATCATCTCTTGCTGCATAGTCTACAGCCTTACTACCTCATCATCTCTGGCTGCATAGTCTACAGCCTTACTACCTCATCATCTCTTGCTGCATAGTCTACAGCCTTACTACCTCATCATCTCTTGCTGCATAGTCTACAGACTTACTACCTCATCATCTCTGGCTGGATTGTCTACAGCCTTACTACCTCATCATCTCTTGCTGCATAGTCTACAGACTTACTACCTCATCATCTCTTGCTGCATAGTCTACAGCCTTATTACATCATCATCTCTTGCTGCATAGTCTACAGACGTACTACCTCCTCATCCCTTGCTGCATTGTTTACAGCCTTACTGCCTGATCATCTCTTGCTGCATAGTCCACAGCCTTACTACCGCCTCATCTCTTGCCGCATAGACTACAGCCTTACTACCTCATCATCTCTTGCTGCATAGACTACAGCCTTACTACCTCATCATCTCTTGCTGCATAGTCTATAGCCTGACTACCTGATCCTCTCTTGCTGCATAGTTCACAGCCTTACTACCTCCTCATCTCTTGCTGCATAGACTACAGCCTTATTACCTCATCATCTCTTGCTGCATAGACTTACAGCCTTACTACCTGATCATCTCTTGCTGCATAGTCTACAGCCTTACTACCTGATCCTCTCTTGCTGCATAGTTCACAGCCTTACTACCTCCTCATCTCTTGCTGCATAGACTACAGCCTTATTACCTCCTCATCTCTTGCTGCATAGACTGCAGCCTTATTACCTCATCATCTCTTGCTGCATAGACTACAGCCTTACTACCTGATCCTCTCTTGCTGCATAGTTCACAGCCTTACTACCTCCTCATCTCTTGCTGCATAGACTACAGCCTTATTACCTCCTCATCTCTTGCTGCATAGACTACAGCCTTACTACCTGATCATCTCTTGCTGCATAGACTACAGCCTTACTACCTCATCATCTATTGCTGCATAGTCTACAGCCTTACTACCTCATCATCTCTTGCTGCATAGTCTACAGCCTTACTACCTCATCATCTCTTGCTGCATAGTCTACAGCATTACTACCTCATCATCTCTTGCTGCATAGTCTACAGACTTACTACCTCCTCATCTCTTGCTGCATAGACTACAGCCTTACTACCTGATCATCTCTTGCTGCATAGTCCACAGCCTTACTACCTCCTCATCTCTTGCTGCATAGACTACAGCCTTACTACCTCATTATCTCTTGCTGCATAGACTACAGCCTTACTACCTCATCATCTCTTGCTGCATAGTCTACAGCCTTACTACCTCATCCACTCTTGCTGCATAGTCTACTCTACAGCTCTACTACCTCATGCATGTCATCCTATGACTTTTTGTCTGCAGGAGATGGTCAGTGGTACAGAGCCATTGTCATGGAAGTATCAGAGGCTACAGCGGGAATAGTCTATGCCGATTATGGGAACCTGGAAACTTTGCCATTTTCTGACCTGCGTCCCATAAAGGAGAGTTTTCTGTGTCCTCCCATACAGCTCGCATGCTGCAGACTAGATGGTAAGTCACGGTTTATTTTTTTCAAGCATTTTAGGTTTTGGGTTTTGTTCTTTGGGGTTTTTTTTACTAGATCTTTTGTTATCATAACATTTGGCAAGTTTAGGAACAAGTACTGTGCAGAGATTTTGCTAAGCAGCCTTTTCTGTTTTCTGGAGGAAAGGGGATGACCAGTAGTATCCAAATGTATGAAGCACCAAATAATTATTTAGTCTTTATATAGCGATGACATCTTCTGCAGCGCTGTACACAGTATATTGTTGGCAGTTTACCGTACCTCTGAAGGACTCACAACCTAATCCCTACCATAGTCATATGTTTATGTATTGTAGGCTAGGGACATTACTGTTGTACACCCTCAGTGACCATGGGCCCAATTCACTAAACTTTATCGAATGTTTGATAATTTACCTCATAAGAAAAATCTAATTTTGAATTCACTAAAGTGTTATAGATTTATCGAATGTTTTATCGATAAAATGTTCAATAAATCTATAACACTTTAGTGAATTCAAAATTATATTTTACTCATGAGGTAAATTATCAAAGGTTCGATAAAGTGTTTGATAAAGCTTAGAGAATTGAGGCCATGAGTGGGATTCAAAAGGTGTGGGAAGGTGTGAGAATCTGCTCAGCTGCCTGTGCAGACAGGCAGCTTTTTGACCACTGTTCAGGTCTGCATTCTGCAGGTCTCTTTAAGAGAGACCTTTTGTCAGTTCTGCAGCTTGCTGCAGAGGAAATTGCATACGTTTATCATGCAAATTGCCTAGCCACATCCATTGTGGGCTTGCTCTATAAGTACTATCTGTTTCCCACAATGCTTGGCCGGTCATAAGGACTCCTTCCTGTGAAACACTCCTGGAGGAGTGTCAGCTATGCTCTTTGTTTGAAGATCAGCTTAGAGTTATTCCTGGAACTTGCACTAGGCAGGTTTCCCTAGTGCAGTTAGGATTGTTATCTGTTTTGTTTGTCTGTTGCGATTGTCCTGTCCCAGCGACAGGAAATCGTTCTGTGTGTCTGGGTGCTAACCGCAACAGCGGTTGTTGCTGGTAGCCCCTTCTGATCTGTTTCCCTGGATCGTGCTAGCCACTTTTCGCTAGTGCTGTGGATCCTTCTGTTCTGCTACTTTGTACCTGGATCGCACTGGCATCCCGCGCTAGTGCTGTGGATCCTTCTGTTCTGTCTTCCTGGATCGCGCTAGTCACTTTCGCTAGTGCTGTGGATCCTTCTGTTCTGTCTGAATCGCACTTGCCCTAGCGTTAGTGGCAGTGGATTCCTCTGGTCTGGATCTTGGAGCTAACCTCGGCTGCGGTCGCTGCTGGTTACTCCTCCTGTTTGTCGTGTGCTTGGATCACACTGCTCTGACAGCAAGAGCAGTGGATCTTTCTGATACCTGGTTCGCACTGGCTCTGACGGTAAGAGCAGTGGTTCCTGTTTGATCGATTCTCGTTGTCTGTCTGTTTGCGTGCGCTTGCTGGTGCCTGCGGTAAGGCAACCGTGTAGCAAGCGCGTTTGTGTGGTGTCTGTCTTGTCTTGGTTAGTTAGGCGTGCTTGTCTCTATTGTGCTTATCACGTGGAGACCGCGCGCGAACGCGTGCACTGTTGCGAATGAGTGCGGTGTTCGCGTTCAGTTAGCGTTTGTTTTTTTCCTTGTTATTCTCATTGTATTATTTGCTGTGCCTTTGCTAACCTCGTATTCTGTTCTGATCTGCCTTGTGTCACGTCTGGCGATCGCACCTCTCGCGATCGCGTTCCTATTTCATATCTGCTGTTGTGTGTGCACCGTCGCGGGGTGGCGACTAGGTTGGCGCACACACATACAACCTGTCCCTTTGCTCGTTCTCATTCGCAATCGCCTCTCTTGCAATTGCGTTCTGCGCTTCGTACAATTCCTGTCTGGCATTTGTGGAGGTACAGAGGATTGGTTCCTCTGCACTCCCCAGCGCCATCTGCCGACAGGAATTTCCCTCTACGGGTGCGTAGCACCTTTTGCTGGGTGCCTGCAATTATACGCTTGTGGAGGATTTCCGCCGTATCAGCGCACGCGTTGTGCGCTGATCACGGAGAAAGTTCCACAATCGTTACAGAAGGAATTTAATATTTATGCAATGCAATCAGTATTTTAATATTTGAGCCCCAAGTTTCAAGTTCCCTAGACCAGAGTTCCCCAACCCTATCCTGGGGAATAGAGTAGTCCGAATGCTCAAACTGCTATGCAGACTTTTGACCTGGGAGTTTACCAGTCTACACTATGACCCAAAGGTGCAAGGAAGCTCAACAATGAAAAAAAGGGATCTTGGGTCTCCTCCTGAATGTAGCAAGCATAGCTCAGATTATTTGTGGTATCATAACCACAAAACCCTATGTGTGAATAAACTGAGCTATAATTGATAAATCTATGTGGAGATCCAGTTCTTTTTTTATCATTGTTCCCCAACCGTCCTCAAACACCATCAGAAGCCCATGTCTTGCAGGAAACCACAAACATTCACAGGTGAGGTAATTAGTGTCTCTGCAGAGCTGATTAACCATTAGCTGTGATTGCAACAGTATAGCTATGCACCCCAGGAGGACTGTTCCAGTTCCAGGGGCGTAGATACTCTTCTGTGTGTTTCTATGGACAGCGCCCACCCAATTTTTCAGGTCCATAAGCCGAAAACCCCCTTAGTGGTGAAGTGGTTATCTACCTCTGTGCATATCCACAAAACATGTACTGTTGGTGGGCCCTTAGGACTGGATTGGGGAACACTGTCCTAGACCTATAGAGTGGAAACTGAGAACATGTGCTGCTTGCTCTGAATCTGCTGGAGTAGTTTCAGTTATGATAAGAAGTTACAATATAGTTTTATTACATTAATATTGCAACATAATTATAGTCTAAGTACTGTGTTCTGCTTCTGCAGGGGTGGCCCCGATTTCCCAGCATTGGCCACCTGAAGCCACACAGGTCTTGAGCTCTTTGCTGGTAGGAGCAGAGGTTACAGTCACCGCTCACTCAGTGAGTGCTGGAATATACTCTGTGTCTATGGAGAAGCTGCAGGAAACAGGAGCCGTGCGCGTGGAAGAGAAGCTGGTGATGGACGGCCTGGCTAAGCATGCTGATGTTCTTCCTTTGACAGCCGAACAGAAAGGTAACTGGTATCACAATTCTGGTCACTCATTAGCTGTGACAGTGCAGTACTAACCTATTACAAATGGAAAGTTCTGTACTAGAAAAAAATGTTTGTCTTCAGTTAAAGGATATTCTTGTATGCTCATAAAGTTCACTTAACTGTTTGTTGTAGCCCACAAATCCGTTAGAAACAGTCAGTTCATACTGATCTATTGGAGAAAAGGAATAGATTTCTTGTGGGAAAGGGGGTATCAGCTACTGATTGGGATGAAGTTCAATCCTTGGTTACGGTTTCTCTTTAACCACCTTACGACTGCCTAACGCCAATCTGTGGCCGCAATGTGGCTCCCCCAGGACTGCGTAACGCCGATTGGCGTCAAGTCCTGGGGGCAGAGATTGCAGGGGATCTCACACAGAACGAGCATCCCTGCTTTAGTTACAGAGCTCCACAATCGCGGACTAGCAGGCTTTCAAAAGGAAGAAAAAAAACCTTTGTGTGTAAACAGCCTTGCGATTTTTTTTTTTTTTTTTTTTTTTACAGCGCTGTAAGGGGACAGCTTTGTGACAAAGCTTGTCCCCACGAGTGGCCTACAATGTGATCCCCTCTCATAGGCTGATGCCTATGACAGGTGATCACTGATTAGATTGCGATGGGGAGGTAGTTTGGGAAAATTAAAATAATATAAAAAATACACAAATTTAATAAAACAGAAAAAACTAAAATCTGCCAGCCGCAATCCGATGCCACCAACAGAAAGCTTTGTTGGTGGCAGAGGGGGGGGGGGGGGGGGGGGGGGTTGGGGGAGGTGGATTCATTTGTGCACACAGTTGTATGGCTCGGCAGCAAGCTTTTAAAGCTGCAGAGCACAGAATAGTAACAAATAGCCTAATCACTGGGGTGGGGAGTTGTAAGCCTGTGGTCCTTAAGTGGTTAAATAACCTACTAGACGTTCTGCTACTAAAAGCTGATTAGCTACCACTTAGGGCCCTTTTCCACTAGCAATCGCTAGCGTTCACGCTGAACGCTAGCGATTGCTGAATCCCAATTAGCGGCGATTCCCCGACGTTCGCGGCCGCGATTTTGCTATGCACTGCATAGCAAAATCGCGGCAAAAGTCGCTCCGCGGCGCGATCGCGATCAAGTAAAAAACGAATCGCGGTAGTGGAAATTACCTACCGCGATTCCTATGTTAAAAAGCAAACCATAGCGATTGTAAAATCGCTAGCGGTTTGCGTTTTTGCGATTCAGCCAGCGCAAACGCGCTGGTGGAAAAGGGCCCTTAGAGGTAATACTAGCCAAAGTACTAGCCGATTGGCTACTAATAGTCGATCAACTAGTTGAACCATAGCCGATCAGTTAGCATAGAGTGCCCAACTCATTGCCTCATAACCGTGGACCGCAATTGACATTACAGTCTATTAGGCACCTTGGCGAAGCTGCCACTGAAATGAACTGCTCTGAAAAAGAAAAAAATCTTTTCCTTGCCCTTCAGAACTACATGTTTCCCCTCCTGTATTTTAGCTTTGTTGTGCATAAGAACAGATTTTGCTATCGGATTCTTCTTATTTCCATCTGTTGTTTCAGAGAGAGACGGCTGTTGCTGTCAGCAGGAAGTCATTATGAGGGTAAGTGAACTGCAGAAATATTTTGACAATTTTTGCACACTATAAAGTAACAGCAATGTACAAAAGTACCCAATTAGCACCTTGGTTTGATGTTCGCTAAGCCTTTATTATTCTGGATGAGGATTTGTGTGACGGAGTTAACTGTAGCATGGAACAGGAGCTTTTAGTGGTTGTTTTAGGAGAGGTTTTCTCACTAAGGCAGCGATGCACCTCATTTATTAAGTGTGTAAAACAAGTGTGATGTTTGAGGGATACAGCAACCGTTTCAGAGCTGTCTAGACTGTTATCGTGTGTCTTATCTTCCCAGAATGCTCTGCTCTGATTTATCTTTGAGATTCTGCTAACGCAGATCATGTTTTGCGCGGGTTAAAGAGAGGGTTAGGAAGTACCCTATAACAGAGATAATCCCTTTCCTTCCTAGAAGGAGCAAAGTGGAAATGACATGGCTGTCGGTCTGTACAAACACGAGAGTGCATGCAGTTAAAGGAAACCTGAGACCATGGAATAAAAAAAGTTTTTTTACATTCTAGGGGCTTCCTCCAGCCCCCTTTATGCTGATTAGTCCCTCACAGGCTCCGCAATCTGTCCTGATAACTGCAGGAGTCGGTGGCTTACTGGCACTCCCATCGCCAGTGGCGCTCTGCGCCTACATACAGGGCCGGATTTACCACAAGGCACTGTAGGCATGTGCCTACAAGTGCCTGATGGAAAGGCGGCTTTCTCCCCTCCCCTAGTGCCTCTTGCTCCTTCCCTATGCAGAGTCCCCAGCAGAGGGTAAATGAGAGGCTATTCAACGGACGAGATTTCTCTTTAGCCGGGGGCATATTTAGCTACCTAACACTTGGGGGCACCTCTAGCTACTTACTATTAGGTTGCCAGAAGTGCCCTCAATATTAAGAGGCACCTGTGGCTAACTCTGCTGAGCAGGGGTAGTAGGGGAGAGGTGACAGCTGAGCCAGCTAGCATACTTATGGTGGGGTTTCATGGAGGGTGAAATCTAGGGCGCCTGAACATTTGCGCTTATAGGCTCCTGTGATGTAAATCCAGGCCTGCCTACATGGTACTACTGCGCAGGCTCAGAACGCTCCCAGCCGCAGGAGCGCGCTTGGCCGCACTGCGCCGAACTGCTGATTTACCGGACCGGATTGTACTTTTTGAAAGATGTATCTTCTCTTGTATGACAGCTGTAAGGTGTTCTAATTTGTATATATACCTCACTCTGTTTAGCACTTCAGAGACATTAGGAGGAGACAAATCCCTCCAATGTTTGGAAATAACACATCTCTGTTTCATTCTTCACTGTTCAACTTGCTTCTTCTTCTCAGCCCTGATAAAATCCCCAACTGAGCATTCAGTCTGGCTTTGCTCAAGAATCATTATAGCTGAGTCTGTTTTCTCTGATGTCTTTTCAAGCCCAATCCTGCCCCCTTCTGGCTCTGCTATAATGACTCTGCTACAATGATTCCTGAGCAAAGCCAGACTGAATGCTCAGTCAGGGATTTTATCAGGGCTGATAACAAGCAGGCTGAACAGTGAAGAATGAACCTGAGAGCAAGGTAGGTGTTTTCTCTAATGTTCCCACGGATATATATGGTAAAATACATGCGGGCGCTTCGTCTCTGGTTCACTTTAATGATCCCCTAAGTGCTCAGCCTTAGTTGGGACAGGTATTTAGGCTACACGAGGAAGCTGCTATACAAATCTCTCGGTTGTGATCAGCAGTGCGACGTTCAAACGGTTCAGCTTTTATTTATCTGTCCTTTATTTATATTCACAGATTGAGAAATTGGAGCAGCTTCTTGTCAAATTATTGCAGCGTTTAGGCTGAATTTCTGATATGTGGAAGTCGTCAATGAAGCCGATGAGAACTCCAAATCCTCGTGATTAGATCTACATCAGTGGAACTCTTATTGGTTCTACATGAATATTTTCACAGGAGCTAGGTTTATCTGAGAATTCATTTTGTTTTTTGCTGTTTTATTGCCTTTCCTTCCTACACCGCTAAATGCATTGTTTTGTTTGCACATTAATGTTTACTTGTATGTAAAGTACTATGTCTTGCACTTGTAGTACTAGTTGTTTATTTATATATAGATGAGTGTTTTTGGTTGTGTAAAGCCAGTGCTAATTAAGATGCTGATATTTAGTACAGTGTAAGATGCCATAGAATGATTACAGCAATAATCAGCAGGCAACATCACTACAGAGTGCATCACATATGTTAAATCAGCTTATTTTTTGTTTTTTTCCACTGTAAAATCATCAAGATTCCCCTTAACCTCCAGCTCCTAGAAGTCTCTGGTGTACCTTGCTGCAGTTCTGTTGTCATCCAGTCTTCTGATGTCCCCTCCTTAGCGGCTGCCGACCCTACTGTGCACAGTTGTTTGTAGGGGCAATAGATTGTGAGGCCCTTCACAAATGTATATCCTTCAGGAATAGTTAGTTGTGAACTCAATAAAGAGCTGCCCGGTAGCTTAATGCCCTACAAGAACAGGAGATGCAGAGTTCTCAGACTGCTGATGAAAAAAACTGTACTTACCTTCTTGGTTTTAAAGCAAACTTTCGGAGCCTTCTATATATCTGTATACCAGTAGCAAGGCGTTTCTCAACATTACCGCAGCAGACCTTGTCAAATACCCTTTATAGATAAGGTTATCCCAAGTACACCTTGACACACATATACAACCAGTACACATTAATTGTATGTATGTGATCTCTCTGCTGATTTTAAAGTACACCTGTAAAGTTTTTTATTTTTTTAAATTAGATACTCGCCCCAGTAAGGGGAAGCCTCTGGATGATGCAGAAGCTTCCCCGATCCTTGGCGACCCCTCTGCTGCCGGCTGGGCCCCTTCTTATTTTCGTGGCGGCTCTCTTCTCCTTGCACAAACCCACGTACTAGCACTGAGCCGCTTGTGCACAGAAAAAAAGCTGTGCAAGAGTGGCTCCATGCTACTGCGCAGGCCTTACTGTACACACAAGACAAATAACCTTTATATCGCACTTTTCTCCTGACTGACTCAAAGCGCCAGAGCTGCAGCCACTAGGATGCGCTCTGTAGGCAGTAGCAGTGTTAGGGAGTCATGCCCAATGTCTCCTTACTGAATAGGTGCTGGCTTACTGAACAGGAAGAGCCAAGATTTGAACCCAGTCCTCGGTGTCAGAGGTGGAGCCCTTAACCATTACGCTATGTGGAATGGGAGCAAGGACTTTAAGCAATCTTTGACTTTATTGACGAACATTGTCCAGATGGTCCCAGCAAAGCACGGGAGAGATGAGGCTTCTCCCTACTGTGGTATCGGTCTTAAAGGATACCCGAAGTCTGACTCAGTCCTGACTCAGACAGGAAGTAACTACAGTGTGACCCTCACTGATAAGAAATTCCAGCTATAAAACACTTTCCTTGCAGAAAATGGCTTCCGAGAGCAGGAAAGAGATACAAAGGGGAATTTCTTACCAGTGAGGGTCACAATGTAGTCATTTCCTGTCTGAGTCAGGACTGAGTCAGCCACTTACATACCTGATATATAACTATTTCAGGCAAAGAAAGAAAAAAGGAATACAGCATAGTTATTTGTGTGCTAGGCACTGTACATACACGTCTTTCTCATCATGTCACATGTCACTTCGGGTATCCTTTAAAAAAAAAAAACTTACAGGAATGCTTTACGTAACTAAAATTCTTCAGTTTTTTTATATAAGATCATGTTACAAAATTCAATTTGGTGTACTTAAAGGTGCGCATCGACCATACAATGTGGATTGGATAATCTTACCAAATCTTTGTAGTAGAAGGGAAAACAAAATATATTTTGGTAAAAAAAACTTTAGGTGACCCCTATATTGCATATATGTGGTAAGGTCGTACAATCAGCATTGTCTGATCAATGGCTCTTTAACTCTATTATGCCAAAGTTCCTCCTGAACCCCTCACATGCACCCCATTAAGGTACGTGTGCCTCATGTTGAGAACCTAGTGCAGGTGTTTGGCTTTATTTGTGGCGTAGTGGCTAGCACTCTCGCCTTGCAGCGCTGGGTCCCTGGTTCGAACCCCTGGTAGGGCACTATCTGCATGGAGTTTGTATGTTGTCTGCATTTCCTACTTACATGTAAAATAGGGGCCTGGAAAAAAGGGCGCGGGGGACTGCTGCTGGTAGAACATTGGTAAAATTACTGAAAGACTAGTACTTAAAATGAACCAGAGACGAAGCACCCTCATGTATTTTACCATATATATCAGTGGGAGCATTAGAGAAAACACCTACCCTGCTGTTTCATTCTTCACTGTTCAGCTTGCTTCTATCAGCCCTGATAAAATCCCCGACTGAGCATTCAGTCTGGCTTTGCTATAATGACTCAGCTATAATGATTCCTGAGCAGAGCCACAAGGGGGCAGGCTTGGGCTTGAAAAAGACACCAGAAAAAACAGATTCAGCTATGATTCCTGAGCAAAGCCAGACTGAAAGCTCAATTGGGGATTTTATCAGGGCTGGAAACAAGCAGGCTGTGCAGTGAAGAATGAAACCGAGAGCAGGGTAGGCGTTATCTCTAATGTTCCCACTGATATATATATATATATATATATATATATATATATATATATATATATATATATATATATATATATATATATATATATATAGTAAAATACATGAGGGTGCTTAGTCTCTGGTTCCCTTTAACTCAATAGTAAAAGATCGGTAAGCTTTACCGGTATTTTACTATATTTTAATCTAACCCTACTCTCACATCAAACCCTCCCTTTACTGATGCTTAACCCAACCTGTGCCACAATTTGCATATCGGCATGCCTTGCCGCCCACAATTTTGTTGGGCGACTTCATGCACCCAAATTTCCCTGCTTTGCTGCAAATTGTGACTTTTCTAATGGCCAGCTCCTGCACCCTTTTCTGCCGTTTCGGGGTTTCCTCCAGGCACTCCGGTTTCCCCCCATATCCCAAAAACCTACAGATAGGTTGATTGGCTTCCCTCTAAATTGGCGCTAGACTGTGATGGACATATGACTAAGTGACTAAGGTAGGGATTTAGATTGTGAGCCCCTCTGAGGGACAGTTAATAACAATATCCTATATGATAAAACAGCTGTATCCCTACGTCCTGTGTCCATGCGTTTGTCGTACTGTGCATGCGCGGCACGAGGGCAGACTTGGGACAGCAGAGAACAGGTGCGCGGCGGTGTGAGTTTGGCGTTGGAGGGAAAGAGGCAGTGCGGGGGGTCGCGGCCAAAGCATAGCGCCTGGTTTTAAATGAGCAGTAGTACTAAATAATAAATAAATAAATACTAAATAATAATATTTCTGGTTCAGCAACCACGCCCCATGTACCCACATTTTTTTTCTTTGTTGACCACGCTCCCCTTTGATGATATCACCTGCCCTCTACACTGTAGGTTCTCAACGCATGGTACATGTACCCTTGGGGGTACTTGGGTTGGGTTCAAGGGGTAATCGATCTTGTCATAATCGATTACTGTGAGTACAAGCATAAAAAAACCCTGACTCCTATATAAATAAGTATTTTAGTTAAATAAAATAACGTTAAAAAAGCATCTATAGACCATTATCTGGTCTGCTAACACACATACAAGTGGCAAACATTCTCTTTCATAAAGTGGTACATGCTGTAGTAATGTTGAGAAATGCAGCACTACACTAATGTTTAGGTCAGGCAGCTGTCAGTTGGGCAGGAGGTACAGAGATGATAGTGGAGTCCTATTTAGAGTCTCACCTGTGGGACATTCCCTGTGACTCAGTTAAAGTCCCATTTGTGACAGTAGGCAGGACTTTTGTGGCGGTGAAGTTAGTCTTCAGCCTTTGTGCCAGAGAGTGAAGTACTTAACCACTACAGAGTTAGTTAAAACTTCCTGAGTCCCTCGGAGGGATTACCCATTACCTCTGCACCCTGCTGCAGTATCCTCACTGGTCATACCTTTTTCCATAGGAAATCGTTGAAGTGATAATCCAGCCCCTCAATGCCCTCGGTACATCCGCTGTTCATGGGAGGGCCACAAAGGTCATGGCCTTAGGGCACCAGTAATCTAGGGGCAGGCAGTAGACTGCCAGTGTTACACTTCCTTAAAGGCTAAATCGACATTGCTACCCCCTTCCTCACAGGATAGAATGGATTGAAGGAGAGGTTAGGTGACTAGGGGAGGCCAGCAGTACCTTCATACTGCTAAAGGACACATGGAAATGAGCCAGAGGGAGACAAATAATGTTAGTTCATAGCTGGTTTGAGAGCAGTAAGGGGAGGGAATTTGTGTTTTTTGGAAGGAGTAACTTAGTGGACCTGAACTCTTGCACAGAACTCAAGAAATACATAGAGAAATGCACCCTGTGTGTATTTACAGAGTTTAGCAGCCTGTTTAATTCCCCCTCATTTGTGTCTAATCACAAGTTATAATCTGATCTCTCCCCGTGTCACATGATTGCCTATGGCAGATAAGGCCATGAATCAGGAAGTAGAGACACTGCAGATTTATTGCAGGATTTGTATCAGCTGTAACACAGAAATTTTTTTGTTTAAAGGTTATTATGATGTTGCTTATCTTTTAGAGCAGAGAGGACGTTCTGAGTTCAGGTCCGCTTTAAGAGGACGTCCAGGAGAAAACCAATATCCTTACTATGTTGATTAACCACTTAAAGACCGGGCCACATTTGTGTGATCTGTGCTGGGTGGGCTTTCCAGCCCACAGCACAGATCAGCTTTTAGGCAGGGTGGTCAGACTCCCCCCCCCCCCCCCCCCCCCCCCTTTTTTCCCCACAAGGGGGATGTCCTGCTGGGGAGGTCTGATCGCCGCTGGCTATATGTGTTTAGCGGGGGGGCTCCTCAAAGCCCCCCTCTGCAGCGCTATTCCGCCCTCCCTCTCCTTCCCATGGGCGGTACAGGACAGCGATCCGTCCTGTACTGCCTCTGATGGGCTTCAGCCGATCAGATGCCGGCGATCCCCGGCCAATCAGAGACCGGGGATCGGCGATCTCCTTTACGGCGCTCCTGCGAGAGCAGCGCCATAGGATGTAAACACAGGGGATTTCTTCCCCGCGTGTTTACATTTAGCCTGCGAGCCACGATCAGAGGCTCGCAGGCTGTTCACGGAGACACCCTCCGTGAACTCATGGAAATCCACTTACGACCAGCCGCCGCCTATCGGCGTTAGGCGGACGTTAAGTGGTTAAAAATACGGTAGTTAGTAGTTGGCACGTTTTTGCAACAGTATAGGAAGCTTTGTCTTCCTTAAAGAGAACCCGAGGTGTGTTTAAAGAATGTTATCTGCATACAGAGGCTGGATCTGCCTATACAGCCCAGCCTCTGTTGCTATCCCAAACCCCACTAAGGTCCCCCTGCACTCTGCAATGCCTCATAAATCACAGCTGTGCTGTGAGGCTGTGTTTACATCTGTAGTGTCAGTCTCAGCTGCTCCCCCGCCTCCTGCATAGCTCCGGTCCCTGCCCCTGTCCCTTCCCTCCAATCAGCAGGGAGGGAAGGGATGCAGGCGGGGACTGGAGTTCTGCAGGAGGCGGGGAGAGCAGTAGACTGACACTGTAGAGATAAACACAGCCAGCTCTGACAAGCTGTTTGTCAACAGCGTGGCTGTGATTTATGAGGGATTGCAGAGTGCAGGGGGACCTTAGGGGGGTTTGGGATAGCAACAGAGGCTGGGCTGTATAGGCAGATCCAGCCTCTGTATGCAGATAATATTCTTCAAACCCACCTCGGGTTCTCTTTAAGTTGTAAACTTACTGGAGCAGGCTGGCCATTTTTTATTAAATCTGAGACCGAGAGTAATACTGGGAATAAACCATGAGATTTTTTGGCAGATAGATGGTTCGATAGATCATTTCTGACTTGTCCGATCTGATTTTCGATAGTTTTTCTGATCGATTTCTCATAGAAGTGAATGGAAATAGATCAGAGAAATGGGAAAAAAGTAAATTTGCTGAAAAATCTCAGTGTATTCCCAGCATAAGAATCTCCAGACAACTTAAAGGGAACCTAAACTGAGAGGCATATAGATGTTTCCTTTTCAACAATACCAGTTGCCTGGCAGTCCTGCTGATGTCTGTAGCTGTAGTAGTGGTTGAATCACACCTGAAACAAGCATGCAGCTAATCCAGTCTAACTTAAGTCAGAGCACCTGCTATGCATGCTTGTTCAGGGGCTGTGGCTAAAAGTATTAGAGGCAGAGGATCAGCAAGACTGCTAGACAACTGGTATTTTTAAAAGGAAAAATCCATTTCCTTCTCAGTTTAGGTTCCCTTTAAGTGAATTAACATAACCTGGTAAATCAGGCCTGAATTCATCACCGCTTTTCTGTTAAAGGGTTTTTAGTGGTAGAGCAATGTACACCATGCCTGACAGACCCTTGGGCTGGCTGTTATCAATTCAAGTTACATCAATAAAGTCATCTACTACTATATCTGCTGTATGTCCTGTTTAGGACAAGAAACTAAACATTTAATTATGTGACTTGTTGCAAATACCTTCTGTTTTAAGAAGGCAAACTTGTTTTTCATGGAATTTTAGTAAGGGGGCTTGATGGTCCTTTGTAGCCCCTTACTCTCCTAGGAGTTCTGGTTCACCATGAGCTTGCTGGGTACTCTGTTGTCTATACATACCACACTCTTTTGTATGTGTAATAATAGGCTTGATCATTGGCTGGCTGATGCTGTTGCCAGATCTTTATGCCACTTTGGGGGATTCTTGAACACATTAGGTTCTCTGAACTGAACTGCCACCTCAGAGCTTGAGTGGCTTTAGTCAAAGCCGCAATAGCTTTGTGGCCTTATATCAGGTATTGGAGAATTGAACATGCCATCTGAAATCATACTTCAGAGAAAATTGGATTTATGACCTTAGTTTAACTCTTACGGGGCCCATACACTGGTCGATTTTTATTACTATCATATCTATTGATCGATTTGTGGCCGCTTTCTATCGATTTGATCTGACAGGATGAAAAATCTAGGTCGATCGGCTGCTGGCAGCAAATCGTTGGCCCATAGAGTTGCATTGGATCTAATAGTTTAATAATGCATTTAGATTTCATTCTGAAACCTTTTGTAAATCTGTTCCTAGTGTGTGGCACACATCAGATAGTTTCCTGTCAGATTTGACTTGACAGGCATCTGATGGTCGAATCTCCTGCAAGTCTATGAATGTATGGCCACCTTTACAGCCAAAAGAAGGATTGAAAGCAAATTAGTAGATCAGGTAGTGTACATAGACATTTATCTCATTATGCTGCATGTTTGCTACCCTAATGAATAACTTTGCTTTAAAATCCCTTAGAGAAGTTGTGAAGTGTTATAGGCTAATAGACTCACTATACACCAGCCGTTCTGGATGTGTGCCTGGCTTTCAGGTACAGAAAGATGATTTGCATATTCAAGAGTGATGCATCATGGGAAACCACGGTTGCCTACTTAAAACAGAAGGTATTGGTGATATTTCAGCTTTAAGAATACAAATTTATATTCTGTGTTGCTTTGTAGTTGGAGGGCTTTTTGGTCTCTTTTAGCCTCTTTTGTTCTGGGTGACCATGATTGGCCAACTTGTTGGTGGCCGTCCTTCTTGCGTTCTTGTTTAAAACCCAAGCCAAGATCTACATTAGGCTGCAGTGGCTAAAGGGGAGACTGTCGCCTGTCATTATCCTCTGGATTAGAGGACAGGTGAAAAATAATTTTCTTTACAAGAAAGCTGTTGTCCAGGAATGTGAGCTGTGTGTCTGCCTTGTAGTTAGACGTTCAAGTCTTCACAGCAATTGCCCAACCTTTCTTCTTTTACTTTATGGACATATCTTTATTATAAAACATTGACCTATTGCTGCTTCTACCTCACACTTTTATTTGTTTTCCTTACCAATGAGCAGGATGGAGTTAAAGTAAAGAAATGTTTTCTTTTAGAACCAGTCTCAAGCACTGCTCATGCAACATGACACTTGATTTATTTTTGGAATTGAAGATGTCTGAAAAAAATGTTTGGTTCCCATTTTTCTTGTTGACATTAAAATATTTCCAGTATTGAGTTGCTCGTTGTTTAAATCTTTTCCATTATTAGAAATGTTACAAGAGGCACATGATTGTGGGGGAGTTGGAAATGGGCTGTAGTGTGAATTACGCTCAGTCAGTAATTTGGGCGCTGTCAAAAGATGGAGCCCAAATATGATAAATTACGATAGCAATACCAATAGCTGGCTCCCGAATTATGTCTTATCCAAGTCGATGGCAGCGTGGTGGGGGATAGTAATTAACGCCGCTGGGACTTCTGCAGGAGCAGGATGAGATGGTTTTCTGGATTTACCCAGTGTCCAAATTTCCCAGTGCCTTAAAGGAACACTATCAATTAATTAGCATGTTTTGTTTTTTTATCCTGGGTTTGAGAGAGTTCCTGAAGTGCTGGTAAATAATGATGCATACAATTTACTTGCTTATCTCTTTTGTTTACTGTATCAAATTCCTTTTACTCTTAACTGATGGCAAGTTTGCTCATATCTGACAGCAGAGTGAGCCATGAGGGGAGGGGGAATTCCCTCACAGTGCATCTGTTAATCCTGTGTGTGAGAGCTCTCAGAAGCTACCTGTGTTTCTGAGCGGTCTGCAGGAGAACAGAGGAAATGTAACTTATTAACATTTGTAATTGTTTGTGACACCACAGCTTTTTGCTTTTAGAGAAAAATACTCTGTAGTCTGATATGCAAAAAACACTGGCTGTGCATTGAAGCAGACACTCATTTTGCGAATGATTTGTCCCAATTGAGCTAAATCCTTCACACAATGAATTAAAGCTTTTACCTCTAATATTAAACATGAAAAGCTACTTGGACATTATTTGTACATTGTCATTTTATAACACTTGGTTTGATAGTATCCCTTTAATTACATGAACACGATTGGAAGGAGGGGGTGCAATTCCATATTACAGATTTATCCAAGGCAACCAGAATTGTTTTAAACAAAAGTTCCATTCATTCTCCTCCAGAGCGATGCTCAGAATTTGGGTTTAATAAATGTCGGGCAGAGAAAAAGATGAAAACAGATAAACCAGCAAGAGTAACATAAGGAAAAGGCATGTGAGGGGTAATTGGGGGTGACTGGTAAGTATCCTTCCTAATGTACACCTAACCAATATTGCATTTAAGTGGTGTGAAACTTCAATCTGCTCTGGTCTAATGCAGTGCTGTCCAACTTAGTGGCCGTGGAGGGCCAAGCTCCAGGGAGTCTTGGTCTGGAAGGGACGGAGCAGCAATGCTCTGGTTTTGGGGACTGAGCAGAGTATAGAGAAAGAGGTGGGCATGGCAGGAGGCGTGGAAGTGACACAAGATTGGCCACAGCAAGAGCTCTCGTGGGCCTGATGCAATTTGAACAGCCATGGTGTAAAGCAGGTGTGTCAAACTCAATCACCTAAGGGGGCAAAATCTGAAACATGGTCTTGTTACGAAGTTACATTGATTAGTTTAAATTTAACAGTGTGACTCTGGTGGGGTACCCTTAAAACGTCAGGTGCAGTACTTGAATGTGGCCTCTGCACTGTTGTGCCTCTTTGAATGGGAGGGCAGCATGCTGTTAATAAAAGAAAGATGGCAATGGAGAGCAGCAGCCTGTGCTGTATACTGTTTCCCAGAAATCTGCTCACAGCAAATCAGAAATTACATGTGTATTGTAGGATACCCAGGTCAGTGGAGGGGGTGGCAGCTCCAAACTGCTAACATCCGTCTTGCTTAAAAATAATGCTTCCTCGTAGCTTTCAGCAGTTTGGGCGGAAAGGGCAAATAGGCCATTCTTTTAAATGTGTGCCGCCAATGTGCGCAAAAAGTAGACCTCCTCCACTCCTCTACAGTTGCCTGGTGTCTAGGGGGAACCCTCCCACCCTTAAATTATTTCCTGGTGTCTAGTGGTCCCCCTCGCATCCTTATACAGTTACCTGGTGTCTAGTGACCCCTCCCATATGCATTCCCTAGTGTCTCATGCATTCCCTCCCCCATATGACCTCCTTGGTGATCTAGGGCTTCACCTGCAATATAGCTTACCTAGTGGTCTAGATGATGCCAAACATAATGCAAAGTGGGGCGTCCACTTGGGGACCAAATTTGAAGGCTTTGCAGACCAGAGTTTGACATGCATGACCTAAGTATAAGAATATAAATGTGCATGCATATATTTAAAGAGCTGTTAGGTATAGGGTCTCAGAGAAAAAAAACATATCAGTAGCTAAATATTGGCTGTACTTACATTACATATGCATTTCACTGTCCACGTTTGGATTTCACAGAATTTTTTATATAGTATTTGCAGAGATTGATGCTCCTGACAGCTCATGGCAGGTTCCATGTTTGACTGTCTTGTATGAAGCCAATTGTGATGTAATATCCTCCCTTACCCTGCTTCCTGATGATTCGACTCACAAAAAAGATCAGGATCAAAGATCCTAATCGTTCATGATCCGGACAACACTACTGTGCAGTGAATATTAACCACTTCGCATCCAGACCTTGTTTTCAACTTATTGACCAGAGCAGTTTTGACAGTTTAGCTATGTCCCGATTTAATCAGAAATAACTTTATCCCTACTTACGACACAGAAATGAAATATATATTGTTTTTTTTAAGACAAACTAGGCTTTCATTGTATGCCATTTTTTTCCCTCAAACAATTTTGTTTTCTATGAATTTTAATGGGAAAACAAAGAAAAAATAGAAAAAACATGTATTTCTCAGTTTTACCAATTCCAGTTTAAAAATAAAAAGTGCTACTGTAGATAAAAAACACAAATTTTGTTTGGCCATTCTTACTGCTTATCACAAAACTTAGATTATGTTCCTGTCACAATTTATAGTGAAGATATTTGATTCTGAAATAATGCTACAGAGTGTGTTTTTCACTATGAAATGAGAAAATACAAGTATTTTTAATAGTAAAAATCAATCTTATTAGCTCAGGAAACTTATATTCCCATTCACCAATTAGTCCTGCATCAGATAGTGCCAGAAATGTGCACAGGAGCAAGCCCAATCCTGCACAGCACTGCTTCTGCTGTAAGATGTAGATCTACTGACCTGTGGCTTAGATGAAGTCCCAGAGGACGTATATCTACTGACCTGTGGACGAAGTGGTTAATTAGCCATGTGGCTAGGAACAATAGCGGACTCATGCAGTATAACCGAACATGTGCTCTGTGAACAGCACATTGATTTTTCAGTGCTGTGAGTTGGGCTGGGTTACAAGCTGCTGTAACATGAGCCTGTAACTTCCCACTGTGAATGCAGCCTTAGGGCGGGATAGGGAAATGAAGGGGAGGACCAAGGGAGTGCAGTGGGGAGAAGAAGCAGCCCAAGCATGCTCTGCAGTATCTGTTATGCGGCCTGCCGGCCTCCTTAGGAGCTTGGAAATAAAGAGGCTTGCTGTTAAGCAAACATCAAAGTAAGAGAGATTTTTAACTTCAGTATTGCCTTTTTGGCTTCCTTCTAAACTGTTTAACACAGGAGAATAGAGGTTTAAATTAGCTTTTGCAGCCTGACCGTTACTCTTTAATACTTCACCCCCATCCGCTTCCCACTGGAGTTCAAACTCCCCACCCACTCAGAGGGTGAGTAATGCTTACTACCCCCGCCACCACAGCACACTTCATTTATGCTTTGTTTATGGACCTCCCTTGGGGGCAGGTTCATTCCATGTATGCATGCTTGTTCCAGAAGTGAATCACCACTACAAATAGCCAAAAGATGAGCATGACAACCGAGAAACAAACATTTTTGAAACTAAAAAATGTGGCCACCTCCACATTCCTGACCGTATCATTCAATAGCGCCAACCACATTTTAATTATTGTAATCATAGATGACTTTTGTCAATCTAAGTGCCCATTTAGGTATTTACATATAACTGATCTGCTTAGGTGTCTGAACATAACTTGTATCCCCACTGTTACACTGCAGTCCTATCTCAGCCCTCCATAATGTTGCAAACAGAAACTTATAATTCCCTAAAGAATACTGGTCTTATTTCTCTCGCGCACACACAGCAAAATCCAGTGCCCTAGGCCAGTGAAATGCAAACTTGTCTCTCCAGCCGTTGAACTACAAGTCCCACAATGCATTGTAGGAGTCTGACAGCTACAGGCATGATTCATAAAGGCAAATGCATTGTGGGAGGAGAATCTGTATTGTTAAAATCGCACAAAAGTAAACATACCAGTGCGTTAGGGGACATCTCCTATTCCCCTCTGTCACACTTTCGCCGCTCCCCGCTGCATTTAAAGTGGTTAAAAACAGTTTTAAAAAGTTTGTTTATAAACAAAATGGCCACCAAAACAGGAAGTAGGTTGATGTACAGTATGTCCACACATAGAAAAATACATCCATACACAAGCAGGCTGTATACACCCTTCCTTTTGCATCTCAAGCGATCATTTGTGTGTTTCTTTCCCCCATGCACTGAAGTTTCAGGCTGCTCTTTTCTTCCTGCAAACAGCTTTGCCCTTGTCTGTAATTCTTCAGTATGTGAAAGCCCAGCCAGCTCAGAGGACGATTTATCCAGATTGTAAAAGATAAGAGAGAAGCTGCTCTAATCCTAAATAACACACAGGCAGTGTGCAGAGAGGGGCCAGGAAGGGGGAGTTCATAGCAGAACCACAACACTGAAGAACTTGGCAGCCTTCCAGACACAGGCCGACAAGTCTGACAGGGGAAAGATACATTGATTTATTACAGAGACTGTGATAGTATAAAGTGCTGCAGTCAGCCAGAACACATTAGAATAGCTTTTGGAACTTGTAGGATGATAAAAACAGGATGCAATTTTTGTTTTTGTTACGGAGTCTCTTTAACAGCTGGAGAGCCAAGTTTTCCTATCGCTGCACTAGGCTACTGCCTAGAGCAGAGGTCCCCAAATGTTTTGGCTTGAGGCCGGGTCAACATACTGCAGACTGCTGGGGGGCCGAGTATACATAAAATGATGTAGAAGTCTTTGCGGGCCAGACAGTGAAGCATACCCAGGTGACAACTGCAATGTCACCTGATGTGGATTTGATTGAAAACCAGCGAATTACTGTTTTCTGGCCTCCATGTGGATGGGTGGTGCCAGCACTGCTATTTTATATGCAGACCACCAATATTTAAAGATGTATCTGACTGCATCTATAAGCAATACATTTTGTGTGTGTGTGGGGGGGGGGGGATAAAAAAGCCTCAGGGGGCCACATTCGGCCCGCGGGCCTTAGTTTGAGGACCACGGCCTACAGAGTCTGGGCCTGAAACCATGGTTCTTTGCAGTCCGGCAGTCGTTTATATTCTGTGAGGAAAACGCATCTCCTCTTTTTGGGAAACAGTATTTTGGGACTTAAAGTGAACCTCCAGACTAAAAATCTACTCAGCAGAACTGAAAAGACTTGGTGTTTCTTTAACATATTTACAGCATCAGAACTTTGTTTTTCTTATCCAAGCCTCATTTTTTGCTGTAGAGAAGAAAACTGCCCGGGCATTTTTCCCCTGATGCCGTGCAAAGCATGATGGGATTTCTGATGTTGTTGTTCTCGTTCTGCTGTTTTGGCACAAATTTGATTTTTTGAATTTGAGATTTGAAGCCTAGCACGCGCAGCTGGGAGGGGTGATCAGGACACAGGACAGTTGAAACTGTCTTTCATGCTCTCTGTCACCTCCTTTCAACCAAAAAGATGGCTGCCCCCATGAAATCACAAACATTTGCTTCTTTTAAAACAGGCTGGGTAAGAGATTTTTTAATTAAGTTCCCCTTTAACATTAAAATGTTGTAAGATTACATGGCAGCCATTTTGCATGTGAGGAGTGTACCACATGGCTAGGAACATTACAAGAACTGTTATGTTGCTCAGTTTGATTCCTGCAGTGCAGAAAGAAGAGCAGCTGTATCCAGTGATGAGGCTGGAGCTGATGCAGATTTACCCAAGGAGGGAGCAAGTCTTGTATATCAGTCCTGTATAAGAGGAACAGCAAATACAGTGGTGAGTGTGACTGTTACCTTACTATTTACATTATGTGCTGTTCTTGTAAACCCTGCCTACTCGTGCACTGTAGTGAATGTGATCGGCAATGCACAGTAGTGCAGATGGCATGTGTATTGTGTTTCCAATCGCACAGCCATCTGCCTTTGGAAGTGTGAATGATGCATAGTCTATGATGCCACATTCCTAGTAGCAGCTCTCTGCACTGCTGCTCAACTCCTTCCTGTGTAACCGCATGTTGCGGTTACACTGCAGTGGAGAAAATGCCACGTAGCAGGTCTTGAGGCAGCTGCCGCCATGCTGAGATGTACAGGCTGAACGCTTCCAATCGCCCATCAGGTCCATAAAGACGGAGCAGTTGTGGTGGATATATGAAGATATGACGTAGGGCAGGAATGCAGCCCTTAGCTGAGGAGGCATTTCCACCTTCCTGCCAAAAAGAAGCTAAAGGGTGTGGTCAGGTAAATTCAATATATCCACTGCAAAAGGCACAAACATGAACTGCACAAACCTGGGAGCTTTGCTAATTGGTGTACATTTTATTTTGTATGCATTGACAACTGAAGCAAGAGGGATATGGAGGCTGCCATATTTATTTAAGCAATACCAGTTGCCTGGCTATTCTGTTGATCCTCTGCCTCTAATGCTTTTAAGCCACAGACCCTGTTGTTGACAGATCTGACAAGATTGCTGCATGCTTGTTTCTGGTGTGATTTAAAGGACAACTGTAGGGAGGCTGCCATGTTTTTTTTTCCTTTTGTGCAATACCAGTTGCCTGGCTGTACTGCTTATCCTCTGTTTTAATACTTTTAGCCATAGACCCTGAACAAGCACGTAGCAGATCAGGTGTTTCTGACTATGGCCTCAATTCACAGAGCTCTATCAAACACTTTATCAAACATTTGATAATTTTCCTCGTGGGTAAAATCTAATTTTTAATTCACTAAGGTGTTATAGATCTATCAAATGTTTTATCGATGAAATGATCAATAAATCTATAACACCTTAGTAAATTCAAAATTAGATTTTACCCATGAGGTAAATTATCAAACGTTTGATAAAGTGTTTGATAAAGCTCCGTGAATTGAGGCCATTGTCGGAACTGACAAGATTAGCTGCATGCTTGTTTCTGGTGTTGTTCAGACACTACTGCATCCAAATAGATCAGCATGGCTTCCAGGCTACTGGTATTGCTTAAAGGGAACCTAAACTGAGGATATGGATTTTTCCTTTTAAAATAATACCAGTTGCCTGGAATAACACGGAATCCCTGTCAAGGTTGTATAGATCTATGGACTTTTCACAATCAAATAGATTGAACTGTGAAAAAGCTCACCATTTCCTGAAAGAAGCATACTCAAAAGGTATGTGCGGTATAGACTTTTAGGGTACGTACACAAAAAACTACACGACCAACCCAACGACATGACCAACCCTATAACAAACCGTTTACATCAGTGTTCCCCAACCCTGTCCTTAACCACTTTACCCCCACGCGTACGCATTTCTCCGTCCCTTTTTCCATCCTTTCACCACCAGGGACGGAGAAATGCGTACTTTCCGCACTCCCGCTGCTGTCCGCGCTCCCGCTCGCTCTAGTGCGCACTCCCGCTCGTAAACATGCCGCCGGCCGCTCGCCCGGAGATCAATGAACGGGAAAATCCATTCCCGTTCGTTGATCTAAGCCCGCAATGATCCGCTGCTTCTCCGATAAGCAGCGCGATCATTGTGAAAAAAAAAAGAAGTTCCCAGCCGCCTAGTACTTCCTGCAAGCGTCCAGAAGGTCGCATTAAACAAAAAGTTACTGTTGCCATCTTGTGGCCAAATAGTAAAACTACGCCCTAAAGCATTTTTCACATACAAATAAATGAGTTTTACACTAAAAATTAACTCCCTACCACCCACAATCCCCATTTTTTTTTTTTTTGTAATTTAAAAAAACAAAACAAAAATACAATAAAAAAAACCAAACAAATAGTTACCTTAGGGACTAAACTTTTTAAATATTGATGTTAAGAGGGTATAACACTGTTACTTTATAAACTATGGGCTTGTAATTAGGGATGGACGCAAAACTGAAAAAAATGCACCTTTATTTTCAAATAAAATATTGGCGCCAAACATTGTGATAGGGACATAATCTAAACGGTTTTATAACCGGGACAAATGGGCAAATACGTTTCATGGGTTTTAATTACAGTAGCATGCATTATGTAAAAACTATAATGGCCGAAAACTGAAAAATAATATTTTTTTCCCACATTTTTCCTATTTTTCCATTAAAACACATTTAGAATAAAATAATTCTTGGCATAATGTCCCACCTAAATAAAGCCTAATTGGTGGCAAAAAAAACAAGATATAGTTCATTTCATTGTGATAAGTAATAATAAAGTTATAGACGAATGAATGGTTGAAGCGCTGAAAGGTGAAAATTGCTCTGGCGGTCAAGGGGTGGGGAGTGTGGGAGGTAATGAGTTAATTTATTGTGTAACCCAATGTAATTGTATGTGTAAAATGCTTTAGGGTGTAGTTTACTATTTGGCCAAAAGATGGCCACAGTGAGTCTGTTTACATGCGACCTGTAAGCGTCCGGAAGGACGCTTACAGGAAGCAGTAGGAGGCTGGGAGAATCACAATGATCGCGCTGTTTCTAATAGAAGCAGCGGATCATTGCGAGGGCTTAGATCAACGAACGGAATGGATTTTCCCGTTCATTGATCTCCGGGCGGGCGGCGGTGTGCACGAGCGGCGGGTGCGCGCGCACGAGCGGCGGTAGCGCGGAAGGTACGGATTTCTCCGTCCCTGGGGGTGAAAGGATGGAAAAAGGGACGGAGAAATTCGTACCGCCAGGGGTAAAGTGGTTAAGGTCCACTAACAGTGCATGTTTTGTGGAAATCCACAGAGGTAGTTATAATCGGCTCTGCTGAGACACTAATTACCTCACCTGTGAATGTAGTTTCCTACAAAACGTACTGTTGGTGGGCCTTGAGGAAAGGGTCGTGGAGCTCTGGTTTACATGACTTGTATTTTCCATGCGCTGACAAACTAATTAACATACTGGCCAATATGCAATTAACTTTTTCACCTGAGTTTTTTCCTAGGAGATAATTTTTCAACTTCTATTTCTAAAAAGTAAAGAAAAAGTACTATCAAAATTATTTTGAGTATTTTCTTGTTTGCTGGTGGCTTAAAAGGAATTTTATGACTAGATGTGAAAATGTCAACTTGGAGATAAAAAAGTGAAGAAGTGAATTGCATATGGGCCACTGTGTGCAAGCGAAACCATGGACTGCATGACATGGCCACATTAAAACCTCTTGTAAGCACGTGGCCAACTGCACAATATCAGCCCAACAGTCGTATGAGTTGATCGGGCAAACAGCCTGTTATCAGTTGCTCGTCTAGTCGTTTGCCACGCATACATAAGCCTGACTAACCCCACGACAAACCGTTTACATCACTTTTATTCTCCGCGCACCAACCATATGAGCGACCGATTCAATAACCTGCTGCGCACATAAGTGAAATGACAGACTGCACGACATGACTGCATACTAAAGACACACATGGCCAACTGCACGAACAGTCGTGAGTCGATCCGCTGGATGGATCAGGCAAAAACCGCCTGTTAAGTCGCTCGTCTAGTCGTTTGCCACATGTACACGCCTGATTGTTGTCCAACAGACCAAAATCAGACGCCAATCAGGTGATTTGGCTGAGCCATTTACAATCCATTACATCAGCAATCTGCTAAATGGCAGAAAAACCCAATCAGGGCTCAGCCACACTATAAGCACCTTTCTGAGCGCTTGTAATTGCTGAGCGCTTTCTGATCGCTTTTTAAAAAATCACTCCCATTCACTTTCATTAAAATCGCATAAAAATTGCTGCAATTTTTTTTTGTGAATGGGAGCGATTTCTAAAAAGTGCTAATCAATCACAAGCGCTCAGAAAAGCGCTTATAGTGTGGCTGAGCCTAAAGCCTCATCTGCACGCATAGATGAGGCTCCGATCCGGCGGCTCGATTAGCCGCCTGATCGCCTCTTCCGCATTCCCGCGTGTACCCGCTCGCCCGCGCGTGCGTCGGATACGATTCCCCGCCGGCGCCGCTTATCTTCCGCTCGATTCCCTGCCATTGTCCCCTCGCAGAGAATGAGCAGGGAATCAGCGGTGGGGAGATCCGTCTTGTCGGATCTTAGCGGCTCGATTTGATAAGGAACATCGGAGCCTCATCTACGCGTGTAGATGAGGCTTTAGGGTTAGTTCTTCTGAAATAAGGGCATTTGTCTGAGAATCAGATGATGGCAACCTTTACACATTTACCCATATGTGGTGTCTGTCTCAGAAAGCTGAGCTATCCAGTGCGTTTCTCATCCACCTCCCATTCACAGCTCCCTGACAGATCTGATCGAGTTAAACATTTGCAATGTCACTCCGTAGACAATGTGCAGCTTCCCTGCAGTGTCCCACCTGTGTTTAACAACTGTCACTCGTTTAGAGGCCTCATAGTCTAAACTTTTCTTTCATGCCATGCACTCTGATAAATATTTACCATGGATTGTTAGATTTTATTAAAAAGAACAAACTTTGTGGAAAAGAAAGTATAAAAGCCTCATCTTCCAGTGCACCATACAGGGAATATTACTGCTAAAGCTAACCCAGCATACATTTAATTTCTTTAAAGTGAGTCTGAAGCAAAAAAAAACCCAAAACAGATACCTAAGGAGAAGGAAGGCTCTTCGTCCTATAGAGCCTCCCTGTTCCTCTCCCGGTTCCGTCGCTCCTGCGCTGGCTCCCCCGCTAGCAGTCTCCCACCGATGGGTTGGAGACTGCTCTCTACCGCTGGGGGGGGGGGGGCTCCAGAAGTCTTCGGGAACCCAAGTGGTCCCGAAGATGGGCGGCTCCGTATTGTGCATACGCGGTACGGAGCCGCCGGTCCTCGGGCTCCCGAAGACTTCCATCATTGTCTCATGGTCTAAAGGTGGCCATACATCTTGCGCTTTTGTGGCTGATCAACCTTCAGATTCTATAATTATTGAATTGGATGAAAATCTGTGCACCAACAATCATGACTGATCAATAATTTGACCAATTAAAGGCATGTGATATTGCAAGAGACAAATGCACCGGAACCCCTGGGCGCTGTACCTCACAATATTAAAATACTTTACCAGTCATGCAACCCGCTGGTGTCTGAGTGTCCGCTGTACTACTGCATTCAGGTCCAATGTAAATACTGGCATATAGCCCATGGGGCGCGTGTATGACGGCACCCCATGTGCTATAGCCCTGGCAGCCAAGTGGGGCGCCAATGCGAAAGTACAGTGGACATGTAAATTGTCTTAATGCACGGGTATTAGGGGCACATATCACATTTTGGGGGGATGCATCTGGAGCCTGTGAGGCAGCGTTTTAAGGCCGATTCCCAAAAGATTTTATGCTAAACTTCATAGCGGTGTATGACAGAGAGATCTGTCTCTTGGTCGATCTGCCGTATAGGCACCTTTAGGCCAATTTTGTTTTGGGTGTGTGGGGACCAATTAACTTATGAGCCTGAGAATTAATTTTTGAGGTGAATGCTGTCACCTCTAGTCAGGCCTGGATTTACATCGTAGGAGCCTATAGGCACAGATGGCCTGGCACCCTATACTTCACCCTCCATACATCTACAAACCCCCACTGAACGCACCACAAGTGTGCTGGCTGGCCCAGCTGTCACTTCTCCCTTACTAGGTAGCTACAGGTGTCCCTTAGCATTAGGTAGCCAGAGGTACGCTCAGTATTAAGTAGCTAGAGGTGCCCCTAAATGAAGGGAGATCTCATCAGTGGAATGCCAAGGGCTGGGTGAGTAACCTAATTTACGATCAGCTTGAGACTCTGCATAAGGAAGGAGGGAGACACTAGGACAGGGGCTTGAGCCGCCTTTCCATCATCCGGCGCCTGTAGGCGCGTGCCTTATGGTTAATCCGGCCCTGCCTCTAGTTCCATACTCTCTGCTTTGGCAGGTCCTCTTGTTTTCCCCTTGTCTCATAAATCCCTGCCTGGGAGGGCTGGAAGGAAGCTTGCTGCGTGTGAATTCTGCCATCCATCAGTGTGGCTTATGTATGGATTTATTTCACGTATTCTGCGATTCGCATGCTGGCAATGTGGCAAATTGGTTTATTTAGTGCAGACAACATTTCACCCAACCACGCTGTGTAATAACCTGATTATGTTTTCATTGCTGCTGAGTTGCCACATGGGACAATGCAGCGGGTGGAATCTCAGTAATGTCATTACTTTGCATTGTATGGTCAATTTATGGAGGAATTTGCTGATGCCTTGTTTATGCTGAAGGTGTTGCATGAAGGATTTTCAGTGCTTTTTGAGCTGCAGACTAATTCCTGGGGAAACAAGGGCTTCATTCCTCGTTTCAACTCAACCTGTGCCCAATTCCTGTGTAGGAAAGCAAAACTGTAAGGGCTCATTCACACTTAAAATTAGCGCTCGCGATTTTTTTTTTTCACGATAAACGCATATTTTTCACTGGACATTTTTCACGTTTTTGAGCATTCGTGATTGAAATACATTGCAATCACAATCACTCTAAAATCGCCCAAAAATAAAGCATGTTTGCGTTTAGTGCTAATTGCCGGTGATTGCGGAGGTGAGATCACTGCTATATAGATTACTTTGCACTAGCACTTTAAAAAGTCCTAGCAATCACTGGCAATTAGTGGTAAATCGCCCCATTGTAAATGGGCCCTAATTCTTCTAGTCTGGCTTCATTGTTTTAAAGTGAACCTTTAAGGTGGCCATCAAGTGATTTTGGTGGGCGATCAACCAAAAGATAGATCTCTCTCTGAATGATTCTGATCAGAGAGAGATCTGTTGGCTGCCATTAACTGTAGGCTGATTTTCAATCGTTTTAGAATGAATTTGCCCAATGACTCCGCCTTGCCACCCCCGGCCACATCCCCCCGATGTACAACAAACAACAACATTTGTAAGGGCTGAAACCCACTACAGCAATATTTTTGGAGCGTTTAGGGAGCGATTCAAAATGCTAGCGGTTACCCTAAATGCTCAGCTAATGTTAATGGATGGGCCAAATTCCACTGGAGCAATTAGCAAAATAATTATCACAGGATATGCAGAATTTCGGTGGCGTTTGCGTTTATGCAATGTAAAGTATATAAATGCTGGCGTAGTCGCTCATGAATCGCTATACAGAGCGATTTGCTAGCACTTTTAAATTGCTGCACACAGTAACAAAAATTAAAATTAATTGAAAGGACCAATCAGAATTAAAATTGCTAATCGCAAATTGCGATTTGCTCTTTGTAGTGGGTTCTAGGCCTAAAGCACTTTTCTACCTTAGGACTCGAAGCACATAAGCATGGCTCTGACCAATAAATGACTGAATGGTAAATTTTGGTTCCGAGGAAGAATTCTACAAGTCCGCAAATGCCAGGCTAAACAGGTGGATTTTTAGACTGGATTTGAAGAACTCCAGGAATGGGACTGTCTTTAGTGGGTGTGGTAGGAAATTCCAAAGGGTAACGGCAGCATGACAGGAAGCTCTGGCTCCAAAGGTTTTGAGGTGCACTCTGGGAGTGACCAAGTTTATGGATCCTGCTGTTCTAAAGTCGTGAGAGGTATGGTGTTCAGCAAGTCCTTCATGTATCCCAGGGCCCAAATTGTCTAGGGATTTCAATATCAACAGTCCACTCTTGAAGAGTATTCTCTATACTAATTGCAGTCGGTACAGGTTCTTGTTTGGGAGGCCTGCATAGAGGGCATTGCAGTACTCCAGCCATAATGTGAAGAAGTCGTGAACTAGAGTTAGAAGATCTTCTGGGGAATAGAGATGTTACATTTTTGCAATGATCCTCAGATAAAAGTAGGAATATTTGAATACAGCCAAGATTTGGCTTCTGATACTCAATTTACCATCGATTGCCACACCAAGGCACAAGGTCGGAGCTGAATTGTCTGAATTTCCTATCATGATTGGTGTTTATATATAATAGAGCTGTTTTGATACCAAGTGTTGGCTTTGGACAACAAGGACCTCCGTTTTGTCAACATTCAGTTTCCACCAGTTGTTATTCATCCACTCTTGTGGCTCTGCTAAGTATGGTTTCTTCCACCAGGTTTGAAGGACAAGTATAGCTGTGTGTCATCAGTATAGCAGTGGTACATCAGGCCATGTTGTAACTGTACCACCCGGTGCCTGTGCCTTAATATTTTACCCGTCCTGTGTCCGCCGCTGTCTCCGCACTCTTCTTCCTTGTTGGCGCCCCATGTGATTGCAGGCATATTGCATGTGGGCGTGTGTGTGTGTTGTCACACAGCTGCTTTGAACACTTTGATGTACTGGAAATGTATTTCCCCCATCATATCCAATTTTACTTTCAATTGATTGATTTTGTGTAGATTATTAAGTGAAAGTGTGATGGATATTTTGAAAAATAGGTGAATGCTGAGTAGTAGGGATAGGTGGCCACATAACGTTGCACTGCATGGGTGGTGGTACAATGCTAGCGGTTTCATCGGTTCTCTGTGTATTTCTATTGATGACGTATCATGATGGAGGGTACGGTATGTAACGCTCATGTCACATGAATTGCCCGTATAAAGTGCTGCATAAACAGACAAGCTATAGCATCACCTCTCTCACGCATATATTTATAAATGTCACATGCACAAACTTGAGCACAATTGCTCCTTTCTGTCTATATGGGAATAATGGACAGTCTCTGAGGTGGTCCAGGTGTTTCGCATTATACATTTCGTGGAGATAAAATGGAAACTTGTGGTGATAATGAGACCTGAAGCTAAACACAACACTGTACATTCTTCTGCGTTACTGCAACACACCGGGGTCCTGTCACTGAGCTTTACAGCTTATCCTTACTGTGACGCATTTAATATTGTTACAGCACTTTCCCCATGGGGACTCAGCGCTGTGACAGAGCATTCTGCAGTCTCAAAGGCTCGGGAAAAGAGGTGGGTTTTAAGCCTTTTCTTAAAGTGATCTTGAAGCCAAATTAAAATAAAACAAAAAAAACAACAACCTTACCTAAGGAGGGGAAGGCTCTTGGTCCTATAGAGCCTTCCTGTTCCTCCTACAGTCCCCTCATTCCAGCGTTAGTCTCCGACCGATGGTTCGGTGACTGCTCTCTTCTACCACAGGAGGCTTCAGAAGCCCAGTGTTCCCGAAGAGGGGCGGTGCTATATTGCGCCGCCTGTCTTCGGGAGCACTCTGACTTCAAAATTTATGAAGCCGCCCGCAGGGGGAAGACAGAGCTGGAACAAGGGGACTGTGGGAGGAACAGGAAGGCTCTATAGGACCCAGAGTCTTCCCCCTCCTTAGGTAAGTATCTGTTTTTTTTATTTTAATTTGGCTTCAGATTCCCTTTAACCATTTCAGCCCGCAGGTATTTTTCACCTTATGGACGAGAGGAATTTTCACATTTCAGTGCTCCTCCCATTCATTCCCCAATAACTTTATCAGTACTTATCACAAAGAAATGATCTATACCTTGTTTTTTCTGCCACCAATTAGGCTTTGTTTGGGTGGTGCATTATGCTAAATTATTTTATTCTAAATGCATTATAATGGGAGTAATGATAAAAAATTGAAAAAAAAATCATTTATTTTTTTTTAGATTTTAGTCATTATAGTTTGAAAATAATTCATGTCACTATAATTAAAATCCACACTTTTTATTTGGCCATTTGTCCCGGTTATTGCAACGTTAAAATTATAACCCTAGTATATTGTATGGTGACTATATTTTATTTGGAGATAAAGGTGCATTTTTTCAGTTTTACATCCATTACATATTTTTAGCCCATTATTTAATAATTATATGCCCCCTTGACATAGATATTATTTTTTTGTTATTCCCTTTAGTCAGTAGGCGTAATTTTATAATTCGGCCACAAGATGTCCCCGCTGAGCAAAATCCTATTTGCGTACTTTTTACGCTACATAGGATATAATGTGTTGATACATTGTAACTAGGGAAGTGACGCAGGCTTCCTTTGGAAGCCTGTGATCACAGAGCCGGCGGGGAGATTAATGAAATCGGGCGGTGGAAATCCTAGCGGGAGATTAAAGAACCAACACTGTTTTTAAACAAAAACCGTGTTTATTCTCGGCGGACATGTACAGACTTTTGTTCCGTGCAACCCATCTCCCCCGAATTCGGTAGCAGCGGGATCGCCCGTACAGCCCCCCAAACTGCAGGGACGTGACTATCGCTCAGCGCTCACGTCACATCCGCATGGCATAAATGGTTAAAGGATACGACCAGGGGAAAAAAATCACTTATCTGGGGCTTCCTCCAGCCTCTGGCAACCGTCCTGTGTCCTCGCCACAGCTCCGGTGGCTCCCGGTCTTCCCCGCTGCAGAAGCCGAACTCGCCAGGTCGGCTTCCGGGGCTGCTTATTCTGCTCTCCACTGCTACACCGCTGACCTCATCAGATCTGTACTGCACAGGCGCGGTAGTTCTGCGCCTGCGCAGTGCAGCGCTGATGACGTTAGCGGTGGAGCGCAGAAGAAGCCGGCCTAGTCAGGCTTCTTACAGTGGCCCATATGCAATTACATTTTTCACCAGCAAGCAAGAAAATACTTAGAATAAATTACGCTTGGGTACTTTTTCAGCTGTAAAATGCTTAAAGTGAATGTTTACCTATTTAAAAACCAAAAAGTCAGATACTCACCTAAGGAAAGGGAAGGCTCGGTCCTAATGAGCCTTCCCTCTCCTCTCCCGGTGCCTGGTCCCGCGCAGGATCCCCCGTGGCAGTATTCGACCAGTTCGGTCAAATACTGCAACTTCCGCATGCCGAAGGGAACTTTCGGGAGCACTCGGGCTCCCGAAGACGGGCCGCTCCATACTACGCATGCGCGAGCGCCCTCTATGACGCACTCACGCGTGCGTAGTATGGAGCGGCCCGTCTTCGGGAAGCCCGAGTGCTCCAGAAGACCTCTGAAGTCCCTGCGGCGGCGGACGCGAACGGGGGAGCCAGCGCAGCACCGAGGGCACCGGGAGAGGAGAGGGAAGGCTCATTAGGACCGAGCCTTCCCTCTCATTAGGGGAGTATCTGACTTTTTGGTTTTTAAATAGGTAACCACTGGCTTTAAAAATTTAGTTTAAAGAGAAGGTAAAAAATGTAATTGTAATAAAATGGCTAATACTTTCGATGAGGAAGGGCACCCCTCTGGCCCAAGGGCCCTGATGCGGTCGCTACCTCTGCCACCCCTATTGCTATGCCCCTGCTAACTTCTTATACTGGGTGCCTCTCTGTGTGTACAGACCAATTTGCTCCATAATAATCAACCGTTTTATTGTATTCTTACATGAGGTAAGATACAGGCAGTAAGGCAGCGATAGAGCGCTGGTTCAGGCTGGGTGCACACATAGCAGAAGCGCTAGCATTGGGAAAACGCTGCGTTTTTGCCTCCAATGAAAGTCTATGGGCCGCAGGACAAAACTCATATAAAAACGTATATGCTGGTTTTGTTGCAGAGTATGCAGGAATGCTGCTAAAATGCACATAATGAAAGTCAATGGTATGCGTTTTTATATGCTTTTTCCCCCCCAAAAAATATTTTTTTGCTGTATTTTGTTGTCTTCCAGGTGAATTGCATAAATGGAAATCTAAAAATGCATGGAAAATGCATACAAAACGCATACCGGTATGCATTTGTATATGCAAACTGTAAATGCATAAAAACACACGTAGACGCACAAAAACACAGCATTAAGCTAAAACGTGACCTAAAACGCAGCCTTTCATGCTGTGTCATATGTGAACCCAGCCTCAGGGTATAACCCCTTTGTCAAGATGCAATATAAAAGCTTATTCTACACGGTGGTGCCAATTCAGGAGCTATAGTTTCTTATTAAAAGGAACCTGAAGTGAGAGGGAAATGGTCGCTGCCATTTATTTCCTTTTAAACTATTCACGCTGCTTGGCTGCCCTGGTGATCCACTACTTGTAGCACTTTTAAGCAGGGGTCACACTTGCAAGAATCTTACATAGTTACATAGTTATTTTGGTTGAAAAAAGACATACGTCCATCGACCTGCACCGGTAAAATGCACATAGCGCATCACAATGAAGAATTACAGTGCAGTGGGAGCACTGTGCGTTTTCCCACTACGGGAGAAACAATACTGGCAGTGTTGCTTTTTTTTTGCACATTGCGTGCTATTCACTAATGCCTACTGTCAGCTGGCTGTCTGCCAAGTGCGCCAAGACTACAAAGAATCAACCGCAGAAAAATGCAGCTGTTTTCCACGGACACTAGTCTGACTGGGCACTACTGCAGCCAGAAGATCATCAGGACAAGCAGGAGCATTAAAACGTCCTGCTGGAGCCTGTTAACGGTTCCAGGATGTTTTTAGTAGTTAAACAATGCTGCTTCTGCTGTGCGCGTGCTCGTGTACATGTGCATGTGGGATCAGTTAAAAAGACAAACCCACAACATAGAAAAAATACACCTTTATTTCCAAATACTATATTGTTACCATACTTTGTACTATGGACATAATTAAAATCTTGTAATAACCAGGACAAATAGGCAGATAAAATGTGTGGGTTTTATGCACAGTACCCAGTGTTTATATTCAAACTATAGGGTATGAAATTGGAGAAATAGTGTTTTCATTTTTTTCCTTGTTTTTCAATTTAAAATGCATAGAAAATAAAGTAATTATTGAAAACAAATATCAACCCCAAAAAGCCCAATTTGTGGTGAAAAAACCAAGATATAGATCATTTCATTGTGATTTGTAGTGATTAAGCTATTGGCAAATGAAAGGGATGAGCACTGAAAGGTGAAAATCGCTCTTGTCCGTTACGGTAAAAACCCCTGTGGGGTGAAGTGGTTGAAAGGAGAGAAATATGGCAGCCTCCATATAACTCTCACTTCAGGTTAAGTCCCAGTGCACACCGAGCGGATTTGGATGCGATCCACCGGCTGCATCCGCCTGTAAATCCGCTTGGCTAATGTATTTCAATGGGCTGGTGCACACCGGCGGTTTGAGGTTTGTAGCAAACCGCAAACGTGCCTCCTGCTGCATGTTTGCGGTTTGCTAAAAACCTCAAACTGCCGGTGTGCACCAGCCCATTGAAATACAATAGCCAAGCGGATTTACAGGCGGATGCGGCCGGCGGATTGCATCCAAATCCGCTCGGTGTGCACTGGGCCAAATCTCTGAAATCCGCGCCAAAAACCGCTAGCGTTTTGTGGATCTGCTAGCGGTTTTGGTGTGCACTGGGCCATAGAAACACTTTGTAAATCCTCCCTTATGAGAAACTCCACAGGACATTTAAATTTGTTATTTTGTAAGTCTGTCTATGAATTCTAGTGAATGTTGCCAACCAAGGGGAGTCTGCCTGGATGTGCCCAATCTTTGTAAGTCCATCGCTAAGTTTATTATTCATGAATTCTATTGGCTCAGAGGCTCCCATCTAGGAGTTATTAGAGAGGCTGGTGTTTATACTCATCAGTGCAATTAGTTGTGTGCTTTAAGTTTGTCTCACTCCTTCGTCACGCTACACGGACTGACATTAAAGCATTCTAGCATACAGGAAAACCCAGGCTGAGATCAGATCAGAGGCGCTGGGGCAACTCGCTTCAAACGCACGGAAATGATTGTAGCGCTACATCAATAAATGCTTAACCCACTACAGAAAAAAAGCATAAAACTTAAAGTAAACATGAAGCGAAAAAAACTTTAGATATAATGAATTGTATGTGTAGTACAGATAACAAATAGAACATTAGCAGCAAAGAAAAGTCTTATTTTTATTTTCAGTTACAGTATATAGCGTTTTTTTAAAAACATCGCATAATTCTGTCATATTTGCAGTTTAGAAACCACTCTTTTATGCTATAAAACATACCAAAGCTAATGACCTTTTGAACTTTCCTGCAGTAAAACCTTATCTCAAGCTGTCTCTCACTGTTTAGAGACTCTGAAGTCTCTTAAAAATCCCTTTTTTTTATTACAAAATCCTGTTTAATATGCTAGCCCTACCTAAACCGCTGCATCCCCGCGGCTGTAATCTATCTAAATCCCCCCTAACTCCCCCCTCCCTCTCCCCCACAAAATCCACGACTTTCTTGGTCATGGATTTTGCTGCTGTTGGAGGCAGAGCAATGAGCTGCGGTTCTGCCTCTCAGCGCGTCTATCAGCCGCGTATCTCTGCCTCTCCCCCGCCCCTCTCAGTGAAAGAAGACTGAGAGGGGAGGGGGAGAGGCGGCGATCCGGGCTGACAGACGTGCTGAGAGGCAGAGCTGCGGCTCATAGCTCTGCCTCTCACAGAAGCGCTGCCCGGACTTCCCCCAGGGCCGGCGCTACCATAGAGGCAAAGGAGGCAGCTGCCCCAGGGCCCCAGAGCTTGTAGGGGCCCCCAGTGGCTACAAGAGGAAAAAAAAAGTTCTCAAATTGGCCTTATAGTTTTTGGGAAAATCGATTTTAAAGTTTCAAAGGAAAAAAAATACACATTTAAAAACCTGCCGACTTTAATGGTTAATAGCAAATCCACCTTAAATGCTAGAAACCCTAAATTTGCAGGATATGTTAAGGAGATCATTAGGAATATGAGGTAAAAACAATTTTTCAAAAAGACCTTATAGTTTTTGAGAAAATCTATTTTAAAGTTTCGAAGGAAAAAAGTATACTTTTAAATGCGGTAAATGTCACTTTTAGTAGCAAACCTAACGGTAGTGTAATTTTACATGCATCAAACGAAAGCGCAATAAATTTCCTGACGGGGTTTCCAGGGGGTCTATACGCAGCCGCAGCACTTTGGCCAGAGATCACTAAACAGCCGCAATATGACTGTATGAAGATCCCTGGCATTTTTTCCTATTTTCCCAATTTTTTTTTTTTATGTTTAGAGTGTGGGAATTTTTTTTTTAAAAAAATTATGTGGGGTCCCCCCTCCTGAAACTTTTTAACCCCTTGTCCCCCATGCAGGCTGGGATAGACAGAATGTGGAGCTCCGACCGATTCGGACTTTACACCCTGACTATACCAGCTGCAAAAAAATGCCGATTTTTGTTCCGCGGTATATGTTGGGGGGGGCCCCCAGGTTTATTTTGCCCTGGGGCCCCATTTTTGCTTAAACCGGCCCTGATTGCCCCCTAGGGAGTTTTGGGGGATTTAGTTAGATCACAGCGGCGGTTTAGGTAGGGCTTATATGTTAAACAGGATTTTGTAATAAAACGAGGATTTTTAAGAGACTTCAGAGTCTCTTTAAGTGCTTCAGAAAACAGGACTGTATTTGACCCAGAGCTAAGAGAAGCTCTTTGCATAAATGACAACTGAACTCTTCCTGTACTGGAAGACAATATGAGACTCTTTCCTTTGCTACTAATGTTCTATTTCTTAGCTGTACACATGCAATTAATTATCTATTCATTTTATTTTCGCTTCAGGTTTGCTTTAATTCCAAGTCTGCATGTGTAGATTGCTTTCAAGTGTTGCTATTCACGAACAGTGTTGTTTTCCCAATAAATAGGATGCTTTACTCCTAAAAAGGATTTCTGAAGAACTGTTGGCTCTGCTTAGGCAGATTTCCCCTAATAGCATTGTAGGAGAGCGTATGTATGTTATAGATGTCATCAGTCAGGTAGTGTGGCGCTCATCATTGGATAGAAGACACTATCCCCCTGGATTTCTCCTTATAAAGGCACAGTGTCAGCACAACACTCAGACAAATACAATCTGAAACAAGTCAGCAATGTCAGTCTGCATATTACGTTAAATTACCCTGGTTAAAGTGGACCTGAACTCTTGCACAGGACAGAAGGAAAACCTAGAGAAATGCACCCAGTACTAATGAAGGCCCCCTGCACACTGCTAATCTGATTAAAAATCGGAATCACAGGGGCGTAGCTTGGTGTGGGCGGGGTAGGACACGTGTCCCCGGGTGCTGGGTCCCTAGGGGAGCCCAGCCGTGACCTGTGTTTTATTTATTTATTTACCCACCAGCGGGAGCACAGAGAAGAGGGAGAGCTGTGGACACAGCGGTGGGGAAGGGGGGGGGGGGAGTCTCCCCTTCCCTCACCCTCTCTCTCGCTCCCCCTGCAGATATGAGCGACGGGCGGCAGAACACTTACTCCATTCGCGAGGTATAGACAGATCTGTGCTCCGCTAATCTGGTCTAGTCTAGACCAGATCAGCGGAGCACAGATCTGTCTTCTCCACGCAAATGGAGTAAGGGTTCTGTCGCCCGCCCGTCGCTCATATCTGCAGGGGGAGTGAGAGAGAGGGTGAGCCCTAGGGTGAGGGAAAGGGGGGGAGACTTCCCCCCCCCCCCCCACCGCTGTGTCCTCTTCTCTGCGCTCCCGCTGGGGTGGGGTGGAGGGGGCTCCTGGCTCCATATTTTGGGGACATATACCCCTGGCTACTTATAATGGGGATATATATACACCGGGCTACTTATACTGGGGACATATACCCCTGACTACATATACTGGGGACATATACCCCTGACTACATATACTGGGCACATATACCCCTGACTACATATACTGGGCACATATACCCCTGGCTACATATACTGGGCACATATACCCCTGGCTACATATACTGGGCACATATACCCCTGGCTACTTATACTGGGGACATATACTCCTGGCTACTTCTACTGGGGACATATACCCCTGACTACATATACTGGGCACATATACCCCTGGCTACTTATACTGGGGACATATACTCCTGGCTACTTATTCTGGGGATAAATATACACCTGGCTACTTATACTGGGCACATATACACCTGGCTACTTATACTGGGGACATATATACACCTGGCTACTTATACTGGGGACACATATACACCTGGTGACTTGTACTGGGCACATATACCCCTGGCTACCTATACTGGGGACATATACTCATGGCTACTTATTCTGGGGATATATATACACCTGGCTACTTATTCTGGGGACATATATACACCTGGCTACTTATACTGGGCACATATACCCCTTGCTACTTATACTGGGGACATATATATACCTGGCTACTTATACTGGGGACATATATACACCTGGCTACTTATACTGGGCACATATACCCCTGGCTACTTTTACTGGGCACATATACCCCTGGCTACTTATACTGGGGACATATATATACCTGGCTACTTATACTGGGGACATATATACACCTGGCTACTTATACTGGGCACATATACCCCTGGCTACTTATACTGGGGACATATATATACCTGGCTACCTATACTGGGGACACATATACACCTGGCTACCTATTCTGGGGACACCTATAGGCCTGGTTACTTCCACTGGGGACACATATAGACCTGGTTACCTATACTGGGGGCACCTATTTTGGGGGAACTGCTGCCAGATTAACTGTATTTTGGGGGAACGGCTGCTGCCAGATTAAGTGTATTTTGGGGAACAGCTGCCAGATGATATGTAAATATACACCTGGCTACTTATACTGGGCACATATACACCTGGCTACTTATACTGGGGAGATATATACACCTGGCTACTTATACTGGGGACACATATACACCTGGTGACTTGTACTGGGCACATATACCCCTGGCTACTTATACTGGGGACATATACTCATGGCTAATTATTCTGGGGATATATATATATACACCTGGCTACTTATTCTGGGGATATATATACACCTGGCTACTTATACTGGGCACATATACCCCTGGCTACTTATTCTGGGGATATATATATACACCTGGCTACTTATACTGGGCACATATACCCCTGGCTACTTATACAGGGGACATATATACACCTGGCTACTTATACTGGGCACATATACCCCTGGCTACTTATACTGGGGACACATATACACCTGGCTACCTATACTGGGCACACATATACACCTGGCTACCTATACTGTGGACACATATACACCTGGCTACCTATTCTGGGGACACCTGTAGGCCTGGTTACTTCCACTGGGGACACATATAGACCTGGTTACCTATACTGGGGGCACCTATTTTGGGGGAACTGCTGCTATATTAACTGTATTTTTGGGGAACGGCTGCTGCCAGATTAAGTGTATTTTGGGGAACAGCTGCCAGATGATATGTATGTTGGGGGAACCACTGCTGCCAGATTATGTCTATTTTGGGGGAACTTCTGGCAAATTACATGTATTTTTGGTGAAATGCTGTCAGACTACATGTATTTTGGGGGGAAACACTATGGCAGAGCTCAAACTTCCCTGGCAGACCTTTTACACCACTGCTAAGGTCATGTATATTTGACCCCACCTATTACCACGCCCACATTCTATTGTATGGCTACTCCTCTTTTTTGGTGCGGTCCCTCCTTACAGGGCTTGTTAATAGTCTTTGTCCGCAGGCGCTGAAAGCCCTAGCCACGCCTCTGCGAAATTGAATGTAAAATCCAGAATTGAATAAAAATCAGAATCGGAAACGCATGTAGTGTGCAAGAGGCCTTAGATAGTTTAGCCTGTCTAATTCCCACTCATGTTACTAATCACAAGGTGTAATTTGATCTCTCCCCTGTGTTAGCTGACTGCTCATTTGAAAGCACAGGATGTTAACCCTATGTGTGTTTCCATGTAAGCAGGAAGTAGACACTGCAGATTTGTTGCTGGATTTGTTTTTCTTTAAAGGTTATTATGCTGTTGCTTATCTTTTAGAGCAGAGAGGAAGTTCTGAGTTAAAGTGTACAGGAATATTTGATAAATGTGTCTTGCTGTTAGTGTGTTGCTCAGCTCCTCCATAGACCTGCATCCCTGCACAAGTGGTGGCATAGGGGCACCTGGTGTCTCACTTCCTGCAGGCCCTCCGGTCACACAGATCTGCCTCTCCAGCCACACAGGAATTCAGAGTATTTTCAAATCTCAGGAGCTCTGCATGAGCTCACCTTTTCCACACCACATCCTCCCTGCCTGTGGCTGCAGGAGATTTCTCAGTGCGGCGGGACTAGAGGAGTTAAATCGGACCTAAACTCAGAACTTCATCTCTGCTCTAAAAGATAAGCAACCGCACCATAACCTTTAAAGAAAAGCATTACTTTGTTACAGCTGATACAAATCCTGCAATAAATGTGCAGTGTCTATTTCCTGCTTTCATGGAAGCAGACGTATTGTTAAAAACCTGTGCTTTAAAATTGGCTTATCTGCCCCCTGTAACGCAACTTTACTGCAAGGCCATAGTGTGAATGGTTCTTAATGCAAAACTCTCTATCAGTTCAGGTGGATGCTGATGGAGCAAAGAATTGCCTCAACGTCAAAATTCAAGCTAATCTCTGGTGTTTTCCAATCGTAAAACTTACTTTTCCTTTCATTTTTATTTTTTACCCCCTTTTCTAACCCCTTTTCTTCACTCAGGGTAAAGTTCCTCAAGCCTTGTGGACTTGCAGAGTTGAGTATGATGAGGTCACCACTTTACTCCCCCCCCCCCCCCCCCCCCCCCAAAAAAAAGGTAAACTTGTTTGTTATGTCTGCTGCACTATGGAAAGCCCACATTTGGTTTCATCAAATTGGGGGATTATTAGCATCATTTGTTTAGTCTTCAGTTGTAGATTTGTATTATCTTCCCTTTATTAATCCCCTGGAGTAACCTGTCCTTGTCCCGTATTTATTTCCCTGTGGCTGTGTCCTCGTCTCCCTTCCTCTCTGGCCTTTCCACGATATAAGTATAATTACGCTGTGACCTCTGTATTATTTCTGGAGAGGGGGGAAGATGTTTGTATATCTACTCTACTCAGTGACGTCCCTCTGTAGGATTCCTGCGAGGGGGATTTCGCATTGCCTGGAAAGACAGCCTTGTTATGTTTAATGAGTCTGCCTTGTCTGGATGATGACAATGAGTTTTGAAATTCTTTCTTTTCTCAGCTGTGTCTGCGGCAGATACCTGACAAGTGTAAACTGATCTTTCCCTATAGGCACCGCCTGCATCTCCACCCTCCATGTCTGAGCACTGGCTCCCTGCACACTGATCAAGCAGTGATCACAGACCACTCTGCCGGGAAGAAGAGGGGGAACCTTCTAGGAACTGCCCTGAACCCCTACGCTGTGCCAGGTGAGTCCTGCCACCCCCTACGCTGTGCCAGGTGAGTCCTGTCACCCCCTATTCTGTGCCAGGTGAATCCTGTCACCCCCTATTCTGTGCCAGGTGAGTCCTGCCACCCCCTACGCTGTGCCAGATGAGACCTGCCAGGTGATGTGCGTTGTCTGCTCTGTAAGGAACAACATGAGTGATAAGTATTCTTGCCTTGCCTCAATTTTATTCCTACCTGCTGCGTGTTTGTACATTCCCGTGGGAGTGACTTTGTTGGGTGGTTATCATTTAGTATTTATATAGCGCCAACATCTTCCGCAGCGCTGTACAGAGTATATTGTCTTGTCACTTAACTGTCTCTCAGTGGGTCTGACAATCTATTCCCTACCATAGTCATGTGTCTATGTATGTATTGTGTAGTGTATGTATTGTAGTCTAGGGCCAATTTAGGGGCAAGCCATTAAACTTTTTTGATGCTATTGGGATGTGGGAGGAAACCGGAGTACCAAGAGAAAACCCATGCAGGCATGGGGAGAACAGACATTATTATTATTATTTATTTAGTATTTACATAGAGCTGACATCTTCCCCAGCGCTGTACAGCATATATAGTCTTGTCACTTAAACGAAACCAGGGCTGAGCGAATATAAATGTTTTATACATACCTGGGGCTTCCTCCAGCCCCATGCGCACGGATCACTCCCATGCCGCCATCCTCAGCCTTCTCCCTTTTCGGTATCAGGTCCTGTAGCTTCGGACAGTCGCAGCCAGTCTGCGCAAAAAAAAGTGCACCGTCTGCGTATCTCCAGGAGCCGGTCTAAAATAAATGTTGCCATAAAAAGTTTAATTGCAAATTAAGTGTGATCTGAGTAGGATTAGTGTTTGAACAATCAAAATCATCATGTATAGTTGCCAAATAGGGTCGCTAAATGTATACCGCTACAGAAAAGTAAAAAATGTTACATACACAGGGGAAACTCGAAAAATTTGAATATTGTGCAAAAGTCAATTTATTTCAGTAAGTCAACCTAAAAAGTGATATGAAATAGACTCATCACATGCAAATATTTCATGTCTTTATTTCTTATAATTTTGAGGATTATGGTTTACGAATTATGAAAACCTCAAAATTAGTATCTCAGACCATTACACTATTGTGAAAATGTTGAATATTCTAGGCTCAAAGTGTCGGACTCTATTTCATTTATTAGTTTCATATTTTAACTTAATCCGACCAAAATAAATGAACTTTTGCACGATATTTTAATTGTTTTGAGTTTCACCTATCAGGTACAATGTTTACAAACAGAAATCACAAGTGTTTAATAGGTAGGGACATTGAATTGTGAACTCTGTTGAGGGACAGGGAGTCATGTGACTTTATCATAATTAGCTTTACCTTATTTTATTACCATATTATTAGTTTTGTTACCGTAATTAGTTTTATTAGGGATTCGCCCACATGGACTATGGAGAGGGAATTCACAGGCACTGTTGTTTGAGGCTTGAGGGCAGGTTAGAAAAATGCAATTTTTTCTTTCTAGTTGAACTGGCCACAGACCAGTGAGGATGGTTGGTTGGGCAGCCATAATCCAGTCACCATCAAAGTAAAGCTGTATACACTAAAAAGGTGTTCTAGGCAATTGTTTGTGATTATTTGGCTGAAGGTGCAGTGTGTTCTCCCTGACATCACATACTTCCCCTTCATCAGTGCACAGAGTTTAAAGTGAACAGAAGGTAAACGCAGATAAATGCGCCCTATATGTTGTTTTTTTGTTTGTTTTATTTTTAAACATATTTTATTTGTTCCATGAGCAGCAAGGTACAACAAAACTGCAATAGCAGACACACAAGCCGTACACAAGCCAATTGCATAGACAGTTGCCCCAAATACCAGAAAGAGAAAAAACTCAGGGCCACTTAAAGCGGACCCAAACCAAACATTTTTTTAATTCAAAATATTTAGTTGCACCACTCTGACACATACAAAGATAAATAAACACTCCTTCAAGCCTATGAGCATTTCAGTGCATGCTTTTCACCCTTCTCTTTTCATAACCAGGGTTATACAGGTGGCAGCCATTAGCAATTCCTCCTTTGCCGGACACCACCTACTTCACCAGTTTGCCGGATTCTGTCCCGGCAATCTGAAAGGAAGGGAGGGGTTGCTGCAATAAATGTAAAATATTTTATATGTGGCATCATGCAGCTGGAAAAAGGATGCTATTTATTATTATAATTTAGAAAATAGATTGTATTTCTGAAATCTTATATTTTTTATTTGAGTCCACTTTAACAGTGAATAAACTAAATTGGAACAAGCTAAATTTTCCTTCAAAACCCCCTCCCCCCCCCCCCCCCCCCCCCCCCCCCCCAGATTCCAAAGCTCTCTTCTCCAAGTTAAGGTTAGCTCTTACACAGATGTCTCTATTCTTAACCTGCCCAATGTACCCAGAATGCCTTCCGTGCAATACCATCACCCTATATGTTTTTAACCTCCCTGGCGTTCTGAATCCCCACGGCCGCAGGTGGTTTTTGTAACCTAATCTTTTTTTTATCATGTAGCTAGTCTAGCGCTAGCTACATGATTCCCCCCTCCCTGCTTCCTCCCTCCCACCCTTTCGATCACTGCCGGCGATCATGCCCATCAGGAAATCCCGTTCTGAACGGGATTTCCTTCAGGGCTTCCCCCGTCGCCATGGCGACGAACAAAATTACGTCATCGACGTTGTGACGTCAAAGGGAGTCCCGATCCACCCCTCAGCGCTGCCTGGCACTAATTGACCAGGCTGCGCAAGGGGTGTCGGGTGGCCTGTTACGCAGCGGGGAGTGGCGCATCGGCGGCGAGCGGAGAAATGTGCAGCTAGCAAAGTGCTAGCTGCGTGTTTAAAAAAAAATTATTCAAATCGGCCCACCAGGGCCTAAGCAGTGCCCTGCCATGTTACTGGACGAGCTGACCTCGTCCGTAACGCCCAGGAGGTTAGAGACACTGAAGCAAAAAAAAATTATGATCCGATTTGTATGTGCGGTACAGCTAATAAATAAAACATTAGGAGCAGGGACATAACTCTTCCTGTACTGGAAATATTAGACTTAAGAAACTCCAGTTGTTATCTATGCAAAAGAGCCACTGAGCTTCACAACTGAAAGTCTCAGAGAGCACTGTCTTCTGAAGCTGATTATCTCAAGTGTCAGCCACTGTATTTTTTTTTTTTCTGCAGAGGACAATTAACCACTTAACGACCAGCTAACGCCGATAGGCGGCGGCTGGTCGTTTGTGGTTTTGCATGGAAACTTCATGCCGGTTCACGGAGACTGTCTCCGTGAACAGTGTGCGAGCCGCCGATCGTGGCTCGACCGCATAATGTAAACACGCGGGGAAGAAATCCCCGCTATTTACATCAATACGGTGCCGTGACGGAGATCGGCGATCCCCGGCCTCTGATTGGCCGGGGATCGCCGTCATTTGATAGGCTGAAGCCTATCCTATCCAGCGCAGGACGGATTACCGTCCTGCGCAGCTCATAGGGGAAGAGAGAGGGAAGTAAGGGGAGGGAGCGCGCAATATCGTTGCGGAGGGGGGCTTTGAGGAGCCCCCACGCTCGGCCACACGGAGCAGGAGCGATCAGTCCCCCCATCAGGTTGTCCCCCTAGTGGGGAAAAAAGGGGGGGGAAGTCTGATCGCCCTGCTGTAATGACGATCTGTGCTGCGGGCTGGAGAGCCCACGCAGCACAGATACTCTGCAGACAGCCCGGTCCTTAAGTGGTTCACTAGCCTGCTCTGTAAAATCATTTAGAATGCTGAGTAGTGTGTAAACTGCAAATATTAGTGAATGATGCATGTTATAGAAAAAACTATATAACAAAATAAAAAATATTAGAATATTTTCTTTGCTGCTAATGTTCTCGTAATTATCTGTACTACACAACCAATTAATTATATCATAATTATTTTTTTTCGCTTCAGTGTCTCTTTTAAAGGGAACCTGTAAATTATTTAAAATAAACACACGAGGTAACTTCAAATGAACATTAAATAGTTACCTTGGCATCAGTTCCTCTCAGAAGCTCACCATTTTCTTCTGACAATGATCCCTTCCAGTTCTGACAACATTTTGTCAGAACTGAAATATATCAGTTGCTGTCAGTTCTATATCAGTTGCTGTCAGTTATAGCTGAGTGGACAACTGAAGTGCCCGGTAATGTCCATGTTTCCCTATGGCTCAACTGGGTGATGTTATAGTTTAACAGTGTGCTAACCAGAAAGCTGTTATGGGGTAATGGCCATTTTCAAAATGGGCGGATAATTCCCTTCATCACAGTGGACAAACAGGATGCGGGAGAGGTGAAAGAGATTGAGGAGTAGAATACACAGGAGGCAAGTATGACATGTGTATGTTTATTTTGACTTTTAATTTTCAGTTCAGGTTTTCTTTAAGGAGTTTAGCCGAATTCCTTGACTAATCACACCGGTAATTTGATCTCTCAGCTGTTTCAGCTGGCTGCGTGGGCAGAACAGCTAATTTGTAAACACAGGTTGTTAACCCTATGTCTGCTTCCATGAAAGCAGGAAGTAGACACCCCACAGATTTATTTCAGGATTTGTATCAGCTGTAACAAAGAAATGTTTTTTTCTTTAAAGGTTATTAGGCTGTTGCTTATATTTTAGGGCAGAGAGGAAGTTCTGAGTCCAGGGCTTTTTCTAGTCCTCCCTGTCTTAGAACTGAACAGGCTGCTTATTCTGAGCAGATTTCCAAAATGATTGCCAATGTTCGTTTTTAGGTGGCTATTTTCTCAAGTGGTCACCTAGCTTCACCTGGGGGTCAGCAGCTTATCAAACAGGAGGGCTGAGTTCAGCAGGTCTTGTCTGTGCTACAACAATGAGGATGGCAGGTAGACACAGATAGTGCTGCTTACCAAGGGGGAAACAATACTGATCAGGTAGGGTTTCCAGCTTACCTGACTCCACTTGTAAGTAGTGATGATCGTGTCTAGGAGAACTCATGGAGAATCATGTGATTTGTATGATCAGCTGATGGATTTGCAAATCTCTGATTTGCTGTGATCACATCCTGCTTTAGCACAGCAAATCATGCCTAGCAAATCAGAAAGTTACAAAGTTGTCAATTCCCGTAAGAGCGAAGAGAGTGAATGTGTGTACCCAAATGTGAAACAAATATCACATACAGAAAAAAAGAAAAGAATATTTCTGCTCTTTTCTATTTTTTTTTCTCAACCCAGCTCAGTGTTAATTTTCACTCCCCACTGTCACAGCTTACTGTCTCTCCCACAGCAAACATCACTTAGACATCCAGGGTTGTGCAGTTGGAGTCCCGAGTCTGAGCAATTTTGGGTATCTGGATTTGAAGTTTGTGGTTTCAATAAACTGAGGAATCGGAGTCTGATGATTTTGGTACCGACTCCACAGCCCTGTAGACAACAAGCTTACATCACTGTGTGAACTCTTCAAAGGGTTAGGGGGTGATTTAGTTACCGTCTTCTGATCATAGTGTCCTTATCTTATCCGAAATAGGATGCTGCTATTTGTATGCTTAGATAACGTGCACAGTTCCTGAAAGTTAGGTTAAAGCACCCACGCTATTAAAAAAATAATATATATATATATATATATATATATATATATATATATATATATATATACACACACATACATGTATGTATATATGTATATATATATATATACACACATACATGTATGTATGTATGTATATATGTATGTATATATATATGTATATATATATGTATATATATATATATATATATATATATATATATATATATATATATATATATTTACCAGCGATTGATCTTATTCGGACTGGCTGGAAAATGGCGATCAAAATCATGCCTATTGTTTTGTGTGTATGTCCAGTTGTGGTATATATTTTTTCTTTCTATTTATTCACAATATCCAATATTAAAAATGGAATGTATGAACGCTTGCTTTCTTCTATATGCAATATGGATCAATCAGATCTCTTGCTGAAGTAGGATCTGAAGTTATTAAGGCCTTGGGCTAGGTTTGCGGTGGCCATTGCGATCCCTGTAACAGCAGGAGTGCAACAGATTGGGAAAGTGCAACAACCAGAAGAAGGGAAGTTTCTGGGCACCAGATGTGGTTAAATAAACAATTCACCTTTTTATTTCTTCCCAGCACAAATCACCATAACCGCAAAGAAGACTGCGGCCTGACAGCCGTTTTGCAAGCGCTGTCATATGATTAAGTCGCCAGGAGATTTAGGCGCAGTGTAAAGCTGCAAAAAAAGACTCGCCCTGCTCCTGCAAAAGTCCTGGTAGCGTTAAATCCTATTCCCCCTCCAGGTCTCCATGGATAGTGGTAAAAGATGGAATTCAGCCTCCAGCTATTGCTGGCAGCCGACTTAGTGTTTTTATAGTAATTTGTGCTCTGTCTTTTGATGGCGCCCAAATTACTAACTGAGCGCTGCTATAGCCGTAATTCCTTTTATGGCCTATGGCGGCACTGAGACCAAATCTCCGGCACTGTTTTTACAGAACTCCACTCCCGCACACCCCCTGTATGGTAGCCAGGTATAGGTGCAGCCAGTAATAGGAGCAGCCAGTAATAGGTGGCCAAACTATAGGTAGCCAGTAATAGGTAGCCAGGAATAGGTGTAGCCAGTAATAGATGGCCGCAGTAGAGGTAGCCAGGGATAGGTGTAGCCAGTAATAGGTGGCCGCAGTATAGGTAGCCAGGGATAGATGTAGCCAGTAATAGGTGGCTGCAGTATAGGTAGCCAGTAATAGGGGGCCATAGTATATGTAGCCAGGGATAGGTGTAGCCAGTAATAGGTGGCTGCAGTATAGGTAGCCAGGGATAGGTCTACTCAGCAATGGGTAGCTAGGAATAGGTGTATCCAGTAATAGGTGGCTGCAGTATAGGTAGCCAGGGATAGGTGTAGCCAGTAATAGGTGGCCACAGTATAGGTAGTCAGGGATAGGTGTAGCCAGTAATAGGTGGCCGCAGTATAGGTAGCCAGGGATAGGTGTAACCAGTAATAGGTGGCCGCAGTATAGGTAGCCAGTAATAGGGGGGCCATAGTATATGTAGCCAGGGATAGGTGTAGCCAGTAATAAGTGGCTACAGTATAGGTAGCCAGGCATAGGTGTAACCAGTAATAGGTGGCCGCAGTGTAGGTAGCCAGGGATAGGTGTAGCCAGTAATAGGTGGCCACAGTATAGGTAGTCAGGGATAGGTATATCCAGTAATAGATGGCCGCAGTATAGGTAGCAAGGGATAGGTGTAACCAGTAATAGGTGGCCGCAGTATAGGTAGCCAGTAATAGGGGGCCATAGTATATGTAGCCAGGGATAGGTGTAGCCAGTAATAGGTGGCTGCAGTATAGGTAGCCAGGGATAGGTGTAACCAGTAATAGGTGGCCGCAGTATAGGTAGCCAGGGATAGGTGTAGCCAGTAATAGGTGGCCGCAGTATAGGTAGCCAGGGATAGGTGTAACCAGTAATAGGTGGCTGCAGTATAGGTAGCCAGGGATATGTGTAGCCAGTAAGAGGTGGCCGCAATATAGGTAGCCAGGGATAGGTATAGCCAGTAATAGGTGGCTGCAGTATAGGTAGTTAGGGATAGGTGTAGCCAGTAATAGGTGGCCACAGTATGGGTAGCTAGCGATAGGTGTAGCCAGTAATAGGTAGCCGCAGTATAGGTAGCCAGGGATAGGTGGCCACAGTATGGGTAGCTAGCGATAGGTGTAGCCAGTAATAGGTAGCCGCAGTATAGGTAGCCAGGGATAGGTGTAGCCAGTAATAGGTGGCCGCAGTATAGGTAGCTAGGGATAGGTGTAGCCAGTAATAGGTAGAAGCAGTATAGGTAGCCAGGGATAGGTGTAGCCAGTAATAGATGGCCACAGTATAGGTAGCCAGGGATAGGTGTAGCCAGTAATAGGTGGCCGCAGTATAGGTAGCCAGGGATAGGTGTAGCCAGTAATAGGTGGCCGCAGTGTAGGTAGCCAGGGATAGGTGTAGCCAGTAATAGGTGGCTGCAGTATAGGTATCCAGCGATAGGTGTTGCCAGTAATAGGTGGCCGCAGTATAGGTAGCCAGGGATAGGTGTAGCCAGTAAGAGGTGGCCGCAGTATAGGTAGCCAGGGATAGGTGTAGCCAGTAATAGATGGCGGCAGTAATCTGAAATCATGTTTGAAATGTTCCATCTAGTTTTAAATCAGAACTAAGATGTTTTATTTTATTTAAACCATCATCAAGTGGAATGTTTTCAACAAGGTTCAGTGTGATTTTTCTAGTGGACCCTGCTGTGTGAGCCAGGTGATGATGAAGATCTTGATCACGCTGAAATTCTTTATCTAGGAATCTCAAGCACCACATCAACTTTTGAAGTGCATTCCACAACAACATACAGCTAGTCTCTGGTTAAAGGGAACCCGAGGTGAGAGGGCTATGGAGGCTGTTTATATTCTTTTAAACAATACCAGTTGCCTGGCAACCCTGCTGATCCTGGGTCTGTAATACGTTTAGCCATAGACCCTGAACAAGCATATTCAGATCAGGCACTCTAAGCTGACTCAGGCTTTACTGGATTAGCCATATGCTTGTTCCAGGGTTTTGACTCAAACATTACGTATGCCAGAAGATCAACAGGAGGCAACTGGCACACGGGCGTATCCAGACGGGGGTTCCGGATGTATAGAACACCCCCTTGAGACTCATGTACCTTTAAAAAAAATTCCCTGAAATCGCTGAAGCAGGCAAGCTGGTAATGGCTTGCCTCCTGCAGGGACTGTGGGAAAAACTCAGCTCTTTCACTATTGTAAAGACTGCATGTAGACAGCTACAAAAGGTATTTCACAGGTTGAAAAGTTTTGACAGTCCCTAAACTCCAGGAGGGCTGCCTGCAGCTTGTGTGAGAGGCTGACCATCCCTTACATTCTCCACACCCCTGGACGGCATACCTATATCATTCCCCTATTCCCACAGTCCCCCCCCACTATGTGTTTGTTTTTGCTTTGGCAATGCTAAATGTATTTGGTCCTGCCAATAAAGCTTTTTTGGATTTGGCTAGCAGGGACAGGAGACACATTACATGCAAGTAGCCTGTGTGATGTGGGACTGCAATACAGATACTCTCTCTGCATTCACTATTGTTTTCCTCCTTCCCCTAGTGCTGGCTGGAAGGGGGGCAATCTCCCCCCAGGCAGCCTTTCATTCAGAGATTTGTGTCTGGTGTATTCAGGTGAAACACTAGGCTAGCTGATAAAAGTGCAATTAGAGGGCAGGCAAGCTGGTAAATATACACAGCATGATGCAGAGCTTGCCTGGAGGGTCCTTGGGCAAACATCTGTCTGGTCTCTCCTCATTGTTATAATGACTGCATGTGTGGAAGGTGTTAAACAAGGTGAAAAGTTTTTGACAGTCCGGAGACTCCAGGAGGGCCGCTTTCTGACTTGTGTGAGGGACTGGCAGGGACATGAGTCCTATTACAGGCAAGTAGCCTCTGTGTGATGTGGGACTGCAATACAGATAAGCTCTCTGCTCCATCTCAGGCTATTCTCAGTCTCTCTCCACTCCTCCTCTCTCTGGGCTAGTGCACGCCAGAATCACAATAGCAATTGCTAGCAATTATTGAGTGCAATTTTGTGAAGCGATTTTCAGAGCGATTTCTGAATGAATTGCTCAAAAAAATGCTACATGCAGTATACCTGCGATTTTGAAAAAAATCACGACGCTGCTGTGAGAACACCCTCATAGGGTAACATTAGCCAAGCGCTTTTCAAATCACTGTCGATTTGAAAAACGCTCAGAAGCCCTCTTGGTGTGCACCAGCCCTCCCTCATTCACCTTTGTTTCCCTCTTTCCCTAGTGCTGGGTATTTGTGTCTTCTTGTCATACAGGAAAGCTAAATAAAAGTGCAATCCTGGTGAGGCAAATTATTATTTAGTATTTATATAGCTCCGCCATCTTCCGCAGATGCATATAACCCTGCATCATATGGCTATCGCTTGCGCTATGTGACGCTATGTCGCATATTCCACTGAATTGTCCAAACTAAGTCTATCTGCCGTTCCTCTCTCGGGGAGTTGTTCCAGCGCTGTACCCCATTCAAATTTGCTGCTACCAGAAGCCCTCAGAAACACTCGTGTCCTTGAGTACTTCCAAAGGCAGGCAGCCCCGTAATACGCCAGCGCACTTTTGTGCATGGGCAGTATGGAGCCACCTGTCTTAAGACATAAGTGTTTCCGGACCTTTCAGGAATCCCCCCCCCTTAAAAATCCTGCGTTTGCCCCTGTGGCATGGTTTACAAGGAAATAAATATGGCAGCTTCCATATCACTCTCACCTTGGGTTCCCTTTAATGATCCTCAGAGGGTTTAGGTTGAACGAGTATATAAAAGTCAAACAGATGTTATTCTTATGTTATTATAGGATCTATTAACACCTGCCAGTCCGCAATGCAGAAATTCGATCTGCACAATTATTCTGGTTGGTGGCCACAAATAAAGGGGGGAGGAAAACTGAGAGCCCAATATGGGGCAATATTTGTGTATGGGAAATATTCAGTAGCTAGAATAGAATAAATAGTGCGTTACCTCAAAGGCAATCGCTGTACAGGGAGGTGGGGGAAGAAACCTGACCGTAAAAGGAAGCAACGGAGTCTCTACCTGGATTTTGCAGTTTTGCGTTTTGCAGGGTTTCTATGGAAACCGCATCCACTATGCGGGAAAATGCAGGAGGCCAGGACTTTGCGTCTGCGTTATGGTCCAATTGCATTCCGATCCACAGATTGTATTAATAACATAGGATCCATTCACCATTCGTTATCGCTATCCGCTCTGTTCTGGAAAAACAGGCTAGGCACTGCAAGGCTTTTCCCTTGCAGTGTGAACCGAACTTTACTCTATTCTCCATTGAGAGATTAAGCGATCAACTTTATTGGGCAATCAAAAACAGTGTAGTCGATTAAAAGTGAAGACAAGTGTCTGACACACTGCAAGCGATATCCTGCACAGTTCTCCTTCACTAATCGATCCGCACAAGGTTGAGCGTCCACGCTATGAAATTAAAAATCGATTGTGTCAATCAAAATCATGTGAACATTAGTGGATTCCTTTTATGATCAACCGATATTTTCCATCCTGCTGGATTGAGTGAATTTCAGGCAGATATTGGCCAATTTCCATGGATCGATTAGAATGGAATATAATCGATTCTCAACTCTCTGATTACAGGACTGAATCAAACAGTCGATCGAACATAAAAACTACTGTATATTCCTGCATATAAGACAATTGGGTGTATAAGGCGAAGGCCTCCCCCCCCCCCCCCCCCCCCCCCCCAACTTTTCCAGTTAAAATATAGAGTTTGGGATATACTCGCCGTATAAGACTACCACTCTTCCAACGCACACCAAATAAAAATAAAAATTCATATACTGGTGCTGTGCTGTATGTGGTACCCAGTATATAACAGTATACAGGCGATGACTGGTTGGATTGGTTAACTCTCCCTCCCCCTAAGCGGATTGGTCAGCTCTCCTTGTCTACCTGTTTATCAGAGTTGTATGGAAGAATAGATTGCGCTGTGCCCATAAAACATGCCTCTTTCACCCTTATGGCCCCGCCCTTTTATCCTATTTACCTCCTTCTCTGTCTCTCATATCGCACATGTGTGCCTGCGCCGCTTCACTACAGTCCTCAACAGCGATATCTGAGAGGTGGTAACCGGATAGGGTGTATCATCCAGCATCAATGACACCCGGCGTATAAGACGACCCCTGACTTTTCAGAAGATTTTCAAGGGTTAAAAAGTAGTCTAATACACCAGAATATACAGTAATAATATACAGGTGAAACTCAGAAAATTAGAATATCTTGCAAAAGTCCATTTATTTTAGTATTTCAACTTAAAAGGTGAAACTTATATATGGAATATGAACCCTTTGCAGGTGTTTTGGACAAATTAGCTGATTACAGTCTGACACTTTGAGCCTAGAATATTGAACATTTTCACAATTTTATAATGATCTGAGATTTAGATTTTGGGGTTCTCATAAGCTGTAAGCCATAATCATCAAAATTATGACAAATAAAGGCTTGACTTATTTTGCTCTGCATGTAATGAGTCAATTTCATATATTCGTTTTAACCTTTTAAGTTGAATTGGGGCTGGTTTCCAATCATGAAGTGATGCGAATGCGGCTACCTAGCCTTATCGCATCACTTCTGCTGCTGGCTGCGACACTTCTGCATCTCCTAATGTGGAAGTGAATTGAGGAGATGGGATGTGGGTGCGGACGGATGCGTGCTGCAGATTCTCTGATCGCTCCGCACAACATGCACGACTTCCATTGCCATGCATGTGTTTCAGGCTATGTAGCCGTATTGCGCCACGTCTAATGGAAACTGGCCCTTACTGAAATAAATGAACTTTTGCACCATATTCTAATTTTTCACGTTACACCTGTATGTGCACTTTTAGGCCTTGTTCAGACTATATGCGCTGCCGTGCGCATTTCGACAGCGCATATAGTGTGCGATACGCAAGAGCGGTAGAAAGCTATAGACAGCCCTTCTACTGTTCCCAATATATGTGCTGCGCAGCAGTGGGATTCACTATCGCACTGCTGCATGCATTTTTCACGAATCGCAGTGCAGATAGCGTGCGATACTATACGTTGCGTTCCGTCAAATACAGCCATCTGCGCTAAATAATGTGAACGAGGCCTTAGGGTCTTTTTCCACTAGCTGCAGATCCATGCCGAATCTGCAGCATTTCCCCCGCAGGCGAGTCACAACAGGGAAATGCCTATTTGTGCAATGGCTTGCCGTCTTAATTGCTCTGTGGTGTGATTCTGGACAGCATGCTGCAGTTTCATGCAGCACGCACCCGAATACCTATAGCCCTGCATTGCACCGCTGTAACGATTTGGCTGCGGCTTTGCAGCAGCACAGGAAATGAATGCAGCCCCCAGTGGTTTTGTAATTCACTCCCTAACGCAAGTCAGGATGTTAACTCTTTAACCCGGAAAAGAATAAATACAATGTATTTATTCTTAAAAACGCAAACGCCATCGCTGCACAAAGCAATTTTGTGAGTGTTTTGCGCTTTTCATATACCTTCCATTGTAGCAAAAAAAGCCTCAGAAATGGTACAGGCACTGCTTTACTGAGCGGAAACGAACCGCTCAGCTGTGAACTCTCTCATAGGGAATCATTGCACAAGTATTTTGTGCGCGATTTTTAAAAACGCCTGCGTTTGAAAAAAGGCGAGAAACGGGGCCCTCATAGAGGCATTGGACTGAAACTCTGGCCTTCCTCCTACCTGTTTGTGACATGCCGCATCGCTGGAACTATGTCTTATTACCTGTGCTACTGTCTAATCATGAAGATGATGATTATCCTCCCTGCTCATGTCCCAGCTTGTCTGTAGATAAGCTTTCTGCAAAGATTATTCTGTAACATGAAAGGTCTCGTGCTGAAGCTTCATCCCTGACCTTTGATGATCACTCTGACAGAGGAGGAATCTTCTTAGATCTCTCAGCTATCTTTTCATCACAAATTATCACTAAGCAGGAGGCGCAGACGGGAAGATATAATATGAAAGGGGGGGGGGGGGGGGGAGTTGGGGGAAGGGAAGGCCAGATTACAGGTGATGGAGAAACAAAGGTGGGCGGTGCAGACGGGTCATAGTGGAACTCTCAGACGCTGCTCATGATGTCAGGGGTCAGCTCCTCCTTCATCTCTGTACTGTTACTATAGATGGTCAATGAGATGCAAATAATACCAGCTTGCTTTCAAATCTAATGCAAATTGTATGCAGCACGGAATGGGGCTAATCAAATCAGCAGGAATTGGGCACACACCCTATGGCCTAGTGACTGTTATTTAACGACCGGGCCTTTTTTACTAGGTCACTTATAAATTTACTTACGCCTCTTTTCCATGGACAGTTGAACTGTGTGCTCAGCAAGCAATTGCCAGGCAGCAGTGAGAAGTTACCAAGCAGCAGCAAGCAGTTACCAGGCAGCAGGGAGCAGTTGCCAGGCAGCAGGGAGCAGTTGCCAGGCAGCAGGGAGCAGTTGCCAGGCAGCAGGGAGCAGTTGCCAGGCAGCAGGGAGCAGTTGCCAGGCAGCAGCGAGCAGTTGCCAGGCAGCAGGGAGCAGTTGCCAGGCAGCAGCGAGCAGTTGCCATGGACAGTTGAACTGTGTGCTCAGCAAGCAATTACCAGGCAGCAGTGAGAAGTTACCAAGCAGCAGGGAGCAGTTAACAGGCAGCAGGGAGCAGTTAACAGGCAGCAGTGAGCAGTTAACAGGCAGCAGTGAGCAGTTAACAGGGAGCAGTTAGCAGGGAGCAGTTGCCAGGCAGCAGCGGGCGGTTACCAGGCAGCGGCAAGCAGTTACCAGGCAGCGGCAAGCAGTTGTGAGAGTTTGAGAGGCATTTCACTGCCTGTAAACAGTTCGTGGAAAAGAGGCCTTAAAGAGAATCTGTATTGTTAAAATCGCACAAAAGTAAACATACCAGTGCGTTAGGGGACATCTCCTATTACCCTCTGACACAATTTCGCCGCTCCTCGCTGCATTAAAAGTGGTTAAAAACCGTTTTAAAAAGTTTGTTTATAAACAAACAAAATGGCCACCAAAACAGGAAGTAGGTTGATGTACAGTATGTCCACACATAGAAAATACATCCATACACAAGCAGGCTGTACACAGCCTTCCTTTTGAATCTCAAGAGATTATTTGTGTGTTTCTTTCCCCCTGTTCTCATGCACTGAAGTTTCAGGATGCTCGTTTCTTCCTGCAAACAGCTTTGCCCTTGTCTGTAATTCTTCAGTATGTGAAAGCCCAGCCAGCTCAGAGGACGATTTATCCAGCTTGTAAAAGAGAAGAGAGAAGCTGCTCTAATCCTAAATAACACACAGGCAGTGTGCATAGAGGGGCCTGGAAGGGGGATTTCACAGCAGAACCACAACACTGAAGAACTTGGCAGCCTTCCAGACACAGGCCGACAAGTCTGACAGGGGAAAGATACGTTGATTTATTACAGAGACAGTGATAGTATAAAGTGCTGCAGTAAGCCAGAACACATTAGAATAGCTTTTTGAACTTGTAGGATGATAAAAAACAGGATGCAATTTTTGTTACGGAGTCTCTTTAAAGCGGAATATAACCCTGCATTTCAACTTTGCTCTAAAACATTATTTACAGTATATTATATGCAACCAGCATTTTTTTTTACTAGACCAGCATTGGAAGGGTTACACAGGGCTTTAAAGTTCCTTTAGATTTCTGCAGACGCATCCGAAGCTGAAAAGAGATACATTTTGTTTACAGAAATGTATCTAAGTGTTTAATGTGACTCATCTCTCTGACTGAGAAGGAGCTTGGAGGACTGCCAAAGAGTGTGTAACTGTTTATCAATAGATACATAGAATGTAATAATCTGAACTTCTGCCTATCTCTCCACGGAACTTGAAACGTCTGTGTTTAACCCTTCCAATGCTGGTCTAGTAAAAAAAAAAATGCTTTTTGCATATAATATGCTGTAAATAATATTTTAGAGCAAAGTTGAAATGCAGGGTTATATTCCGCTTTAAAGAGACACTGAAGCTTAAAAAAAATGATATTATGATTTGTATGTGTAGTACAGCTAAGAAATAAAACATTAAGATCAGATATATCAGTCTAATTGTTTCCAGTACAGGAAGAGTTAAGAAATTCTAGTTGTTATCTCTATGCAAAAAAGCCATAAGCTCTACGACTTTCAAAGTCGTGGAGAGGGCTGTTTTCTGACTTTTATTATCTCAACTGTAAGTGAACGAATTACTTTTTCTCTGCCAGAGGGGAGGCCATTAGTTCACAGACTCCTCTGAAAGAATCATTTTGAATGCTGAGTGTTGTGTAATCTGCACATATTATAGAATGATGCAATGTTAGAAAAAGCACTGTATACCTGAAAATAAAAATATGAGAATATTTTCTTTGCTGCTAATCTTCTAGTAATTATTCATAGTACACAACCAATTCATTATATCATATTTTTTTTTCCGCTTCAGTGCCTCTTTAAGCAGCAGAAAACAGTTGTGAGAGTTTGAGAGGCATTTCCCTGCCTATCAACTGTCTTCATTCAGTTTTTTTTAGTCAGAGGCCTTAGCCCTCTTTTCCACGAACTGTTGAGCTGTGTGCTCAGCAAGCAGTTGCCAGGCAGCATTGAGCAGTTACCAGTCAGCGACAAGCAGTTACCAAGCAGCAGTCAGCAGTTGTGAGAGTTTGAGAGGCATTTCACTGCCTGTCAACAGTTCATGGAAAAGAGGCCTTAGTCAGTGTTTGTGCGTTGTAAAATCTTTCCTTACTCTAATTTACATTCTGAAATTTGTAAACAGGTGGTGACATATTTGGTCCTGTCAGGTGATATCTGCATAAGGCTTACTGAGAGTTCTAAAGCCAGTAGAAAATAAACTTGGACTCCCGGAATGCTCTGGGAGGAGAATTCCGCATAGCTTAACAGCCTAAGCCAAGCATCACTAGGATGGTGGAGTTACATACCAATGCACAGCAATATCTAGATGTAGGAGGTGTTTCTGATGCTGAAACCAGGAGAATTACTGTAAAAGTGGGTATCCTGTATAATTTACTACATTATACTACTAAATGTGAATGCATCACCTTTTTAAACTTACCCCAGAGTTACAAGATGACCTGAGCCATGATGATAGTGGAGTGGATTTCCTCTTTAACCTTTTAGCAGCCGATTTATTTAGAGACTTGCAAGGGCCCTACGCCAATTTATTGTAGCACATTTTGTTTCCTTATTTGTTAAATTTTTTTGCTTCTAATTAGCACTGTTGTAATGTGTATTTATGGCCACTTGTCACTGGGGGCAGTGTGACAAAATACCAGGACTTCTGTTTTCAGTTTATATATTTTCTGCTAGCTGAGAGACATCAAAACATTCAAAGAATTTCCAGCAGAAGTTCTGCCGGCTGAGGTCAAAAGCAGGGCACTTATCTCAAACTATTGAAGCTGCTAATGGGTTAAAGGGAAGGTCCAAGCAAAAAAAAAAAAAAAGTGTTTCACTTACCTGGGGCTTCTACCAGCCCCATGCAGCCATCCTGTGCCCTCGTAGTCACTCACTGCTGCACCAGTACCCCGCTGGCAGCTTGCCGACCTCGGAGGTCGGCGGGCCGCATTGCGTACATTTTTACGCATTCCCGCTAGTGCAGGAACATTAACAAATACATTTTTACTCGTTAGTGGTTCAATGCGTACATTTTTACGCATTGAACCACTAACTCGTAAAAATGTATGTGATAATGTTCCTGCACTAGCGGGAATGCGTAAAAATGTACGCAATGCGGCCCGCCGACCTCCAAGGTCGGCATGCTGCCAGCGGGGGACTGGAGCAGCAGTGAGTGACTACAAGGGCACAGGATGGCTGCATGGGGCTGGTAGAAGCCCCAGGTAAGTGAAACTCATTTTTTTTTTTTTTGCTTGGACCTTCCCTTTAAAGCCAACCTGTAAGATAGAATGGAGAGAAAGACTGATACTTACCTCGGTAGAGGGAAGCCTCTGGATCCTCCAGCGGCTTCCCCCGTCTCCCTCCTCCTCGCTGTTCCAGCGCTGGGACCCCTGTAGCTCGCAGCAGTGCTCCTGTATGAGAATGAGTGTGGGCACACTGTACTGGTGCAGGATGGCTAAAAGGTTGGGTTTTATTTTTTTAATAGCTATACATATGCACAGAGAGAGAGATACTGCTTGCTTGGCAGTTGGAAACAGCTGATATTTCCTACAATACAACAAGGCTCACGGACAGCAAACTGTCAGGACCTAGGTCCTGACATCACACTGTGGGAGGGGTTTCACCACAATATCTGCCATACTGACCACCCCCCCTGCCCGGAGATGATCTATTCGAGAAAAGGTAATGCTTTCTCATGGGTAATGGGGTATCCGCTACTGATTGGGATGACGTTCAATCCTTGTTTACAGTTCCTCTTTAAGCTTCATTTATTAGTTCCCTGCAGTGCTTACTTAGGCCAGGAGTAAGCCGGGTAGTGTAGGTGTCACAGGTGTAACCTGTTTGGTGCCCCTCCGTTAGGAACCAGCCAGGCAGGAAGGATTAGATGTGGAAAGCGGAAGATGAGGGGAGATGTTATCACAGTCAGGAGTTGGCAGGGTCTGGATAGCGGACTCTCTTGATCTCCGTCACACTCGCTAGCTCCAGCACTGGGAGCCGCCATCTATGAGCCGGTGAGTTTGGCTCCAGGCCTGGTCATAAAACGGACCTTTTCTTCTGGGATAGTTATTCAGGTCATTGGAGCTGTCCAGTGATGAGATGTAAATGATGAGGAAACAATGGACCTCTGTGCTGAGGACTTTTCCTGCCCGGCAACTATTTATTCAAAAGAAGATCAAAAGTATTGTTGAAAAATCACCTCTCTGATGCCTGAGCCCCCATATTGCAGATTACTACCAGCAAATACTAAAATGTGCATCCTGTGCCTCCTTTACACAGAATGGGGGACAGACATCTGTGTTTAAAGTGGTCCTGAACTCAGAACTTCCTCTCTGCTCTAAAAGATATGCAACAGCATAATAACCTTTAAAGAAAGAAACATTCTTGTTACAACTGATACAAACCCTGCAATAAATCTGCAGTGTGTCTTCCTGCTTTCATGGAAGCAGACATAGGGTTAATATCAAGCAGTTATGAATTAGCTGCTCTGCCAAGGCAACCAGCTGACACAGCTGAAGGATTCAATTACAGTTGTGCTTAGTCACAGATGAGTGGTAATTAGACAGGCTAAACTCTCTAAATACATACAGGGTGCATTTCTCTGTTATCCTTCTGTCCTGTGTAAGAGTTCAGGTCCACTTTAAGGTGTATTTCTGAAGGTGAATGATAAAAATAGGACACCATCACATTCTATCTGGACAGACAGAAGTCTAATAGCCTATTATTATTATTATTATTCGGCATCGTTCTCATTCTACATTAAGATTTGTATCCTCAAATTGCCAGACGGAGCAACATACAAGGGACGTCAGATGGCTCTCATCCCGAGCTCCGTGGAATCGATCTTCTACCAGTGATCTGCAAACTTGGCTCTCCAGTTGTTAACCACTTAAGTACCAGCGGTCTCTGCCCCCTTAAGGACCAGAGACCGCTGGTACCAGAAACGGCGAAACACCAACAGATAACGACGAATCGCCGCACATACCCGCCGCATTCACCGTCACCGCCTGCCGTCTCTATGACGGCAGAGTTCCTGTGAGACGGTCAGAAGCCAATGAAAGCGGCTCCTGCCTATCAATGTAACCCAATGGGAGCAGATAACGTTGATAGACAGGGTCAGGAGCCAATGAAATCGGTTCCTGACCTGCTCACAGGGCTCTGCTGGTATAGAGATGGTAGGGCAAGTGAGCTGCGGCGGGGAAACAGCGGTGAGATCGTCGGGAGCGACGAAAGCGGCGGTTGATTGAAATATACACCCTGCCAGCCAGGTAGCCATCAAAACAGGGCGTAGATTTCAATCATTGCGGTCCTAAAGTAGTTGAGGAACTACAAGTCCCACAATGCATTTGCCATTATGAATCATGACTGTGGCTGTCAGACTCCTGCTATGCATTGTGGGTCTTGTAGTTCCCTGAACAGCTGGAGAGCCAAGTTTGCCTATCACAGTGCTGGGCTGATCACTGGCCGATGCATCAGGGCCACGTTATACAAGTTCTATTCTCATCAGGCAGCCGCCTTGGCTGAGCGTCACCTGACGTGTGTATGGAGCTTTACTTAACCCTCCTGGCGGTAACCCCGTAGTTCGGCGTAAGCCGCGCAGGAGGATTTCTCAGGTCCTGCTGGGTCGATTTGCATATTTTTTTTTTTTTTTTGCTACACGCAGCTCGCACTTTGCTAGCTGCGTGTGCACACCGATCGGCGCCGATTCGCCGCTACCCGCCGCACCAAGTTCCCCCCCCCAGACCCTTGCGCAGCCTGGCCTATCAGCGCCAGGCAGCGCTGAGAGGTGGATCGGGACTCCCGATGACGTCATCACGGGAAAAGCCCTCCAGGAAATCCCGTTCTTTGAACGGGATTTCCTGATTGCAGGTCGCCGGCGGCAATCGGAGCGGGTGGAGGGATGCCGCTGCACAGCGGCTATCATGTAGCGAGCCCTAGCCTCGCTACATGATTTAAAAAAATAAAAAAACTGCTGCGCTGCCCCCTGGCGGTTTTTAATAGACCGCCAGGTGGGTTAACTCATTTATTAGTGATGATCAGTTACTTCTACTAGCTTTTAAATTTCCACCCTCAAAAAATTAAGCCAGTCTCAACCAGCCTTTGCCGATCTGTTAGTTGCCAGCTGGTTCACTAAATGAATGCCTGTAATTAAAGTGCCAGGAAGTTTGGGTGCAGGGCAAAGCCGAAAAACTAACCCTGTTCCTGCAAAAGTTAAGTACTATTCCCCCTTCAGGGCGCCTTGGACTCAGGGGTAATACGTAATTCAAATGCCAGCTACTGCTGGCGGCCAAATTACACTGTTTTAATAGTCATTTGGGTGCAGTCTTTCGACGGCGCCCTAATTGCTGTCTGAGCTCCTCTATAGTCGTAACTTACACTATGGCCTGTGGTGGAGAACCGTGCGCCCAAATTTCCTGCGCCGTTTTTCCCTGTCTCGCATTAAATAGCAGTTTATGGCTTTCGCTGAGTATAATTTCATTACCTAGGTCAGCAATTCTTATTATATTCTAGAACAATGGTGGCTCACCTTGGCACTCCAGCTGTGACAAAACTACAAATCCCATCATGCCTCTGCCTCCCCAAGTTATGCTTAGAACTGTCATAGTATTGCAATGCCTTATGGGACTTGTAGTTCCACCACAGCTGGAGTGCCAAGGTTAGCCATCACTGTTCTAGAACATTTCTGGACTTCCATGGTCCAACCAAACTGCTTACTTACATTATACTTTACATACGAAGCTTGTTTCTGTATGACTTTTTTTTTCAAAAGGATTGTATATTTTGGTGTTATTGCTTTTACCAAAACAATCAACCTTTAATCAATCAAGAGTACTCTCATCTCTGTACTGCATAAGGGATTAGAGACAAGACTTATAATGGGAGCAGACAGGAGGCCCCTGCTTATGCACAGTGCACTGACCCCTCTGGTGTACACTAGAGCACTGACCTCTCTGCTTAATCTCACTGATGGATGTTGTATAGCAGCCTTATAAACACAGCTAAGAAGCTTGCTCACATTCCTTCTTAGCATTGCAAAGCTGGCAGTTCTCTCTGGTGGTTAGCGCCAAACTGAACCCAAAACTGAACGCTGTAAACTGTCAAAGCTATCATTTGGATTAGTATGAATAAAAAGTATTAACTTTGGAAGTTAAACTTTTGAATTAAAAAAAGCCCATAATGCTCTGCTTTCTGGAAACTGCACCTGTACAGTAGAGATGCTTAACTACTTCCCGACCGCCGTATAGACAAATGGCGGCCGGGAAGCAGACGCCGCAAGGACCGCCGTATTGACAAATGGCGGCGGTCCTTGTTTGGGCATGGGCGGAGCGATCGCGTCATCCGTGACGCGATCCTCCGCCTGTCGCCGCTCACTCGCCGCAACATCCCGCCGGCTATACGGAAGCGCCGGCGGGATGTTAACCCGACGATCGCCGCATACAGTGGCGGCGCCAGGGGGGTGCTTGGGGGTGCTCGAGCACCCCCTAGAATTGTCCAAGCACCCCCAAAGCACCCCCTGGAGTGAACTGACTTCAGGCGTCTAAAAGACGCCAAGTCAGTTCACACACCGGCAGCACGGAGCAGCAGGCAGGGCTACGGTAAGATGGCCGCCCGGAGCCCTGTTCTGCAGACTTCGGGCGGCCATTTTCCCGTAGCCCTGCTCTCTGCATGCAGGCAGGAAGTCTCGTCGTGACGTCGGGAAGGAAGAGGATCGTGGGCGCGCGGGCGCTGCGCGCCACAATGAGGTCGGGACTCGGGACGGGAGGTCGGGAAAGAAGGTCTTCTGGCTGTAGGTGAGTAAATGGGTTTTTCTTTTCTTTTTCAGGTGATGCGGATTGTGCATATTGGGGTCATATCTGCTACGGATTGTGCATATTGGGGTCATATCTGCCACGGATTGTGCATATTGGGGTCATATCTGCCACGGATTGTGCATATTGGGGTCATATCTGCCACGGATTGTGCATATTGGGGTCATATCTGCCACGGATTGTGCATATTGGGGTCATATCTGCTACGGATTGTGCATATTGGGGTCATATCTGCTACGGATTGTGCATATTGGGGCGATATCTGCTACCGATTGTGCATGTTGGGGTCATTTCTGCTACCGATTGTGCATATTGGGGTCATTTCTGCTACCGATTGTGCATATTGGGGTCATTTCTGCTACCGATTGTGCATATTGGGGTCATTTCTGCTACCGATTGTGCATATTGGGGTCATATCTGCTACCGATTGTGCATATTGGGGTCATATCTGCTACCGATTGTGCATATTGGGGTCATATCTGCTACCGATTGTGCATATTGGGGTCATATCTGCTACCGATTGTGCATATTGGGGTCATATCTGCTACCGATTGTGCATATTGGGGTCATATCTGCTACCGATTGTGCATATTGGGGTCATATCTGCTACCGATTGTGCATATTGGGGTCATATCTGCTACCGATTGTGCATATTGGGGCCATATCTGCTACCGATTGTGCATATTGGGACCATATCTGCCACCGATTGTGCATATTGGGACCATATCTGCCACCGATTGTGCATATTGGGACCATATCTGCCACCGATTGTGCATATTGGGACCATATCTGCCACCGATTGTGCATATTGGGACCATATCTGCCACCGATTGTGCATATTGGGACCATATCTGCCACCGATTGTGCATATTGGGACCATATCTGCCACCGATTGTGCATATTGGGACCATATCTGCCACCGATTGTGCATATTGGGACCATATCTGCCACCGATTGTGCATATTGGGACCATATCTGCCACCGATTGTGCATATTGGGACCATATCTGCCACCGATTGTGCATATTGGGACCATATCTGCTACCGATTGTGCATATTGGGACCATATCTGCTACCGATTGTGCATATTGGGACCATATCTGCTACCGATTGTGCATATTGGGGCCATATCTGATAACGATTGTGCATATTGGGGCCATATCTGATAACGATTGTGCATATTGGGGTCATATCTGCTAACGATTGTGCATATTGGGGTCATATCTGCTACCGATTGTGCATATTGGGGCTATATCTGATAACGATTGTGCATATTGGGGCCATATCTGATAACGATTGTGCATATTGGGGCCATATCTGATAACGATTGTGCATATTGGGGCCATATCTGATAACGATTGTGCATATTGGGGTCATTGGACGTGTTTTTTGTTAAAATCTGCTCACATTACGTGTATTTTCTTGAGAAAACCTGCACAATTATGTGAATTTTCTGGGAAAAGGGTCACCAAAACTTGGGCCCTCTGTCTTTGCGTTGCACTTTTAAAGGGAACCCGAGGTGAGAATAATATTGAGGCTGCCATATTTATCTCCCTTTAAGCAATACCAGTTGCCTGGCTGCCGTGCTGGTCCTCTGCCTCTTATTCTTTCAACCATAGACCCTGAACAAGCATGCAGCAGGTCAGGGGTTTCTGACAATATTGTCAGAACTGACAAGATTAGCTGCATGGCTTGTTTCTGGTGTAATTCAGTTCACTACTACAGCCAAATAGATCAGCAGGGCTGCCAGGCAACTAGTATTGTTTAAAAGGAAATAAATATGGCAGCCACCATATCACTCTCACCCTGGGTTCACTTTAAATTACAGTTAGCCCCGCCCTCATCCGGTCATGACCACGCCCATTTTTTCGCCGCGGCGCGCTTCGCGCGCCGCAGGTTGTGGCCACACCCATTTTTGGCGCGGCGCGCTTCGCGCGCCGCAGGTCGTCAGCTCCCCCGGAAATTGGTCCAGCACCTGCATAGCACCCCCTAAAAAAATTTCCTGGAGCCGCCACTGGCCGCATACAAAGTGTATAATACACTTTGTAATGTTTACAAAGTGTATTATACAGGCTGCCTCCTGCCCTGGTGGTCCCAGTGTCCGAGGGACCACCAGGGCAGGCTGCAGCCACCCTAGTCTGCACCAAGCACACTGATTTTCTCCCCCCCCCCGCCCCAGATCGCCCACAGCACCCATCAGACCCCCCCCCTGCCCACCCCCCAGACCCCTGTTTGCACCCAATCACCCCCCTAATCACCCATCAATCACTCCCTGTCACTATCTGTCAACGCTATTTTTTTTTTATACCCCCCCTGCCCCCTGCTCCCTCCTGATCACCCCCCACCCCCCAGATTCTCCCCAGACCCCCCCCCATGCACTGTATGCATCTATCCCCCCTGATCACCTGTCAATCACCCATCAATCACCCATCAATCACCCCCTGTCACTGCCACCCATCAATCAGCCCCTAACCTGCCCCTTGCGGACAATCTGATCACCCCCCCACACCAATAGATCGCCCGCAGATCCGACATCAGATCACCTCCCAAATCCATTGTTTACATCTATTCTCTCCTCTAAACACACACTACCCATCAATCACCCATCAATCACCCCCTATCACCACCTGTCACTTTTACCTATCAGATCAGACCCTAATCTGCCCCTTGCGGGCACCCAATCACCCGCCCACACGCTCAGATTGCCCTCAGACCCCCCCTTATCAATTCACCAGTGCATTCATTACATCTGTTCTTCCCTGTAATAACCCACTGATCACCTGTCAATCACCTATCACCCATCAATCACCCCCTGTCACTGCCACCCATCAATCAGCCCCTAACCTGCCCCTTGCGGGCAATCTGATCTCCCACCCACACCATTAGATCGCCCGCAAACCCGCCGTCAGATTACCTCCCAAATGTATTGTTTACATCTGTTATCTTCTCTAAACACCCACTAATTACCCATCAATCACCCATCAATCACCCCCTATCACTGTTACCTATCAGATCAGACCCTAATCTGCCCCTTGCGGGCACCCAATCACCCGCCTACACGCTCAGATTACCCTCAGACCCCCCCCTTATCAATTCGCCAGGGCATTATTTACATCTATCCTTCCCTGTAATAACCCACTGATCACCTGTCAATCACCTGCCAATCACCTATCACCCATCAATCACCCCCTGTCACTGCCACCCAACAATCAGCCCCTAACCTGCCCCTTGCGGGCAATCTGATTACCCACCCACACCAATAGATCGCCCGCAGATCCGACATCAGATCACCACCCAAGCGCAGCGTTTACTCTCCTCTAAACACCCACTAATTACCCATCAATCACCCATCAATCACCCCCTATCACCACCTGTCACTGTTACCCATCAGATCAGACCCTAATCTGCCCCTTGCGGGCACCCAATCACCCGCCTACACGCTCAGATTACCCTCAGACCCCCCCTTATCAATTCGCCAGTGCAATATTTACATCTGTTCTCCCCTGTAATAACCCACTGATTACCTGTCAATCACCTGTCAATCACCTATCAATCACCCATCAATCACCCCCTGTCACTGCCACCCATCAATCACCCGCTGTCACTGCCACCCATCAATCAGCCCCTAACCTGCCCCTTGCGGGCAATCTGATCACCCACCCACACCAATAGATCGCTCGCAGATCCGACGTCCGATCACCTCCCAAGTGCAGTGTTTACATCTGTTCTCTACCCTAAACACCCACTAATTACCCATCAATCACCCCCTGTCACTGCTACCTATCAGATTAGACCCCTATCTGCCCCTAGGGCACTCAATCACCCGCCCACACCCTCAGAATGCCCTCAGACCCCAGCCCTGATCACCTCGCCAGTGCATTGCTTGCATCTATTCCCCCCTCTAATCACACCTTGAGACACCCATCAATCACCTCCTGTCACCCCCTAGCACACCTACCCATCAGATCAGGCCCTAATTTGCCCCGTGTGGGCTCCTGATCACTCGGCCAAACCCTCAGATCCCCCTCAGACCCCCTTCCGATCACCTCCCCAGTGCATTGATTGCATCTATTTTCCCCTCTAACCACCCCCTGAGACACCCATCAATCACCTCCTGTCACCCCCCTAGCACTCCTATCCATCAGATCAGGCCCAATACAACCTGTCATCTAAAAGGCCACCCTGCTTATGACCGGTTCCACAAAATTCGCCCCCTCATAGACCACCTGTCATCAAAATTTGCAGATGCTTATACCCCTGAACAGTCATTTTGAGACATTTGGTTTCCAGACTACTCACGGTTTTGGGCCCGTAAAATGCCAGGGCGGTATAGGAACCCCACAAGTGTCCCCATTTTAGAAAAAAAGACACCCCAAGGTATTCTGTTAGGTGTATGACGAGTTCATAGAAGATTTTATTTTTTGTCAAAAGTTAGCGGAAATTGATTTTTATTGGTTTTTTTCCACAAAGTGTCACTTTCCGCTAACTTTTGACAAAAAAATAAAATCTTCTATGAACTCGTCATACACCTAACAGAATACCTTGGGGTGTCTTCTTTCTAAAATGGGGTCACTTGTGGGGTTCCTATACTGCCCTGGCATTTTAGGGGCCCTAAACCGCGAGGAGTAGTCTAGAAAACAAATGCCTCAAAATGACCTGTGAATAGGACGTTGGGCCCCTTAGCGCACCTAGGCTGCAAAAAAGTGTCACATGTGGTACCGCCGTACTCAGGAAAAATAGTATAATGTGTTTTGGGGTGTATTTTTACACATACCCATGCTGGGTGGGAGAAATTTCTATGTAAATGGACAATTGTGTGTAAAAAAAATCAAACAATTGTCATTTACAGAGATATTTCTCCCACTTAGCATGGGTATGTGTAAAAATACACCCCAAAACGCATTATACTACTTCTCCTGAGTACGGCGGTACCACATGTGTGGCACTTTTTTACACCCTAAGTACGCTAAGGGGCCCAAAGTCCAATGAGTACCTTTAGGATTTCACAGGTCATTTTGCGACATTTGGTTTCAAGACTACTCCTCACGGTTTAGGGCCCCTAAAATGCCAGGGCAGTATAGGAACCCCACAAATGACCCCATTCTAGAAAGAAGACACCCAAAGGTATTCCGTACGGAGTATGGTGAGTTCATAGAAGATTTTATTTTTTGTCACAAGTTAGCGGAAAATGACACTTTGTGAAAAAAAACTATTAAAATCAATTTCCGCTAACTTGTGACAAAAAAATAAAAACTTCTATGAACTCACCATACTCCTAACGGAATACCTTGGGGTGTCTTCCTTCTAAAATGGGGTCATTAGTGGGGTTCCTATACTGCCCTGGCATTTTAGGGGCCCTAAACCGCGAGGAGTAGTCTTGAAACAAAAATGACCTGTGAAATCCTAAAGGTACTCATTGGACTTTGGGCCCCTTAGTGCAGTTAGGGTGTAAAAAAGTGCCACACATGTGGTATCGCCGTACTCGGGAGAAGTAGTATAATGTGTTTTGGGGTGTATTTTTACACATACCCATGCTGGGTGGGAGAAATACCTCTGTAAATGACAATCTTTTGATTTTTTTACACACAATTGTCCATTTACAGAGGTATTTCTCCCACCCAGCATGGGTATGTGTAAAAATACACCCCAAAACACATTGTACTACTTCTCCCGAGTATGGCGATACCACATGTGTGGCACTTTTTTGCACCCTAACTGCGCTAAAGGGCCCAAAGTCCAATGAGTACCTTTAGGATTTCACAGGTCATTTTTGAGAAATTTCGTTTCAAGACTACTCCTCACGGTTTAGGGCCCCTAAAATGCCAGGGCAGTATAGGAACCGCACAAATGACCCCATTTTAGAAAGAAGACACCCCAAGGTATTCCGTTAGTAGTATGGCGAGTTCATAGAAGATTTTATTTTTTGTCACAAGTTAGCGGAAATTGATTTTAATTGTGTTTTTTCACAAAGTGTCATTTTCCGCTTACTTTTGACAAAAAATAAAATCTTCTATGAACTCACCATACTCCTAATGGAATACCTTGGGGTGTCTTCTTTCTAAAATAGGGTCATTTGTGGGGTTCCTATACTGCCCTGGCATTTTAGGGGCCCTAAACCGTGAGGAGTAGTCTTGAAACGAAATTTCTCAAAATGACCTGTAAAATCCTAAAGGTACTCATTGGACTTTGGACCCTTTAGCGCAGTTAGGGTGCAAAAAAAGTGCCACACATATGGTATTGCCGTACTCAGGAGAAGTAGTATAATGTGTTTTGTGGTGTATTTTTACACATACCCATGCTGAGTGGGAGAAAGATCTCTGTAAATGGACAATTGTGTGTAAAAAAAATTAACAAATTGTCATTTACAGAGATATTTCTCCCACCCAGCATGGGTATGTGTAAAAATACACCCCAAAACACATTATACTACTTCTCCTGAGTACGGCAATACCACATGTGTGGCACTTTTTTGCAGCCTAACTGCGCTAAGGGGTCCAAAGTCCAATGAGCACCTTTAGGCTTTACAGGGGTGCTTACAATTTAGCACCCCCCAAAATGTCAGGACAGTAAACACACCCCACAAATGACCCCATTTTGGAAAGTAGACCCTTCAAGGTATTCAGAGAGGGGCATGGTGAGTCCGTGGCAGATTTCATTTTTTTATGTCGCAAGTTAGAAGAAATGGAAACTTTTTTTTTTTTTTTTTTTTTCTCACAAAGTGTCATTTTCCGACTACTTGTGACAAAAAATAATATCTTCTATGAACTCACTATGCCTCTCAGTGAATACTTTGGGATGTCTTCTTTCCAAAATGGGGTCATTTGGGGGGTATTTATACTATCCTGGAATTCTAGCCCCTCATGAAACATGACAGGGGGTCAGAAAAGTCAGAGATGCTTGAAAATGTGAAAATTCACTTTTTGCACCATAGTTTGTAAAAGCTATAACTTTTACCCAAACCAATAAATATACACTGAATGGGTTTTTTTTTATCAAAAACATGTTTGTCCACATTTTTTGCGCTGCATGTATACAGAAATTTTACTTTATTTGAAAAATGTCAGCACAGAAAGTTAAAAAAATCATTTTTTTGCCAAAATTCATGTCTTTTTTGATGAATATAATAAAAAGTAAAAATCGCAGGAGCAATCAAATAGCACCAAAAGAAAGCTTTATTAGTGACAAGAAAAGGAGCCAAAATTCATTTACGTGGTAGGTTGTATGAGCGAGCAATAAACCGTGAAAGCTGCAGTGGTCTGAATGGAAAAAACGTGGCCGGTCCTTAAGGGGTAGAAAGCCCTAGGTCCTCAAGTGGTTAATGACATTCTATTAATTATCGGTTTACAAGAAATTTGATTGAACCAGTTTCAAACTGCATCCAATTTGCATTAAATCTGTGTGTGAGCCACCATTATAAGCTTGTCATTGATCATGTCTACAATCCATACAGGATTCACACTTGAGCAGCTTCCTGTTTGAAGATTAAGGTCTAACGGTTGTTCACCACCTACTTCCTGTGAGCTTCAAATCTCCTCATGCTGACAAGGTAAGAAGTGTGATCTGACATCTATTGGGGCTCTTTCACACTAGAGGCTGCGGTAGAAAAGGCTGAAAGTCAGCCTTTTGCTTAACGCCAATACATAGCGTTTTCAAAGCGTTTTGAAAGAGTTTTACAGCCCATATGAAAACGTCCTTTTTTTTTTTTCTTCTATAAAAATAAGTGAACAAGATAGCTGTAAAACGCTTTGAAAAGGCTTTGAAAAGGCTGAAGTTGGCGTTTTCCATTGACTATCATTGAAACGCCAACAGCCAACTTCGGCTGTAAACAGCCTGGAAAAGCTCCTGGGAGCGTTGAAACGCAACGCTCCAAAACGCCGAGTTAGATGTGAAAGGTAAAATGTCTATGGACTTTCTTTTACCTAGCAAAACGCCAACTTCGGCCGTGGCGTTTAAACGCCGAAAAATCCCTCTGGTGTGAAAGGGCCCTTATATTTCCTATTTTGTGTGTCAGGTGGCTATACCTGATTGACCTGCCCAATAGCTGCATCTAGAGAGGAGAGGAAGCAGGCTGCACTGCAGTCCTGGGCACATTTTGAACTGAGATAATTAGCCCAGTATGCCAGGCTGCATTTATACTTCCAGTCCTTTTTCTGTTTCAATATGTTTTATTGATTTATGTTCAAAACAATTACAACAAGGTATAACATTGCATTTGGTTCAGAACAGAAACTTAAACAGGGCTCTTTCAGAACTTAAGCCATATACAGTTTAAATTTTTAACATTTGGTATAACTGTAACCGGGAGACCCTCCAGGCTGAGAGTATCTGATGTGGTATTACTGTGGAGGAGGTTACTCCTGGTTTAAGTAGGCAAGCGGGTACCTGGATGGTGAGTCAGGCAGTTCTGGGATGTGTATGTCAGAAAGGGTTCGATGTGGCGGTTGTTTATGGGTTTGGCTTTATAGACAGTTTATCTGGTGTTGCACCCATGTTACTGGGTGCAGCCGTATTCATAGTTATTGTTGTGTATGAGGTTATTGGGTTCACAGATTAGGTCTTAAGATTAGTTTGGGTGCATGTTTGGGGGTTTCCATCTGGGCTTAGGGCGACCTAGTTTGAATTTTGGGTTGGTCAGGTTAGAGTCCCCAAGTGGGTTCCTCTGGGTTGATAGCAGACGAAGAGTGGTAGTGCTTTTTTTTTTTTTTTTTTTTTTGTATTATGGCGTCATACGGAGGCGAGCATGGTTTGTCTGTAAATATCAGAGTCTTGGAATTCATACCATGTGGCCCATATGAGTGATATTTTATCAGCTTTGTCTTGGGCTAGTAAGATGTTTTCCTCTATTTCTTTAATTTTTTCCACTCTCTGTATCCATTGTTTGAAAGTTGGGGTGGTTGCGGATTTCCAGAGAGTTGGAATAAGGGCCCTGGCTGCATTAATTAGGATTGGGATTGAGGTCTTTTTGTAGGTTTTTAGTGAATCATGGGCTCCGTGTAGTAGGAATGTTTCAGGGTTAAAATGAAGGTTGGCACCAGTGATCTGGTTGATTGTGTGGTGGATTTTTGTCCAGTAAGAGTGTAGCATGGGACAATCCCATGCTATATGTTTGAGGTCAGCTTTATTGGTTTGGCATCTCCAGCAGGTGTGCTGGGTGTTGGGAAAGATTTTTTGGAGCTTTGCTGGAGTGCGATACCAGGATGTGAGGAATTTGTAGTTTTATTCTTGGGCTAGGACATTAAGGGAGGACTTATGAGCCTTGATGTAGAGTTGTTCCCATTGGGCGTCTGAGAGCTGTTTGCCTAAAGTTTGGTGCCATTCTTTTTGGAAGGGAAGTAGGACTTGGGTGTCCGCTGGACTAAGTAGTAGTTGTTTAGCCAGGAAGTGGTGTGTCTCTGGTGCTCTTGTGATCTACATTTTAGATCAAAAGCAGTGTAGTTAAGCCTTAAGTTGGTTGTTGGCCTTATTGATGAAATATAATGTTTAATTTGCTGGTAAGACCACTCAGAAATATGGTTTGGCGCTGTTAAGTTTTTGCATTGTTGGTAGGGGGTTACTTTGGTATTAGTTAGAAAATCTCCTATTGTGGGTGGATTTTGGGAGGTCCATCCCTTCAAGTAGTTTTTACCCATTCCAGGTATGAAATCTGGGTTATGGCAAAGGGGGATCATAGGTCCCTTTGGATGGGATAAGGAGTATTGTTTAGAGGCTTTTTGGAAGGTTTTTAACGAGGCAGTTATAAGGGGGTGGGAAGTGGGCATTTTGGCTTTGGGATTGGGTGGGCACCAGGGTAGGCTCGCTATTTGGGGTTCCACAAAGGTTTGTTCAAGGTTCACCCAGTCCTTGGTGTCTGCGTGTACAGACCAGTCAATGATTCTGGTGAGTTGCGAGGCCATATGGTATGTTTTAAAGTTTGGGAGGGCTATTCCTCCGTCTAGTTTTGTTCTCCTCAGGGTGGAAACTGCAATGCGTGGTCGTGTTTTGGCCCATATAAATTGGTGGAGTTGCTTGTGTAAATTTTTAAAAAGGTGGGTGGGAGGTGGATAGGGAGAGCCTGACTGATGTACAAGAACTTAGGTAGAATCGACATTTTTGCAGCTGCCACTCTGCCAAACCAGGATAGGGAGGTGATAGGGTTCCAGTCCTCTAGGAGTTTCCCTAGGTTTTGTCCCAGGGGAGCATAGTTTAGTTTATACAAATCCTCTAGTCTGGAAGGCAGTTTAATCCCTAAATATGCTATTGACTCTGGGTCCCATTGGAAGGGGAAGAGACTTTGGCATGTTTCAAGAGTTTGGGGGGATAGCGACACATTGAGGGCAAAAGACTTAGAGTAATTTATTTTCAGATTTGATATTTTACCAAAGTAGGTGAAGGCTGATATTAAATTTCTGAGGGAGTTTACTGGGTCAGTTAGGAAAAACAGCAAGTCGTCAGCAAAAGCTGCAATTTTATACTCTGCTTTGCCCGCCGTGACTCCTTTCACTTCTGGGTTGTCTCTTATCATGTTTAAGAAGGGCTCCAGAGTCAAGACATAGATGAGGGGTGACAGAGGACATCCCTGCCGGGTCCCATTTTTCAGGGTAAAGGATTCTGATAGTGTCCCATTTACAAGGACTCTAGCGGATGGGTTAGAGTATAGGAGTGTCATCCAGGATTGTATTGCCGGGCCTAGACCCAGGTTGGACAAAACCGCAAACATATAATCCCATGCGACCCTGTCAAATGCCTTCTCGGCATCCGTGGACAGGAACATTCCTTCCATCGGATGCCGAGAGAGCCAAGAGTTAATCCCGACTGCCTTGATGGTGTTATCACGTGCTTCTCTTCCCATTACAAATCCCACCTGGTCGTTGTTGATCTTTTCTGCAATTATTTCTTGAAGTCTTACGGCCAATATTCTTGCTAATATTTTGGCGTCCAAGTTCAGCAGGGATATTGGCCGGTAACTTTGGCAGAGACTGGGGTCTTTCCCTGGTTTGGGAATGACCGTGATGTGTGCTTCAAGCAACTGTTTAGACGAGGATGTCCCAGGAGGGAGGCCATTGAATGCTCGCAGAAATGGGGTCGCAAGAGCAGCAGCATAAGATTTATAATATTGTGAGGTTAAGCCATCTGGGCCGGGACTTTTCCCTGGTTTTTGTGCTTTGGTTGCTGCTAGAAATTCCAGTTCTGAGATGTTGTTGTCTAGTTCTTTCTGTTGGTCTAAAGTAATAGGTGTGAAGCCATGTTTTGATTGGAAAGTGTTGATGACTACCTCTCGTGATGTCTGACTGGCACGGGAGTTAGAGTTGTCGTTTAGATTATATAATTGGGAATAATACGTACTAAAAGTATTAGAGATTTCAGGCAGAGTATGGCACATTTTCCCATTGGGGCCTTTGATTTGGTGTACTGCTCGATTTGCTTGCCGCTTCTTTAGTAGTCTGGCAAGTAGAGGACCTGCCTTATTGCTATACTCATAGAATAACTTAGTCTGGAGCATAAATTTGCGTTTGTGTTCCCTGTTCAAGTAGGTTAATAACTCTTCCCTTGAGAGGGTGAGTTCCTTTAGAGTTGTTTGGAGGAGTGATTTCTTATGCTGCTGCTCAAGGTTGTGGATCTTGGAGATAAGAAAGTTGTATCTCTCTAGATTCTCTCTTTTTTTCCTGGCTCCCTGTCTGAGGAGTTCCCCTCTAACAACCACTTTATGGGTTTCCCAGACTGTTAGTGGGGATATGTCATCAGTGTTGTTGTCTCTAAAGAAGTGAGTCAGAGTTCTGTCTATTTTTTTATGTATTTCAGAGTCGGCTAGGAGCAGAGGGTTCAATCTCCAGTTGAATTGTTTGTTTCTATGCATGGGAAACAAGATAGTCAAGTAGACAGGAGCATGATCAGAGATATCAATGTTACCGATCGAAGCATCCCTAACCAAGTCCAGGTCTGGTTGTGTTATAAACAGGTAGTCTATTCTGGAGTAGCGTTTGGCTGGGTCAGAATAGTGTGTGTAGTCCCTTCCCTGTGGATGGAAAATCCGCCATGCGTCCATAAGGGATAGCTCTTTTAACTTTAATTTGATTGCTTTTAATGCTTTGTAGGGGAGGACCGAGTGTCCTGTAGAGGTATCAATAATGGGGAGTAGCGGTGTGTTGAGGTCCCCACCCAAAAGTATCATCCCCTTTGCAAACGTGTGCAGTGTGTTTAAAGTTTTTAGGATAAAGCTAAGCTGGCCAACATTGGGGGCGTAGATGTTGGCAATCGTGACTTCTCTCGTGCCTATAGTTCCTTTGAGGAATATGTAACGGCCTTCTGGGTCTGTCAAGACTTCTTGTTTCTGAAGTAGGCACGTGGAGCTGAGGAGTATAGAGACTCCTTTGGTTTTAGATTGTGGGTTAGTAGCATAGTAGTGGGTCTTGTAATGTTTGTCTGTCAGTCTAGGGACTGAGTGTGTCTTAAAGTGGGTCTCCTGTAACAACGCAATAGAGACTTTCTCTCTGTGTAGCTTGTACAGGAGCTGGGAACGTTTCTGGGGAGTGTTGAGCCCATGAACGTTGTATGAGCTAATTTTCCAGTTGGTTTTTGTATCTAGGTTCTGTGTTTGTGTCGCCATTGTGTTAGTGGAGAAATAATGGAGCAACCTAATGAGGATAAGCCCCAAAATCAGAGCAATGGGTCTGTGAATCCAAAGGTGCATTCGGATCAGTCAGGGTAGTTATAGTACTGACTGAGTAGAGAATCCGATAGGGGTCTGTTACGCAGCCTGTCCAGGGTGCGCACTGGGTGGGGAGTGTGAAACCGGTCTAGGAATGGAGTGAGTGGCGTACTCTATTTCACCCAGTCCCCTCGGCCTGAGAAGTAGGGGTGCTAGAAACTTTGTTCTAGGAGGAGTGCTTTATGCCCTAGCTAGTAGTTTGTCTAGTAGCTGGTCTAGGTGGAACCAAAATATATGATAAGCCTTTTGTCAACGTAAAATGACGTACATATTTAAACAATGAGTTTCTGATTAATCTTATGTTTTCCTTCTGATTGTAAGCTAATTTTCTCCATTGAGTAAATGGAGCGATACGTTAGCTTATTATCAGTAGGATGAGGCGAGAGTGATAAAGTTGGTACATTTCACCTTTAAGCAGAGTGAATCAAAACCTGTAGGGAAGTAAAATGTTTGGTTATGAACAGTCATATAGATTACATTTAGTAGAATAGTCTCCAGAGTGGGTCTAGTATGTTAGTATATTCCACTAACTGAGTAGTTTAGTTCTAGGTTTTATCGGGTGTGGTACTTTAAGGTAGTGGAATCAGGGTAAGGCACAAGTAAAGGATGTTTATGTCTTTTGAGTGTAAGAGATAGGCCCTTGCCTACTCCGAGCATAACTGGAGGGGAGTTATCTCTGTAGACTGTTCAGGGGTATATGGGTGATAAACCGGGTCAGCAGATTACGGCTTTGTAGGTTAAGAAAAAAGGGTGAGTTTAAAGCAGGGTTACAGTTCTCATCAGCGAGGGGAGAAAAACATGTTAACAGTACGTCTTATGGAGACGAGCGATCAAGGGGGGAAGAAAAGTTACCCGGGTGTTCAAGGAAGTTCGTCTTCTTGAGTTTGGGATGGGGATGGTTGTTTAGGGTATCGTGAGGATGAACGTAGGTTTCTCCGTTCAAATTCTTTCGAGCGTTGGAGTTTGGGGGCTTTGTCGCGTGCTCGGCCTGAGGTGGATTTGATGGAGCCTTCGTCTGAGTCTGACGTAGACGGGCGCCGTTGCTTGCGTCTATCAAGAGGCTGAGGAGGTTCAATCTCTGTATACCAATCCGGAACTTTAGGTTTTGGGATCTTGAAGGTTAAGCAAAAGTCTGGTAGGTCGGAGGGGACCCTCAGGTTTGCTGTTTTCCCATTCTTTGTGGCGGAGAGGCAGAAGGGAAATCGCCATCTGTAGATTATATTCCGTTGGCGCAGTTCGTCTATCAGCGGTTTTAATATGCGTCTATTCTGCAGGGTTATTGGCGAGAGGTCCTGAAAGAGTTTTATCTCAGTATCATTAAAGTAGATTGCATCTTGTGATCTTGCTTTCTGCATAATCTCCTCTTTTAGGCCAAAGCTCTGCAGGCAGCAAATTATATCTCTGGGTGGGTCATCGTCTGATTTGCGGGGCCTGAGGGCTCTGTGGGCTCGATCCATTATGATTGGAGAGTCCGCATCTTTATCAAGGAGGTTATTAAAAATAGAGAGCAGTGCTGACCTGATTTGTTCCGTGGCAACCGATTCCGGGACGCCTCTTACTCGGATGTTGTGTCTCCGTCCTCTATTATCCAGGTCCTCGAGCTTGCGGTTGAAGAAAATCATTTTCGTGTCTTGGGCTGCGGAATTTTTCTGCAGGGTTTCAACTTTCTGCAGGAGATCTCCGTCTTGTCTCTCAAGAGATGTCACTCTTGTGGCTAGACTGGTAACCTCTTCTTTAAGGTCGGAGATAGCGGCTGTGAAGGTACGTTTGATATCTGCAGCGATGGCTTGCATGATGGTTGTAGTGGGCATATCACGGAGCATGTCTACCACTATTCCGCCTTCGGGTAGTTCTTCAGCGTGGTGAGCTTCGGTTGCGTCTTTGTCTGCGGACTGAGCGGGCGCCATATTGGGAGCGGCGTGTGTGGTAGGCCCAGTCTTCCGTGGACGGAATATCTCCGGGATTTGAAGATTTGGTTGTGCCCCTTGATCGCCGGGGGGTTTAGAATGAGACATGTGGTCTCGTGGTTCCAGGGTTTTGCACTAGGTGCGAGTTTAGGGCCGATTACGGGGAACTGGTGAGGGAGCTCGTCTCTCAGGCGGCCATCTTGCTCCGGCGCTAAACCACGCCCCCTCCAGTCCTTTTTCATGTGCTGCCCCCTCTTCTTCCCCCAACCCTTTTTTGACAGATTACCCATGTGCAATGACAGGCTTCCCCACATGTGGCTTGCCGGTTACAGCAATCTCCCTCTGGGTACAACCTCTATGTGCACCAGGCCCTCTTTTCATGTAAAGCAATCCCTCTCTTCCATGTTGACCCCCCTCTCCAACCCCCTGCCTCCTCCATTTCCATTCAGCCTGGTCTTCCGCATGCATCATCTACCCTGCTTCTAGTCTCTCATTTTCGAGCAGCATCTTGCCTAGTAGTGGTTACTTTGTCAGACCAGTATCCTGAGTGTATCTTCTCAAATTTGGGCAACAGGAGGGTCACCGTAGTCTCCAGCACATAGGCCCGTTTTTAGGTATAGACAAACCAGACAGATGCCTAGGGTGAGACCTGCAGAAGAGGGTACCACAGAGCTATGCTTTGCACACAATATTTTATGGAATACTTTTACAATAACTGATAGCTCTTCAGAATTTCTATGCCAACCAATAGCCAATAATTGTAAGCTATGATCTTTCTACTGATCTTTCTACTTGCAACATTGTGCTGGTGGTGGGCCCAAAGAAGCCTTGCCTGGGGCATAAAAATGGCCAGAAACAGCCCTGCCAGCACAGTCTCCAGCTGGACTCTTCCATTAAAAAACTACATAGGACATTGGTTCTCAAACTTTTACAGGGCAAGCCACCCCTTGACCAAAACATTTACCAAAATGCATGCTCGCCATTTTACTCATTGTCCTCCCCTGTCCACCTTTTGTGTCCCCGTTTGTCCTGTGTCCTCCTCTGTTCCCATGTCCTTGTTTGTCCTGTGTCCTCCTCATTCCCCTTGTGTGCTTCATGTCTCCCGTGGCCCTTGTGTTCATTTGTGTCCCCACTTGTCCCGGATGCTCCTCCCCATGCTGAGTTAAAAGCAGCAGAAGCCGATCGTGTCTCACCTGATCCCGGGAGCCGGCGGCGGTCAGTGTCTTCTCCTCTCCCTCACTTTTCCCCTAGTTCTGGTCGCATATAAGGAAGCAATCAGGAAAAGCCGGCACAAAGGAAAGAATGAGCGATATGAGGAGCTGCTGATCACCAAGGGCTCCCTCTGATCAGGTGAGGGATGCGATCGGCAGAAGAAATAGAATAAGGACACATAACAGGAAAGGCAGCTGCGGCACCCAGTTTGAGAACATCTGATATAGGAGAAACCTACATTCCTCCTCACAACATCTCTCCCCACCCTGTCCTGACCGCTGTCTTGCTGGCTGTGTTATCTGATGTACCTTATTTCATGTTACAGGTTTATGGAATGATGTTTCTGCAGTGCCACATAGTTCTTCTCTTCCTCTGCGGTATGTATTATGTTCTGACAAGGAATTTACTTTTATCTGTTTTTTTTTTCCATTTACTTTTATTTGTTTTTCTTGGTAAGAATGTGGTGAGGGACCTCCTCTCTGAGCTATGAGGAGAATCTGGAGATTGTATAGTGGACAGAATGGATATACAGTCTGCATTTATTGATGTCTTCCTGCTCTCCAGAGCACAGCTGAGGCTTTCAGGTCCTCATGTTAGCGTGTGACAAGCAGTATGTATGTGAGGGGGATACAGGAAGCTTGTCATAAAAATGCTAAGACTGACTGTACAGAATGCAATTCTCACTATGGATATTACTGAATACATCTGTTTAGCTATTCTTACTATGGATATTACTGAATACATCTGTTTGCATTGTCACTGTTTTCCTCTCACACAGCATTGCCATGCAGGGGAGTCCAGGAACTGCATGTAGGACCCGAGATTACCGGAAAGATCTCAGCAGCTGTGCAAAGTAAGACATTTTCCAGCTCGTAACTTCTGTGATATCATCAGAACTTTGTTATTGCAGGAGGCTGTAGATATTTAGTCCTGCCAGGTGCAGCTCTGCAGAATGTTTGCTTCTGCTCTGGGAGGAGCATTCTGCATAACTAAACAGCCTAGGCTAAACATCACTGAGAGAGTGGGGCTACATACCAATATACAGCAAGATCTAGATCTAGGAAGTGTTTCTGATGCTGACCAGGATTATAACAGTAAAAGTGGGTATCCTGAATAATTGGCTGCATTATACTATATGTCACTACAGGGCCTCTTTAATACCTCTTATTGCTCACAGGGTAGATTTTCACAGCAGCTTTATAGACCGCTCGGGTCTCCATCAGTTTCAGTATAACACAGAGACTGCTAATTCACACACTGTTATATCTACATGTGCACCAGGGAATTTGTTATCGGACGTCGATGTCTGAGCATACGGGCTTGATTACAGCTCAGTGGGGGTGAGGTGCTATTTTTCTTGAGGAAAATTTGGCTACAATTTGTATGCAGATTGATATTGGACCAGTCCACTGGTTTTGATTTGTCCAGTTTCAAACTTCCTACAAATTTCAAACACATTTGCATAAACTCAGAAAAAAATCTGAGTTGCATAAACTTGCAATTCATTGACTATTTCTACTACTACAGGAGCTTTCCAAGGTGCTAAAAATAAATAAAACGGCATGCAAGTCCTCACAGCAAGCTATACTAACTCCTGCCCCCTTCATGGAGACTGGTAACAGGAAGAGGCACTGCAGGTGTGCAGATCCCCACTTTTATTTATCAGCGCGCTATGCCTGTCAACATTAGGGCCTGCTGTGTGTGAATTGAATGCAATACACCGGTGCATGCGTACACACACGCTGCACGACTTGGCACAGGAAATTCTTGCCTGTTTGGGATGTCTGGTACATAAAGGTAGCCACACATTAATAGATGTCCACACGATGTGGCAAAATGATAGATCCCTTTCTGATCGGAATCTGATCAGGGAGGGATCTATTCTCTCCACACACAGCTCATAGATTTTCAATACTTTTCAGCATCAAATCTATTGAAAAGCTATCGAACTACAGCAACAATATACATACCTAGGGTTTCCTCCAGCCCCCCCCCCCCCCCTGTCTCACTCCCGTCATGGGGAGTGCTCTACACCTGCACAGTGCACTGTGCACAACGCTCCCGGCGACAGGAGTGCGCGGCCGGACCGCACATGCCCAGTTGGCCCTGGACTGGAGGAATGTATTTTCGCCGCTGCAAATAATGTTAATACAGAAAGCACTCAATTTCTATAATCTATTTCAAAACAAGAATTTCCGATGATATAATTCTCAAAAAGAATTTCAAAATGATAAAGTTAAAACGATAATTTACAAAAAGTATAATAGTCAAAAGGTATTTTAAAACGATAGTTTTCAAAGCACTCATTTGCATAATTAGGTTGGATTGGCTCCTACATTTATTCTTTGGCACCCAATTGCCGATATTTTGCATTATTTGCACCATTAGCCCCTGGCGCCCAAATTTCCTAATTCCAGCCCAGACTGTAGTTCACTGACTGACAAACTGAACACTTTATAAAAACTCAGCCCAGGAGTTCTGTATTTCTCTACAATTGTAACTCAATATGCTTTGTTAGATTGGGTCGCATACATTTAGCTCCTCCCCTAGTTCTGTATGATGCCCCGGGTCATGAGAGCTGATATATTTCCTTGTCCTAGCTTTAGAATAAGCCACTTGATCCAAAGTTTTTGGAAATGTATTCAGGAGTTGAGCGTGACATTTTTCAGTAGGGATAGAGGGAGGAGGAATGCTATAAAACAAGCCTAACCAGTCCTGCGGTCAGAATAAGCCCATGTTCACTGATCCCGTCTGCCTGGCTGTGTGTACTGGGGTCCCCCACTTGTTGCAGTGAAGACAATATGCTCTGAGTCATTCCCTGGTGGTTACAGTGGACGTGTTGTCACAGGTTGGCCTGGTGTCTTGTATTCCCAGAAGCCATCCTTTGCCGCAGTCCTGTGTATGTTAAATGGACTCTGCAAACAAGGTTAATCCCGGCCTGAGGATCCACAGGCCATTACTGGCTACATTAGGCTGTTCATGTTACAGATCGACCCGTGGGGTTAGTTTATACAAGGAGAAGAAGCCTTGAGACCTTGTCTAAAGCTTGATACACACACCATGTCATTTTCACTTTAGATCCTATTCCAGCCGGTGATCAGATCGATATTCAGATCTGACGTCAATCAACAATAGAAGAAAGCTAGTCTACTCATGCATGCAATCTTATAGTGTTGTGGCTGTACTCGTCATATGATTAACATTGCAGAATTTGTAAAAACACTCCATGAAAGTCTACTTAAAGTGTGACTATACTCTTAAAACTAAAATGTCAGTAACTACTCTTAGGTACATAAAAGAACATTTGAAAGCATTCCGTGCATTTAAAAACATTTACTTTCACTGCAGAGAGTAGTGCAGGCTTTCTATCTCTGGCTAATCAGCAAATGTAAGCAGCATTTTCCAGCAAGAATGACTCTGTCTTTACCCTGACCCCTCCTTTTTCTGCTGAAGTGACTCAACTATTGCCAGGGTGATGTCTAATCAGCAGAGGGAGGGAGCAGAATCAAGACACAGGCAGAGAGCTGATGAGCCAGCAATGATTATATTTGCCACAAGCCAGAGATCGGGAAGCTTGTAGTGCTTGCTAAAGTGAAATTAAAAATTGTTACACAAAGTAAAAACTGGAGAATGAGAACCTAAACTAATTTTTACTTTCTGATTGGTGTTGTGCATCCTATTTAATAATATCCCTGTCGCAGCATCCTCGTGTGTCCCTGTGTTCGTGCGTACGCAGCCACCGGCAGTCTTTGGCCGTTCAAGCGTTTCGTGTGAGGAAGTTGGGGGGGGGGGGATGTTGGGGGTTGGGGTCGCGGCCTAGTGGCCTACCGCCTGTTATAATACGGGCAAGCTTTTTTACTAGAGGATATATAAAATGAAATATATATATATATATATATATATATATATATATATATATATATATATATATATATATATATATATATAAATTTAATTTTTTTTTTTTTTTTTTCATTTACTAACCTCCTAGTGTTTATTTGTAAAATGGGGACAAAGCGGTGCACCAGGACTTTTTTTTAGTATTACATATTATGAGAGCTGTATAGCCACACCTACACCTGCCATACACTAGTCTCTTGGGGTTTGATGGGTGGCTAAGGGCTTGTCTTCGTATTGCCACCATACCTCTTCAATGCAGAGGATTGTTGGTGGTTAGGTGGGAGGCGTGGCTACAGGTGCCTTATGTGGTCACAGCCTTTAGCTGAAAATTCTGAGAGCAAAACAACTCAATGTAACTACTTCACATATTTCAAACACGGATAGTGAGGCTACATACTTATCCTAGTTTCCTGCATTTTCAGCCAAGTGTGTTGTTCTGTGTTACAGCCATAAGTGTATTCTTTTCCAGGAATGTTCTGTTCTGCCCCTCTGGACATCCTTTTCCTGCTTGATGGATCTAATAGTATCGGGAAGGGGAGTTTTGAGCACTCCAAGCACTTTGCAGTGAAGTTGTGTGGCGCTTTGGATATCGGTTTGGATCAGGTCAGTGCCACCGCTGCTGTATGTAGAATTTTTTACTGTATTTGTCCTGTAGATGTGAAGCTAACTACACCAGACCTGGCTCAGGTGATCATTCCTCATTTTTTTATTCACGCAATTCACTTCAACCCTATGCTCCATGCTGATTTCTTTCTCTTCCAAACTTCCCACTACAATTCCCAGATTCTGCTGTCTCCTGCGCTAAAAGTCTAAATAACAGTGCCACCGTATCCACCTTGGAATTTGTTTTGCCTCACGGGAATTTTTAAACCTTCTAACTGCGCTCACCACCGTAGTGGGTAAAATGATTTGCGGCAAAACATGAGGAAAGGTTCAATAAAAATATTTATTGAGCTACAATCCTGTTATAATAATTACCTAGGTTTGCAGAATCATAGTTTAAAGGGAAGGTTCAGGGACTCTGTGAAAAGAATAAAAATCCAAATCCACTTACCTGGGGCTTCCTCCAGCCCGTAGCAGGCAATAGGTGCCCTCGCCGTGGCTCCGCAGGCTCCCGGTCTCCTCCGGTGGAGCACTCGACCTGGCCAGGCCGGCTGCCAGGTCGGGCTCTTCTGCGCTCCAATGTGCGTCTCACTGATGCGTGGTCGTCCTCCGGGTTGTACTGCGCAGGCTCAGTAGTTCTGCGCCTGCGCAGTACAGCCCAGAGGACGTCCGATGACGTCAGCGAGCACCAGTGAGACGCACATTGGAGCGCAGAAGAGCCCGACCTAGCAGCCGGCCTGGCCAGGTCGGGTGCACCACCGGAGGAGACCGGGAGCCTGCGGAGCCACGGCGAGGGCACCTATTGCCTGCCACGAACTGGAAGAAGCCCCAGGTGAGTGGATTTGGATTTTTATTTTTTTCACAGAGTTTCTGAACCTTGCCTTTAAGTGTTAGTTATTATTAGTAAGCATGCAAAAACATTTATTTACCAAGTGTTGTAGCAACATCACCCAAGGAAGAGGGGACTCCGTCAATCCTCCGTAGGGGAAAATGCCTGGCGACTCAATCCATCACGTCTGTTGGTCTCAGCAAAGTCTCGGAGTCCAGGCGTTTTCCCAACCCAATTATACTCCCTAAACCATAACGCACGCAAGCGCATATACGGCCGCTGTCGTAGGCACGTGATCACAGTACAAATCTATGATATCCGCTTCTGTGCAATACAACACAGCTGAGCGGGGACACCTCGTGCTCACTGAATGGGAAAACAATAGCTTACTTACTACGCCTGCGTAACTTATGCTTCTCATACACCAATATCTCATGACTACCCGTTCAAACTGGCTGTAGCAGGATTCAGAAATGCATCAACATACTTCACTGAACCCAAATAGCATCCAGGACATCTGGAATTGAATTTTGATAATACCCAGGTACTGAACTCCAGTAACCAGAAGCAAAGACATATGAGAGTGAACAGTAAGCATGCATACATACGAAATTCATGTCACTTGTGTATCTCAGAATTTTTAACAAATTCCAGTTTTTTTAATTACCGATTTATTATTACCTATTACTTATTATTACCTATTACCTAGAAAGAGGAGACTAATTACTTTAGGAAAATGAAACCATTGCAACACACAAACTACTACCGGTAGCAAGGAAATAGACCACTGTCGGGGGGGGGGGAGGGGCAGAGACACAACAGCTGGGAAATCTCACCATGGCAGAAAGGGGAGGAGACACCGATACTACAGGGATATCTCACCTTTGGGGAAGGGGAGGAGAGACAGCTGCTGCAGGGATATCTCACCATTGCAGGAAGGGGAGAAGACACAGCTACTGCAGAGATATCTCACCATTGCAGGAAGGGGAGAAGACACAGCTACTGCAGGGAGATCTCACCATTGCAGGAAGGGGAGAAGACACAGCTACTGCAGGGAGATCTCACCATTAAGGGAAGGGGAGGACACATAGCTACTGTAGGGATATCTTACTACTGCAGGAAGGGGAGGACACACAGGTACTGTAGGGATATCTTACTACAGCGGGAAGGGAGGAGGCACAATCCACTGCAGGGCAATCTCACCATTGTGGGAGGTGTAAAAACACAAACCACTGCAGTGAAATCTGATTATTGTAGGTAGAAAGATAGGAGATAGAGACACAACTAATTTAGAAAAATCTTACCACTGTGGGAGAGACAGAACTAGTTAATGGAAATGTTACTAATGTGACGGGCAGATACACAACTTTTCCAGGGAAAACTTGCTATTGTGGGGTAAGAGGAGACACCAGTACCGTCCTCAGGAATATTTCAACATTGTGAGAGGGGCAGTTACATATAACTATTCCACACAGCCCACTGCAGGGAACTCTTAACCATTGTGAAAAGGGACAAACATTAAACACTTGGGTAATTTCACCATAGTGGGAGGAGTGGAGATACAAATACTGCAGAAATCTCACCATTGTGGGAGGGGAGGAGTCACAAACGACTGCCAGGAAACTGCATCCTCATGGGAGGGGAGGAATCGCCAACTACAACTGGAAAATTTCACCCTTGTGGATGGGGAGGAGACACAAATTACAGAGATATGTGGTCCACAAGAGTGGCTAAGCAGAATTTCTAATAATTAGGATGGAGCAAGTTTATATGTTTGCATCTTATCTGTATATTGCCACTTTTTGGCGGGGGTTCCCCTTTAAACGGTAGACACAGCCAGTGGTCAGACTCTGGGTTACATTTGCCTCCTGCACACTTTGTTTTTCATATCTTAGCGATTACCTCCCAGTCTGCGGCAAGCTTGTGATTAATCTGCACATTTAGAAGTATTATTGAGGGACTGGAAGCCGCATTGTGACATATGCTGGAGAAATAAAATTCCTCTTTTAATCCGGCACAGTGCCGCAGATCAGGCGCCCACACGGCCACTTCTGCCATGAGTGGAAACACTCAGCAAATAATTACTGCCGGGGATTAAGATGAATCTGTGTTTGGAAGGTGATGCCAGCTACCTCTGCTTGGCACGCTCTGTATTTATACAGGGAGAGTATCAGCACTTATGTAACCGCAGCTCACTCTGAAGAATACACATCAGAGAACACGTGGCATAGCCACACTGTAGACTGTGGATTTATGCTCAGTGGCATTTGAAATAACAAAAAGAAAAATGGAAGCCCACAATCAACAACAGCAGAAGTTGGTGAACTTTTGTGGCAGCAAAAATAAGCAATTGCCAGATCTTAGAAAACTCTTTTGAGGCAGTCAAAGGACCGCTATCATGAAAAAACTATAACATTTAAAATGCGTATGTATGTATACGTATAAAATGTGCATTTGTTCACTATAAATTACATTTTTCCAATCTTGCTGTCACTTATAGTAGGTAGTGAAAGTCTTGACACATCTGACAGGTTGTGGAGAAGTCTATTTCCTCATGGGGGATTCTCATGGTTTTCTTTATTTTCAAAAGCACTTACTGAATGGCAGTCACTCAGTCCAACCATCAAAATGGCATGCAATCGAGAAGTGAGGCCAGCCGGTATCTTTCTATTGATCCTTGATATAGAGTTTATGTAAAGAATAAAGAGTCGACCCGGGTATAAGCCGAGGTACACACTTTTCCCTCAGAAACCAGGAAAAAGTTATTTATTCAAGTATAAGCCCCCTCCCTAATATAGCCCCCTCCATAGTAGCCAGATGTGCCCCAGTACAAGTCAGCCCCCTCTTCATAGCCAGATGTGCCCCAGTAAAAGTCAGCCCTCTTCCCCATAGCCAGATGTGCCCCAGGATCATACAGCTGTGTCTCAAGAAGCCACTAGATGGCGTCATAGCTATGAGACACAGCGATTGCCACACAGGAAGAAATCCCTATCATTGCACCGCTGACACGTTACTTGCATGCTCCGCTCCACAAGTCGAGTTGTCTCGAACCTCCGATTTTAGGTTCGTGAACCTCGAAGCGAACTTCCGCAAAAGTTTGCGAACTTCGTAAACCGCCATAGACTTCCGCCAAAGACTTCAATGGGCAGGCGAACTTTCAAAACTACAAACTCCAATTGTAGCCACAAAAGTGATGGAAAAGATGTTTTAAGGGGTCTAACACCTGTAGGGGGGCATGTCGGAGTGGGATACACACCAAAAGTCCCGGGGAAAAACCTGGATTTGACGCAAAGCAAGGTTTAAGGGCAGAAATCACATTGCATTGCTAAATTGGAGGCCTAAAGTGCTTGGAAACATCTTGCGTTTGTAGACATGGATCAGGTAGTGTAATTAGTGTACTGCTTCACACTGACAGACTAAACTCACTGTGTAACGCACAGCAAACAGCTGTTTGTGTAGTGACGGCCGTGCTAGACTGGTGCACACCATGGCGAGTGTCCAGGCGATGGCTGTTCTCAAACCCATATGGTCGGGCTGAGGTAGCTCAATGACAGAACAACAGGGACTGTCCAGCTGATCGAATTTGGTCTGTGCACAATGAAGCAACAACCTTATTATCTTGGGTCAGGTGTGCCCCCCAACACACTCATATAGCCGGTCATTGCTTCATTGTGATAAGCAAGCCCCTTCACCGCGGCAAGGTAATGATCACGAAGGGGAATTGACACATGTACAGGCCTTTTGTTTTGTTGTTGCAGCCGCAGTGCAGCCAGAAAAATTAGGCAGGCATGTACACGCACCAGAAACATTATTATAGCAGCCGCTGCTAAAAATTCAGGAATCCACCTGGAGTCCTGGACCCTGTTGGTGGTGGCGGAGAAGGCAGTTAATCGGCCTGCAGGCAGAGATGCTGTGTGGGGACCGACTTAGTCTTGGGACAGGCAGTCGCATGGCGTGCAGGCAGAGATGCTGTGTATGGGGACTGACTTAGTCTTCGGGCAGGCCTGACCGTGCTTTGCAGACCAGGCATCTGTGGTCAGATGGACCCTTGACCCAACGCTGTGTGCCAGAGATGACACCACTTGCATTTCAACATCACGGTACAGTTTGGGTATCTCCTTTTTTGAGAAATAATTGCGGCCTATTATCTTCCACTGCGGTGTGTATCTTTGCTTTTGTGTGCTGCTTTTCCTCAGGTGGTCATCCCATTGCAGTTTATTTTTCATCATGTGCTTTTGTAAGGTAGTTGTCCCTAAAAATTTCCACACCGCTGAGCCCTGGGATGATGGCACTTTGGTGATGGCTGCCGACTGAGTGTTAAGTGGGGTGCCAGAATCAGTGCAGGAGGAGGAACATCTGTCTCGCTTCCGTTCGGAAGCTGAGGAAGATGAGGTGTTCTGTGTTAAATAGTCTACCACTTCTAGACAATATTGGGGGTTGATGGCATGTGCCTTCTTCTGAACACTGTACTTTGGTCGAGGGCCGCACGACCACGAACAGACCTGCCGGGTGGCCTGCCTCCGGCTGTTTTGTCCATATTGGAGGCTGTGGGGGGGGGGATGAAGTGAAAGGTATGCACTGACTTGACTAATACAATGTGCAGTCACACAGGTGCAGTGAAAGGTATGCAGTGACTGCTGGTAGAACAATGTGCAGTCACACAGGTGCATTAAAAGGTATGCAGTGACTGCTGGTATATAATACAATGTGCGGTCACAGGGGCAGTTACAGGTATGCACGGACTGGTATTACACAATACAATGTGCAGCTGGTCCAGTGCCAGTGAAAGGTATATACTGAATGTGCTGGGCTTGGCACAGTATAATAATTAGCAAGGGCCAGCTGTGACACACAGGGCTGTATAAAGCAGTGTCAGTGGCACACACACACAAAAAAAAAAACTTTACAAGAACATTAGCTCTGAAAAGGGCTCTTTTTGTGGTGCTTTTCAACAACAAAAATTAGCTAGGAGCAAGCTACAATAGCCTAACTAAGCTTTCCCTATCTCTGCAGCAGGTTCCTCTCCCTTCTCTCACTACAGCAGCAGACAGAGTGAGATCATGGCTGACACTGCTGTCCCTTATATAAGGGGGAGGGGGCTCCAGGAGGGAAGGGCAGCCTGATTGACTGCCATGTGTCTGCTGACTGTGATGTAGAGGGTCAAAGTTTAGCCCAATGATGTAGTATAGGGGGCGGGTCGAACTCTCATAAAGTTTGCGTTCGATCGCGAACCAGCGATGTTCGCACAAATAAGTTCGCATGCGAACCATTCGGGACAACTCTATCCACAAGCCAGTGGACACATGTAGTCTTGAGCAGCGCACTCTACACACCATGTTGCAGAGGATGGAGGGCACGTAAACAGCAGGGAGTCAGCTGGCCAAGAGCAGGATCACTAGTGTACAATCCTTACGCTCCTCTGCCATTAACAAAACCTGCTCCACCAGCTGTTTTGCTCCACTGACTCGCATTTAAGACTAATTTTTTTAAGCTGAAAAATTAAGCTTATATGCGAGTATATACAGTACTTAAAATCCCCTATGAGAAGATTGGTTGGTCAAAACCTGTCAGATTTGTCAAATCTGTATTGCTATTTATCGGTTGGTCAATCTGGTGGCAACCGCCCAGTGTATGGCTGCCTTTACGCATCATCCGGATGCCAGTCCTCTCCTGTAGTTCCCAGTGGCATTGCGGCATCCTCTGTGCACAGCTCGAACACATCACGTGACCCACTGCAGATCAGGTGACATGCCAGGGAGCCGTACGAGCACGCCACGTCCTGTAAGCAGTCAAGCACCAGCAGTTTTAGGCACGCAGGCCTTTAAATGTATACCACTATCATGAAAAATGTAAAATACATATGGATATAGAAGTAAATTTCTACTTGAGTAAAATGCACCATAATTTGCTGTCATTGCTGCATTTTACTCAAGTAGAAATGTACTTCCATATCCATATGTATTTTACCGGTACATTTTTCATGATAGTGGTATACATTTAAAGGCCTGCGTGCCTAATACTGCTGGTGCCTGACTGCTTACAGGACGTGGCGTGCTCGTACGACTCCCTAGCATGTCACCTGATCTGCAGTGGGTCACGTGATGTGTTCGAGCTGTGCACAGAGGATGCCGCAATGCCGCTGGGAACTACAGGAGAGAACTGGCATCCGGATGATGCGTAAAGGCAGCCATACACTGGGTGGTTGCCACCAGATTGACCAACAGATAGATCCCTCCGATCGACTCCGATCACAGAGGGGCTCTATAGGCTGCCCATTACTGCACACAGAATTTGAATCAATTTCAGCTTGAAATCGATTCACAACCTGTGGAGCTACTGCCTGTTCGGTGCCCGTGTGTGCTCCCCCGGCCAGCAGTGATGCACTACCTGTCTGTCGGCGCGAGTCCCCGGTCCATGCTGACACTTTCTCCAGCTAGCCTGTCTCCTCTTCACTTCCTGACCCATCCTGTGACGAGCGGAAGTACAAACAGTAGAGGGCGCTCTACTGTTTAAACTTCGGCTTGTCACAGGAGGAGACAAGAAGTAATGAGGAGACAGGCCAGCCGGAGAAAGTGTCAGCATGGACCGGGGACTCATGCCAGCGGACAGGTAATTTATTGCTGTCACTATGCTGCGTTGGTCGATCGCCGCTAATGACGCGCTCCCCACCAGCCCGCAATTAAGCAAAATTTTATGCCGGGACAGATCGACGGAATCAATCCACTTTCCATCAGTCAACATTTTCATTATCAATTTCACAGTGATCGAATCTGCTTTATATCGGCAAGAAATCGACGCAGTGTATGGGTTGCTTTAGTGATTTGTGCTGCGCTCCCACTCTGTCTGTCATCAGGTGTGTGTTTGTGTGTGTGGGGGGGGGGGGGGGGAGTTTTTAGTGTTTAACGCTGGTTGCTCTTGACTCCTCAAGCTACCGGCAAGAACACATATCTGCATCCGGCAATTCCCACCTGTGCCGTATAAAGGAGACTGTACTGTACGTACTACTCCTTTGCATTGTGCGATGAAAATTATGTTTTTGTCCTTTATAGGTGAGAGTGGGGGCTGTACAGTTCAGCACGACTCCCCAACTGGAGTTCCGTCTGGATTCAGTATTTACTAAGGAAGACGTTAAGGAGAAGATAAAAGCCATTGGATTCAAGTAAGCCCTCTGCTAATGCGCGCAGACGCTCTGAAAAACATTTACTGGCCAGGTTCATCTCACAGCCCATGTTCCAGGCCAATTTTATAAATCCATTTGCGAGCTTCCTTATTTAACCCCGTTTTTTCAAATTTAAAAGTTAATTTACCTGTTGCAGCAGGGTTTAGGTTCACAGGTCCTCCCTTGCGACAGACGTTTGTCTCACAGACTGATTTCTAAAAGCCTGAACTCCGCCCTCCTCCAGTGACATGCTAGCTGCAGTAGCAGCATAGACTGCATAGCAGGGCAGGTGTGACTGTGATTTCCACAGTAATCACATCTTCCATGCAAGTTCTGTCCCCCGGGGAGGAGGGAGCAAGGAGGAGCTGTGGGTTTCCGCTCTGATAAAACAGGTAATCTCACTTGTTTGGGTTTTTTGTTTGTTTTTTTACAAAAAATTTACTTTTCTACTTTTAATGCATTTCTTAAAAAAAAAAAACTATACTAAATATACATTTGCCTTCTTTGCCTCAGTCTCCCTCATCTCACCTCATCTGCTACTCCTCTTCTCTTTTCTCTCACCTCTCTCTTCAGGTTCCCTCTCTCCTAATGCACCTTCTCCCTTAACCACTTAAGGACCAGGGGGTTTTCTAATGATCGATGCTGCGTGGGCTCTACAGCCCACAGCACCGATCAGGATTGTGGCCGGGCGATCAGACTTCCCCCCCCCCCCTTTTTTTCCCCACTAGGGGGATGTCCTGCTGGGGGGGTCTGATCGCCGCCGGCTATTACAGAGTAGCCCCCCTCCGCAGCCATTTCCGCCCTCCCTCTCTTTACCTCCGTCTCCCTCTTCATCTGTTATGCGCAGGACGGAAGTCCGTCCTGCGCATCCTAGGATAGGCTTTAGCCTATCAGATGACGGTGATCCCCGGCCAATCAGAGGCCGGGGATCGCCGATCTGCCTTACGGCGCTGCTGCGCAGCAGCGCCGTATGATGTTAACAGCTGGGATTTCTTCCCCGCGTGTTTACATTTCGCCGTTGAGCCGCGATCGGCAGCTCTCCAGCTGTTCACGGAGACACCCTCCGTGAACTGGCATGGAAAGGCCGCTCGATCGAGCGGCTGTTTCCATGCTATACCACTAACGACCCGCCGACGCCTATCGGCGTTAGGCGGTCGTTAAGTAGTGGACCTGAACTCTTGCACACGACAGAAGGAAAATGTAGAGAAATGCACCCTGATTGTATTTAGAGAGCTTAGCCTGTTTATTTCCCCCTCATTTGTGTCTAATCACAAGTTGTAATTTGATTCTCTCCTGTGTCACATGACTGCCTATGACAGATAAGCTCATTTGAAAACACAAGCTGTAAGGCCTGTTTCACATCTACAATGCGTGCAGGAGCCGTTCTCCTGCACGCGTTTTACTAACCTGTGGCTGTCGTCGGGAATCTGCGATGCAACGCTGAGTAGTGGCGGTAGTATCAATTAACCCGACAGGGAAAAGCAGATTCCCAACGATAAATGCGCCGGGATGCGTCGTACCGCAACGCATCGAAACGCAGCGTCAGGTGTGAAAGATAAAATTAAAGTCTATGGACTTTCCTTTTACCTTGGGTAACGCAAAGTATAGACTTTGGGCTTGATTCACAAAGCCGTGCTAACTGTTAGCACGCTGGGGAAAAGCCTATTATCACACCTAAACTCAGTTAAGGCGTGATAAAATAAACTCACACGCAAAGTTTAGCGCATAAAGTTTTACGTGCGTAAACTTTTACATGCGCAAAGTTTAACGCGTGCAACGCCATTAAAGAGAACACGAGGTGTGTTTAAAAAATGTTATCTGCATACAGAGGCTGGATTTGCCTATACAGCCCAGCCTCTGTTGCTATCCCAAACCCCACTAAGGTCCCCCTGCACTCTGCAATCCCTCATAAATCACAGCCGTGCTGTGAGGCTCTGTTTACATCTGTAGTGTCAATCTCAGCTGCTCCCCCGCCTCCTGCATAGCTCCGGTCCCTGCCCCCATCCCTTCCCTCCAATCAGCAGGGAGGGAAGGGATGCAGGCGGGGACTGGAGTTCTTCAGGAGGCGGGGAGAGCAGCAGACTGACACTATAGAGATAAACACAGCCAGCTCTGACAAGCTGTTTGTCAGCAGCATGGCTGTGATTTATGAGGGATTGCAGAGTGCAGGGGGACCTTAGGGGGGTTTGGGATAGCAACAGAGGCTGGGCTGTATAGGCAGATCTAGCCTCTGTATGCAGATAATATTCTTCAAACCCACCTCGGGTTCTCTTTAAACCCTATGCGACGTTTCGCGCGCACCGGACTTTGCGCACGAGTTTTTCCCTGAAAGTGGTGCTAACCTACTTAGTGCAATGCTTATCATGCCCAAAAGTCTTTAGGCGTGCTAACTAGGTTAGCACCGCTTTGTGAATCAAGCCCTTTGCGTTAAACCGCTGAAAAAGCGCTCTGGTGTGAAAGAGCCCTAAACAATATGTCTGCTTCCATGAATCAGGAAGCAGATACACTGCAGATTTATTTTAGGATTTGTATCAGCCATAACAAATGCATGTTTTTTGTTTAAAGGTTATTATGCTGTAGTGTATCTTTTAGAGCAAAGGAAGTTCTGAGTTCAGGTCCTCTTTAAGGGACTTCCGAGGCAAGAATCATTAAAAAGTTAAATACCTATATCAATGTATCATCCTCAGGGGACACCATTCGCGCCCCCTGTTTCATTCCGTTGTGTTTTGTTTAAATTACAGGCTCTGGTCCGGTTCCGACCCCATCCATCAGGTTGTCCTTCTATAAGTTATATTCCCCAATTGAAGGATCGTAGAGGTGGCACACTTTACCCAAGGGGTGGGTGCATAACCTGTGGGTGTTAAGCCCAAGCACCCGGTAAGCAAACAGTCAAGTGTAGGTTCAGGTTAGCACACCAGCATCAAGATGTAAACAATTCTGTTTATTGCTTCATCAGCACATATACATGACAGTTGTTTCGGGGGCCACGGTGGGTCCCCTTCTTCAGAAAGTGCAAAAAGTCTTGCACTTTGTGAATAAGGGGACCCGCCATGGCCCCGAAACAATTGTCATGTATATGTGCTGATGAAGCAATAAACAGAATTGTTTGCATCTAGAAACTGGTGTGCTAACCTGAACCTACACTTGACCATATTCCCCAATTAAGATGGCCGCCAGGTCTTGCCACGCCTATGCATTTCTCATAGCTCGTGCGCGAGCCGCTGGGAGCGATGAAGGGGCTGGAGGAGATCTCAGAGCTGCGCAGCCGCACTCGCAGCTATGAGAACTGTGAGATGCGGCAAGACCTGGCGGCCATCTTAATTGGGGAATATTAAGACGACCCGAGGGATGGGGTCGGGACTGGACCAGAGCCTGTAATTTAAACAAAACACACGGCGGAATGAAACGGGGGGCGCCGATGGTGATGATACATTGACATAGATATTTCACTTTTTTATGATTCTCGTCTCGGAAGTCCTTTAAGGTGGCCACACACGATACAATAAAATGATCCGATTTTACCGCAATTTGATAAAAACAATCGGATTTCCGAAAAAATCAAAAGCTTTTTTTTTTATTGGAGCAAGAAATCCGATCGGATTTCCGTTTTTATTCGTTGACAGTCTTTTGGTAGAGCTGGATTTTTCTGATCAATTTTTATTAAAATGTAATCATGCAGGGTAGATTGTCAATTTCCTTATATATACTTTCAAGCAATTTTGTCATAGGTTTCAATTATTTTTTTCTTTTTGGTAAAGATTGAACGTGTGTTTTTTTTAAATGTTCGAATCAGTCAGAAAAATGTATTGCAATTCTAGAATTGAAAAGATATTTTTAAAATTGTATGTTGTGTGGCCACCTTAAATCTCCTTCTCCCTCATCTCTTTCCAGGGGTGCTGCTTGACCCAGGCAATCTAAGCAGATTATATATATGCATATGCATATGCTAGGCCAAGTACCACAATGTAGGAAAAATTTAAAACCGTAGAAAAACAGTATACAATCAAGTACCACATCAATTGTGAGACAGCAGTATAAATGGATATGGTTTCCATAGGCTTGAGAAATTCACATGAACATGAAAATGAAGCTGAGAGAAAATGACAGAAAGGAAACAAACGAAGCATAAAATAATATACAGTTACAAGGATCTCATCTCAACTCTAAGTTAGATATCAGTTTGGCTTATGATGTAAGTCCTGCTGGAACCCAGGTACCTAGCCTCCAAATCCTGAAGGCCTCACATGGGACAAGTCGTCTCTGTTTGGGGAAGCCCACAAATTGTGTTGCTTGGGGCCACAAAAACCTTAGCAGTACCCCTGTCTCTCTCCCCAGTCCGGCTCTCCTTCATGTCTCTACTCAGTCTGTCTCCGTTAACCATCCCCTCAATGCATCTAACTAGTTTATTCTTATTCCATGTCAACTTTTCCAGGACAATTCGGGAAATCAAAATCTATCTCCATTCATAATTTGGTTATACTTTATTCTTTAATAGGACTAAACACGTTTTGGCATTGGTTAAGCGAACCCTATCTGTCTTTCTCCTAGAGGGGGCAGCACAGAGACTGGCCTGGCACTGAAATATATTCTCCGTAAGGGATTTCCTGGAGGGCGGGACTCCTCTGTGCCCAAAGTCCTCATTATCCTATCAGATGGAAAGTCTCAGGGGCATCTTGTTGGTCCGGCGGCACAAATAAAAGAGAACGGCGTTGAGGTGTTTGTCATTGGTGTGAGGTTTCCAAGGTAAGCATGTTGCAAACGTAACGACTGAGGAATACACTATAATACTTCTCTTGCTATTGTTCATTTATGATTTGCGGCAATCTGAATTTTCACCTGATGTGAGCTAGAGATGGTGAAAGAGATGTAAATTTTGTATGCATCTTGAAATTAGGCCAAACAAATATTGCTGCAAGTTTGTTTGTTTGCTTTTTAAGAATAAATTTGCTGCCAGTTTAGATCAAATTTGGTTCAGTTCCAAGCTGAAATCAAACTGTATTGCATTATATTGGTAAATGTGTATTTTCTGTGAACTATAACCTGCCTTCCCAATGGTATGGTCCTTGATGTGTAAGCTATAACCTGCCTTCCCAGTGGTATGGTCCTTGACGTGTAAGCTATAACCTGCCTTCCCAGTGGTATGGTCTTTGACATGTAAGCTATAACCTGCCTTCCCAATGGTATGGTCCTTGACGTGTAAGCTATAACCTGCCTTCCCAGTGGTATGGTCCTTAACGTGTAAGCTATAACCTGCCTTCCCAGTGGTATGGTCCTTCAAATGCAAGCTTAACCTCTTGTTGACCGCTCAACGCCAATTGTCGTGAAGTCCTGGGGTGGGGTTTTGCAGGAGATTGTGCTCCGCTCCGCCATCAGTCTGGAGACTGTTAGAACCACCGTCTATTCACATGGTACAGCGCTGCAATCTATGGCCGTGTCACTCGGCTGTCCCCTGGAGAGACTGAAGAGCAATCGGCTTTCATAGGCTGATGCCCATGACAGCCGATCACGGTAATTGGTTGGCCGGGGGGGCGGGAGGGATCATTGTAATAAAAACAACAACAAAACAGGCATTTTTAATAAAAAAAAAAAAAAAGACAATAAAATGCATTAAAAAAAAAAATGCCTGCAGCAACGATCAGAGCCCACTAACAGAAAGCATAGTTGGTGGGCAGAAAAAGGGGGAGGGGAATCACTTGTGTGTGGAGTTGCATGGCCCTGCAGCTAGCCCTTAAAGCTGCAGTGGCCTGAATTGTAAAAAAATCGCCTGGTCACTAGGGGGGTGTAAGCCTGTGGTCCTCAAGTGATATCAATGGTGTATATATAGAGGGAGAGAGATCTGTGTTTCTCTGGGATTTTGTGTCGCGTGTTGCTGAGTGGTGATCAGGGCCGGCCCTAGACTTTTTGCCGCCTTAGGCAAATTTTGAAAAAAAACCTCCAGCTCGGCGGCCGGCCCTCCCGCACCCACGGACGGGCGGATGCCGCCCCTAGAAGTTTGCCGCCTAAGGCAAAAATTTCACCCCGCCTCATGAGCGGGCCGGCCCTGGTGGTGATTGTTATCAATAACTTTTCCGTGTACTTACAGGTGGGCGGAGCTTCACTCTCTGGCCAGTGATGTGGTGGAGCAGCACGTGTTCTTTGCTGAACGTGTGGATGATGCTGTGAATGGTGTCTGCACCGCTCTGAGTAATTCCTCTGTGTGCAGTGCTGTCCCAGCAGGTAAATGGCAGCTGTCTCTTCCTACATCTTGCAAGCATACAGGATTCGAGTCTGATGAAGGCGGAATAGCCAAAAGCTTACTCTTATTATTTTTTCAAGTTAGCCAGTAAATGGTATCATCCTGATTCAAAACTCCCTCCAGATAAGAATGATGAGTAATCCTGGCTTGTAATGTCCCCTCAGGATGCAGCATCCAGTCTTACCCGTGTGAGCGGCGGACTCTGGAGACGGTGAAAGAGCTGGCCGGGAACTATGTGTGCTGGAGAGGCTCGTCCGCACCGGGAGGGGTGTTTGCCGGACACTGCCCCTTCTACAGGTTGTTCCTCTACCTACCCTGTTCATGCAATGGCTGAGGGGGTGTGGCTGTATCGGCAGGAAGCTAGGGCAACATTGGGTCTGTGTGCACTAAACTGCGCTGAGCAGAATAATGGGCATAAAGTCTTGGGCACCATGAGTAGAGTAGAATGCAATACATTACATGCAATCCATTCCACTCTATTCATTGTGCGAAAACGCAGCCATACACAATTCATTTTTTTGGAGGGGGGCCAAACACATCTGATTGATTTTTCCACCTGAATTACCTTATATTCACAATCAAATTCGGAACAGTGTTTTGATTTCACCCGAACACAATACTTCAGCACCATTCAGCACTGAACCTGCGGAAAGCGTCGGGGGGGGGGGGGGTTGAGAGTTCACTTATTATCATTACTCCATGCTTCCTCCTTACCAAGCTGAAAGGTGGAAGTCATGTAAAGCGCCAGTGAGTAAACGCGCCCTGACCCTGTTCGCAGGTTCCCCTGACACCTTCCGAATTCGAGGGCCAACGCTACTCATATAATTCCTATTGACCATGAGCTCACCATATGCAAGGGAGTCTTTTCAGCTGGAATACAGACAGTGTAAAAGCCAGAGAGACTACGTGTCCTTTATTACTTCAAAAAATTGCAGTCTGCCCCAGTGGGAGAAATTTCTGTGCTTGCTGTTGCTGTGAATTGTTATATTTATTCTGCTTCAGTCCATCCTTTGCAGTAATTTGCCTGATGTGGTGATTGGCTGTATTTGGAAATTGAAACGTTTATAATTTCATTTTTTTTTTTATACCACAGCTGGAAGCGATACTTCACGAAACATCAAGCTGAGTGTCACCGCACCGTGTGCCCAGGTAATGCCTAACCTGCTAGATGTGACTGGTGACTCTGTACCTCTCACTGTGCAGGGAAGTCTGCACGCTAGGCCTTATGGGGGAATCGCACCTCTTTCAGTTTCTGACAATTGATGTGGCTTGTAAGATGATTGGCTCCTGGCTGGGATCAGGTGATAACAGAAATGACAATGGGCTCTATTCACAAATCTTCTCATAAATTACTTACTGTATTTATCACCTAATTGATAAAAATAACCTTTCAGCACATTTACAAGCAAAATAATCACTCAAAGTAAGTTGTTCCTGATTAACTTCATTTCAATATTACTTTTCTTACCTTAATTATACTGTATTACATTTTTGCTCTTTGGAAGCTCCCCGCCTGTGTCCCTTCCCTCCCCGCTGATTGGAGGGAAGAGACGCAGGCAGGGAGCGGCGCAATGGAGGAGGCGGGGGAGTGGCGAGAGTGTCACTTCAGAGGTAAACGGCCTGCTGGCGACACGCTGCGTGTCGCTAGCAAGGCGTTTGATTTATGGGGGAAAGCAGAGCGTGGGGGGGGGGGGGGGGAGACTGGGGGAAACGGTATAGCAACATAGGCTGGGCATTATAAGCAGACCCATCCTCTGTGTGCTAATTGGATTTTTAGAACCCACCTCGGGTTCTCTTTAATAAAGGGGCACTATGGCGAAAAATTTTAAAATTTAAGATATGTGCAAACATAAACAAATAAGAAGTACGTTTTTCCCAGAGTAAAATGAGCCATAAATTACTTTTCTCCTATGTTGCTGTCACTTACAGTAGATAGTAGAAATCTGACAGAAGCGATAGGTTTTGGACTAGCCCATCTCTTCATTGGGGGATTCTCAGGTATTTATTTATTTTCAAAAGCACTTAGTGAATGGCAGTTGCTCCGTCCAACTGCCAAAAAACTGTGTAGCGAGCAGGGAAGCTGGCCAGCATCATTGTTTAAATCTTTTTTAGGGAATATCTTTATAAAAAATAGAAGCCTTGCTGAGAATTCCCCATAAAGAGATGGACTAGTCCAAACTTGTCACTTCTGTCAGATTTTTACTACCTACTCTAAGCAAGAAAATATTTAAAATAAATTTGATTACACCTTTTCAACAACTTTTGGGTACTTTTTCAATTGTAAAATGCTGTAAATTTAGTTTAAAGAGAAGTTGAGGCAAGGAGAGCCATATTCTGTAAATGGCTGGAATCCACTGCCCTAGACATTTCAATGCGCAGGAGCTTCTGTATGTATTTCACATGGAACGGCTAAACACTTTACAGGCTGAAGAACTGAGAACTAAGTATTTCTTCAAAATCTGGAGAAATTTTGTTTCACGTCAATTCTCTTCTCAGCAAATTGAAGCACTGATGCAGGACTTCACGCTAACTTCTTGGTACTGCCTGGAGGACATCGGGGGCACCTTGGGAAATCTTAAGGTTATAAGGGACACTGATCTGGTTGGTCACCATTAAACGAATGCTTTAAGGCACAGTGAGGCTCGGGGATTGGGTTGGAGGGAAAGGGAGGGTCCTGAAGGGGGGGGGGGGGCTACCAGTATCTGCATGCGACAATACAACTCTTTTTCTATTTTGTAATAGTTTCTTATTGCAGTTATTGTGTTTCTTTTGTAAAACCAAATACAAATTCTTTTTTTTTTTTTTTAAAGAGAAGTTGAAAAATATAACTCGGGTGAAAAAAATAATTGCGCATATATACAAATATGAGAGGGGGTCATGGGAAAGGAGCACACAATCATGTAGACTACACTAGAGAAGGGAAGGACCCTGCCCAAAGGCTCAAAATCTATTGCAGGGGTCAGGGACCTTTTTTGCTGAGAGAGCCATTAATGCCACATATTTTAAAATGTAATTCTGTGAGAGCCATACAATATGTTTCAAACTGGCACAGTTCGCATGTGCAGCAGAGGGCTCTCGTGCCTGTTGCCATGGTGATGTGCATTTAGTTGATCCTCTAGGCAGCGGAAGTGTCAGACACATCTTCAGCTTCTCTTTGGTTTCAGCAACATCAGCAATTTCTCCGAGAGTCAGACAGGAGAAATACCGACTAACAGGTTGTACAATTATCTAGCTGACTTGGGGTTGATTCACTTTTGTAGGATGAGATCCCGGCACTTTGGCCCAGTTGGCTTCCTGTCAAGTGACAGACAACCTATTGGGCCAATGAAAGTGCAAGGATCTCATTCTACAAAGCCACTGGACCTGACCGGATTCAGGGTGGGACAGTTAGAGCAGCTGTTAGTTTTGGGGGGAGTAAGCGCGAGTAAGCAGTGTAGCTTAGTGAATCAACCCCTACTGATTTGTCTGTGGGCCAGATGCAGCCATCAAAAGAGCCACATCTGGCTCCCGAGCCATAGGTTCCCTACCCCTGATCTATTGTATATACCTATATACAACATTGCCCTTTATTCTTTTGCTTTCAGACATATAGTCAGACTTTGGTAATAATTTACAGTCCTCCACCAGCAAAGATTTAGCAGATTCTACACAATCCCTCAAAATCCATTGACTGAAGAAAAAACTAAAAACTTTTCACTTGCTTTTTCCATCAAATCAATTATTTTATTAAATAAACCTGCATAAAAAGCCAATACTGTGGGTGTTTGGTGTGGCCATCTTTTATAAGAAGGCTGGAAACCTATCATGTCAATATTACCCCTTGCAAAAGGGAACAGTGTTCCCCAAAACATAGGATTGGACAACAATGTTCCTCAAAGCTCTGTTCTGGTGATACTCTGCTGGTACCAGGGGGAGTAAGAAAGGTCTTGGCTTGACCTGCTTAAAATCTGAACATTTGTCACTGTAGCAGAGACAATTTTAAATTGCATACTGTAAAATCCGAATTTGCAGAATTGTTATCCTGAAATACATTTTTTTTAATCAGATCATTGTCAGACCATGTCATCAAAAAAGTATGGAGTTTTCAAGTAGGGGATGGTCAATAAGATAATGCAACTAAGGTTCTCCACACACATCCAACTTTAATCTGCAGATAACTGGCCAATTTTACCACTTCTATGTAGTATGAGAGCTTGCCTACACAATCTGCTCATAGTATTCAAAATCTGTGGACCCTCATACTACATAATGGTGGTAAAATTGGTCAGTGATTGGCCGATAGAAAGTGTGTACCAGGCTTTAAACTCTGTGTTGTCATGAATATCATGCTGCCTGCTGAATTGGGTATAACAAGTATGTCTTTACACAGATCCATGTGACTCTCAGCCATGTAAGAACGGAGGGACCTGCATCCCGGAGGGGTCACACAAGTACCACTGCGTTTGTCCTGCGGGGTTCGGAGGTGACGCAGAGTGCGGTAAGAGCACACACCCATTTCTACCACTTTATTAATAAATAAGGCAAACGTTATCTTTTACTATCTTAGGGCTTATTCACGCTTTCAGCACTTTTCTGCAAATTAAATAAATGCATTAGAACATCCAGCCCATGTAAAGCAATGTGAGCCAATGCTCTGTTTGCATCTAATGCATTTTTCCATTGGCGGAAAAGGGCTGCTGTCTCTGCTGTTTTGTGTAAAATGCAATATATAGTGGCTGTGGACACGGTAGATAGAAAGGGTCAATAGTTCATACATTTTAGCTCTGGCATACTTCAATGAATGTGTCATTGAGCAGAGACAATGAAGCAGTAAAAACTTACAAAGTAGATATAGATATAAAGTAAAACTGGGATATTTAAAAAAAAAAAAGTCATTTTAGGAGGAGGAGGATACATTCAATTGTTTATCTCATCAGTTTTATTTTTTTCTTCACCTCGGATGTCCCTAGTGATGGGCTCATTGGTAGAAAACAATCCGAATCCGTGATTCTAATGATGCTTAGTTGCGTCAGGTGTGTGCATGGGGGACAGGGGGTTAATTACCCAGATGTCCGTGCGCTTCTATGTGTACCACCTGCTCACACGCGTCAATATTGTGCACTGCCTCCTTCAGCCCAGAAGGAGGAAGTGCGCAGTATTGAGTTGTGGAACGCGTCCCATTAGACGCGTGCGAGCGTGGGATATGCATAGAAGCGCACGGACATCTGGGTAATTAACCCCCTGTCCCCCATGCACACACCTGACGCAATTAAGCCTCATTAGAATCACCGATTTGGATAGTGTTCTACCTGTGAGCCCATCACTAGATGACCTTTAAGAAGACTTTTTCTAGTGCTCCCCAGCTTAGTAAAGTAGGCCCACTAAGCCTGATGATGCGTATAAACTTTTCTTGGTGGTTGCCATGGAAGACGTGGTAATGATCCTATTTGTTAAGTTTTTGATTCTTTGTCTTCTGGGTATAATTGATGTATTCTGTCTCTCATCTCTTCCAGCTCCAAAACTGAATCTGGAGTGTAATATCGACCTCCTGTTTCTGCTGGACAGCTCTTCTGTCTCATCCCTGGAGACCTTCATGCGCCACAAGTCTTTCCTCAAGCGCTTCATCCAGGCCTCCCTCTCAGATGACTCTCCGGTCAATGTTGGCGTGGCCCAGTACAGTAACGACGTTCAGATGGTGGTAAAGATTAACGAGTATGAGAGCATCAGAGAGCTTCTGAAGTTTGTGGATGGCATGGAGTTCATGGGAGGTGGACTTTACACCGGGAAGGCCCTGCGTTACGTCACACAGCATGGCTTCAAGAGCACACCTGCCTTTTCCGATGTCAGAGATGACCTACCTCGCGTGGTGGTGCTGATGACAGGATTCACCTCGCAGGACTCTGTATCGGTGCCAGCTAAGTACGCCAGGGACCATGATGTCTTCCTTATTGGCGTTACCAGTGATACTACAAAAGAGGAGATGGCAGAAATTGTGGACAATCCACAGAACATGATCACGTACGCCAGCCCACAACAACTCTTCAACCAGCTTCCACAGCTGCAGAAGAAGATCTGTAGCATTGACTCCCAAGGTGAGAAGACTGTTCCAGATTCCTGTTATTTCCCACCTAAGTTTTGGCGGTTGATAGGAAATGTGCTTTTTATTTGTGTTTAAGAACAAATTAAAAGGTGTTTAGGAGTACCCAGAGAGCTAATGGTGACCCCCGAACCACTTGGATATTAGAAGGAACTCAAAAATTGCAGATATTTGCAGGTATTCAGATTTCTGTGAGAAACATTAATCCCATCACTGTTAAATATGCAAATCATCTTTTTTTTTTTTTTCCCCTTGAAAGCCAAATACACTTTCAGAACTGCTGGTGTACTTTGTGCCCATAACATACAGAGCCATACAAAGAGGCAGGTGCACACTGAGTGGCTCCATGTGGATCTCAACCCTATCTGGAAAGGTCTCACCTGGTTGAAGTGACTGGAAGTACCAGTATAAGCAACCAGTGTTTGGGCTTGTGTACCTCTGTGCCGGGGACTCTGCTTGTGCTGGATTGGTAGCGTCCCAGGCAGGGGCGTATCTGGGTAATACAGAACCTATGGCAAACACTGAAATTGTGCCCCTCCCCCTGGTCAGAGCCCCATTCCCTTCTGAATGTGTTATGGTTGCTTGTGTTTTGGGTCTCAGGATACTGCTGAAGTTACTTTTTTGGAAATCTCTTCTTATTCCCTCTCTGCCCTCTTTTCTAACAATAAGCCATGTGCGCCTACATACATAAATTAAGTTGCCATGTTTCCCAGATAACAGAATTAATCTGATCTGAGGTTTGAGTGACGGGAAGGCACAGGGGCATGCGGCACAGGGACAGCCCATGATGCTGTTGTGCCCATAGCACAAGCCATGCCTGCACCCCTCTAGATACACCTCTGGTCCCAGTTGGACAAAGGTCAGGCGTTCTTACCAGCTTCTGGATTGTGAGTCTGGCAGTTGATATTTTGTGAGTATCGGCTCCTGCTGCACTCGGTTGGTGGCAAAACCACTACAGATGAGACCTACAGATAGTGTTTAGATCACTCAGTTGGCACTTGCTTCTTCATTTTCTTTTTTTTTTTTTCTTTTTTTACACTACCGATCCTGCTGTACTTTGATGAACAGGATAACATCACCTTAGCCCAGTCACTCTCTGATCACGCCCCTGGGATATATATTCCCAGATTATCCACTTATAGACTAACTAAAGACATCCAGTTGCTACTCATATTAGTTGAGACCCTGCCCCTCCCCCTGCAGTGAATGGGACAAACAAATGGGAGCAAGACCGGATTTCTGGAAAGGTCACAAAGGCCTGGGCATTGGGCACCTGCAGCCCAAGGGAGTGGCTCAACGTAGAAGGCAGGGCAGATGAACAGAGAATAAAGCTATATACATTGAAAAAGGAGGCTGGAAATGGGGAGCAACGCATGGAAAAGGAGTGCTGCCCATGAGAGCTGTGCATGAAAGAGAGGTGTTGTACATAGGGAATTGGGATGCTGCACATGCCATCAGGGGAGCTGCACATGGAGGGAAAGCAACAGAAAATTGTGTATGGGCGCTAAGAGTATAAATTCAGGCTTGTATCAGCGTAGAATAGGCTTAGTAAGGAGGGAGCATGCGGCTTTATTTGCAAAATATATCACCCCATACTTATGCTGGACCTCGTTCGGGAGGATCCCACCAGTTGTGAACAAATTTGCCAGTTGCTTCTAAATTTATTTACAATCTAAAATGTAATTTTTTTGAAAAATTTTAAAACAATAGAGATTGGGCTTATTCATTTTCAGGTTTGTCCCTATGGTCTCTTGCTTCTGTCTTGCAGGTTGCCAGGCACAGCCGGTGGACTTGGTGTTTGTGTTGGACGCTTCATCTGGCGTTGGTCGAGAGAACTTTAAACGTTTGCTGAACTTTGTTACGATGATGTCCCTCCAATTTGATATAAACCGTGATGTCACCCAGATGGGTTTTGTAACATACAGCAGCCAGCCAGAGACGGTCTTTGGACTTGACACCTACGAAACAGGCTCGGGTCTGCTCAGCGCCATTAACCGGGCATCTTACCTTGGTGGCTCGCCCTCCACTGGAAATGCCCTACTCCATGTTCACAATGACGTTATGACTATCCAGAAGGGGGCTCGCCCTGGGGTAAAGAAAGCTGTGGTGGTCATCACCGATGGACGGGGAGCGGAGGATGCGGCGGTTCCTGCACAGAAGCTGCGGGATAATGGCATTTCTGTCCTGGCTGTTGGAATAGGCAGGATCCAGAGGAACGCCCTGCTGAGAATAGCGGGATCAGAGAGATTTGTCACATATATACCGAGTTACGATGTGCTCGGCCAATATGAAGATGACATTGTGCAGCGTGTGTGCGAAGGTGAGCAATTCACTACACTGCCTTAAAGGGGAACTGTAGTGAAAATATTGGAATTCATAAAATTGCATATTTATAAATTTATTTATAAATTACTTGGTCAGTGCCCATTGTAAAATTTTGAGAATTCCGAAGCCAGTGGAAATATACCTGGACTCCCAGAATTCTCTGGGAGGAGAATTCCGCATAGCTACACTGCCTATGTTATGACATCACTGGGAGGGCGGAGCTACATTCAATATACAGCTATGTATAGATATAGGAAATGGGTGTCCTGAATAGTTTTATGTCACTACAGTGCCTCTTTAAAGGAAAGCTGTTACTTTATATTATGTTAAAGGGGATCCTTAAAGGACAACTGAAGCAATAGGGATATGGAGGCTTCCATAGATATTTCCTTTTAAGCAATACCAGTTGCCTGGCAGTCCTGCTGATCCTCTGCCTCTAAAGCTACATACACATGAGGCACAGATGTCTGCAGTTGCATGGAGACAAGCAACAGTTGAAAGTCTCCAGCAACGACAGTTGTATACAAGCAACGATTGTATACACGCGGCAACAACCTGTCTGCAACATAGCGGAAACTGTTGCTCAGCAACTTCTGTCGCAGGTTCAATGAACTGTCGGACTCACAAGAGTTGCTAGAGACTAGCATACACACGACCGCACCGACTTGAGACTAGGGACGGTTGCTGCAACAGCTGTTGCCGGGGATTGAACAAGTCAATCGCCTGGAGACAGCTCTGATTAGCAACAGTTGCTTGCGCGCGCCTCATACACATGGAGGACCTGTTGCTGCAACATGCGCGCGCCATGTGTTTCCAGCAACAGTTGTAGCCCGTGTGTATGGGCCTTAATACTTTTAGATATAGACCCTGAACAAACATGCAGCAGATCAGGTGTTTGACATTATTGTCAGATCTGACGAGATTAAGTGCATGCTTGTTTCTGGTGTTTTTCAGGCACTACTACAGCCAAATAGATCAGCAGGGCTGCCAGGCAACTGGTATTGTTTAACAGGAAATAAATATGGCAGCCTCCATATACTTCTCACTTCAGTTATCCTTTAATCTTCTTGGTTGTGGTGAGTCCTATATGAATAGGTGACCAGCTTTGTCCCGTGATGTTTTTTTACAGGTCACCCAGAATTACAATTAGTTTTATTCGCCAAGCATGACTGGGTCGGGTCCGGAAAAGGTTTGAACGCATGCAATAGAACATACAGGAAGTGAGACAATACTCAACAGGCAGCAAACATCAGAACGAGGCAGTGTATCAATAAACAGTTTGTCAATAGAAGCGACCAGAGAATAGCCGCAGCAATCTCAGCCTAAGGGGAAAGGAGAGGGGATAAATGCAGGAGGGGGGTTGATGTAGGGAGAGTTTAAGAGTTTGACAGCAGAGGGGAAGAAAGTATTCAGGATCGGTGACAAGACCCAGCTTTGTGGAGCCTCGGGTGTTGGTGAATCTTGGTCAAGAGGAGATGTCGCCCAGTTTAACACCTTGGAAAGTTCATGCTCCTTAGGTGAAGGGTGAGATGGACATGGAGTTCCACAAGGTTGTCTTGTGGTGTGCAAAGACAGATGGTATTGAAAACTGAGCTAAAGCTCAGGAGGAGAATCCTAGTTTGAGTCAGATCTGAGCTCCAGGAAAATATTGATGCAGTTGATGGTGTCATTATTGGACCTGTTTGCTCTATACAATAGCTGGAATGGATCTAGAAGGGCTGATGTAGAGTGCTTGTGAATGGACAGGGCCACTCTTTCAAAGGTCTTCATAGCGACAAATGTAAGGACCATGGGCCTGAAATTGCTGAGGTCGCAGACTTTTTGCTTGGGACAGGGATAATGGTGGACTTCTTAATGCACATGGGGACCTTGACTTCAAATAGGGACTTAATGTAGATCAGCGTTGGGCAAACTACGGCCTATGAGCACTGTAACTCTGGCCCTCCGACAGGCAGCTGGATTCCTCTCCTTGAAACACCCCATACTCCATCCCCTCCCCCCCCCCCCCATTTTGCCTCACGGGAAGGGTTTTTAAACCCTGTAACTTCGCTCACCACCGTAGTCGGTAAAATGAATTGCAGCAAAACATGAGTAAAGGTTCAATAATAATATTAATTGAGCTACAATCCTGTTATAATAATTATCTAGGCTTGCAGAATCATAGTTACATTGTATTTGAGTAATTAGTGAGCATCAATATTATTTCTTACGGAGTATTGCAGCATCACCCAGAGAAGATCGGGGGACCTCAGCGACCTCGGAGGGGAAATACTTGGCTACACCAACAGACAGCATGTCTGCTTGTCCTTCGAAAGCCCCCACTTAAAAGCATTTTCCCTCCTTTATATAGACAGAATTCAATGTCTGCGCAGGCGTAGAACATGTTTCATCCATGCACCGGTGCAGATAAGGGTGCGTGATCACTTTGTGCTTGCATCAATGCGCCTGTGCAGACAAGACACATGACTGCATGATCACAACGAGCTTTAGAAGCGTCACAGAACACGTCTGACTATGTGAAAACTTGCACATCATCTCCTATTTTGACTAGTGTTGTAGATATCAAAAATTCTCATGGTCAGACTTCCATGGGAATGTAACAACATTCTCATGGTCAATCTTCCATGAGAGTGTTAAGGTTAGAAATATCTCATAGCCAGTTTTTGATGAGAATGAACAAATGTCATTTTGAATTATAACTGCCAGTGTTGTAATGAGCGATCATAGAACATCCAATATTAAAGGAAGCTAACATATACCGTGAACAGTAATCTCTTAACAATCAATCAGACATTCATGTCACTTTTGTATCTCACCCCCCTCCGTCCATCACGAGCGATTGGTAACGGCGGAGCTTAAAACTCACCTGATCGCCGCTTCCTGCATTGCATCTCCATGGCAACAGGTCGTCACGACATCGAGACGTGCCAGCGTACTACACGCTGGCAGCCAGCGTGTAATACGCTGTCAGGTTCCGATGTCATGTTGCCATGGAGATGTAAAGCAGGAAGCGGCGATCAGGTGAGTTTTAAGCTCCCCCCGTTACCGCCCGCTCGTGACTTGTGAGGGAGGGTGGAAGAATTGCAGAAATGCGGCCCAGGCAGCTCAGTGTAGCCCTGGAGTAGATGAAGGTGAGGACGGGAGCCGACTGCCATGAGCAGGTTTTCAGGCAGGCTGGCGACATGCTGTCAGGGCCTGAAGCTTTCCTAGTGTTCAGCGTTGCCAGGTGCCGCAGAAGATTACTGTGTATAGAAGCCTTGGGGGACAAGAACGGACATCTACACCGAACTTTAACTTTTGTGTAAACCATTTCCAACAGGCTGAAAAATCCATTCCCATGTCTAAAAAAATCCGAAATTATGTATTTATGTGTGATTTAAGTCCATGTATAGCGCTGTCATAAACATCAAACAATGTGGCAAGAAAGGAGTAATGCAAAGAGCTGAACTGACTCCCATTTTGAGGTTTGTGCGATGATGAAATGGTGATTTAGGGCAACAACATTTTTATTTAGATTTATTTTTGTCATTTGGGTTTATTTCTTATTTTTTTAAACCTGACATGTTCTATAAGGCCGGTTCACATAGAGTTGCAAAAAACGTTCTGTTCTGGGTTTGGAAGGGATCCGATCCAATACCTATGGATCTGTTCACATCCATCTGTCCGTTCAAAAGGATCTGCTCCGCACGATGCGCTGAATGGATTGCAAGTTTCACAGATCTGTTTGCCACTTCTGGGCAAGTGTGAACCGGGCCTAACTGTTATTGGGAGGGATTTACTGGTAGAAAAAGCTGTGAAACATTCCATACACTATAAAGAGTAACACTTGCTGTGACCTCTCTGTGTTTCAGAGGCCAAGTCTAAAGTGGATCCTTGTAAGCCGAATCCCTGTATGAACGGTGGGACGTGCATCCTGCGGCAAGAGCGCTACTACTGCGAGTGTCATGGCTGGGATGGGCCGCACTGTGAGAACCGTATGTATCGCTATATTTTCTAAATTGCTTGGTACTTCCCAGAGGACCAACCTGGGGCTCAAGTTACTAAGCATTATCATATGCTTTAAAGGACTTCCGAGGCCAGACCGCCACATATAGATCAGTACCTGGGTGCTTTTGTCCCCATAGGAGACACCATCCGCGCCCTCCGTTGCATTCCGCCGCCATTATTTTCATAGCACTGACCCCAGGACGGGTATTTTCATTATTCCCCTCCAAAAATGGCTGTTAAGCTGAGCCGCGGCTGCGCAGTACACATGGACGCGTGTGCGGCTGCGCAGCTCTCAGCCCTCCTCCAGCCGCGTACTGTGAGCGATGTGAGCGCGCCTGATGGATGCACAGGAGGACGCGGCTGGAGGAGGGTTGAGAGCTACGCAGCCGCACTCGCGTCCATGCGTACTGCGCAGCCGTGGCTCAGCTCAACAGCCATCTTTGGAGGGGAATGAAATGACCCATGCAGTGGGGTCGGGACCCGACCTGGGGTCAGTACTATGAAAATAATGGCGGCGGAATGAAACTGAGGACGCGGATGGCATCCTCTATGGGGACAAAAAGCACACAGGTACTAATCTATTTTTGGCCGCCTGGCCTTGGAAGTCCTTTAAAGCAAAATATATATATACAGTGGCTTGCAAAAGTATTCGGCCCCTTGGAAGTTTTCCACATTTTGTCACATTACTGCCACAAACATGAATCAATTTTATTGGAATTTCACGTGAAAGACCAATACAAAGTGGTGAACATGTGAGAATTCTACATGATTCCAAACATTTTTTACAAATAACTGCAAAGTGGGGTGTGCGTAATTATTCAGCCCCCTGAGTCAATACTTTGTAGAATCACCTTTTGCTGCAATTACAGCTGCCAGTCTTTTAGGGTATGTCTTTACCAGTTTTGCACATCTAGAAACTGAAATCCGTGCCCATGGTTTAAAACAAAACTTATCCATGTGTTAGAATAGCCCAGTCAAAGTCCAGATCTAAATCCAATCGAGAATCTCTGGCAAGATCTGAAAACTGCTGTTCACAAACGCTGTCCATCTAATCTGACTGAGCTGGAGCTGTTTTGCAAAGAAGAATGGGCAAGGATTTCAGTCTCTAGATGTGCAAAGCTGGTAGAGACATACCCTAAAAGACTGGCAGCTGTAATTGCAGCAAAAGGTGATTCTACAAAGTATTGACTCAGGGGGCTGAATAATTACGCACACCTCACTTTGCAGTTATTTATTTGTAAAAAATGATTGGAATCATGTATGATTTTCTTTCCACTTCTCACGTGTACACCACTTTGTATTGGTCTTTCATGTGGAATTCCAATAAAATTGATTCACGTTTGTGTCAGTAATGTGACAAAATGTGGAAAACTTCAAGGGGGCCGAATACTTTTGCAAGCCACTGTGTGTGTATATATGTATATATATATATATATATATATATATATATATATATATATATATATATATATATATATATATATATATATATATATATATATATATATATATATATATATATATATATATATATATATATATATATGTATATGTATGTTTAAATATCAATTCAGAAAGGCTATTGAGGCATAGAAAGCTAAAATGAACAACTTGTGAGGTAAATTACTAAATTGTTAGGTAAATACCTCATAAATGTTAATTCTTAACACATAATAATAATTCCTATATTTGTATATATTTGTATATATTTATTACTGTCGAACTAAAAGCAAAATTCGAGACAGCCACCAGAGCGCACTCAATAGGCAGTAGCAGGGTTAGGAAGTCTTGCCCAAGAAATCCTTACTGAATAGGAAGCAGGGTCCTTTCACACTGATTACTTCACATTTCATTGCAACGGACAATGTCATCACATTCCAACTTGATGCAATAATATTTCTATGGTATGGTCACATAGGGGTCAATTCATAAAGCATATCTATACCGACCACTTAGCAAAATGTCATTTCATAAAAGCAGTTACCGCATGAAAAGCTGAAATTCCTGAGCAGTGAGGTAAATTACCGCCTTGTGCGGTGATCATCTCAACACATGCCACAAATGTCAATTCATAAAGATTAGAGCAGGCGGTATTGGGACGGAGAATACCGCCTGCTTTGAAGAGGTGATAAGGGTGCGGATAGGAGCAAAGTTAATGGAGACAGATCTCCTAGGCAGCAGCGGTGAGAGCAGAACAAAAAAAAGGCTTCCCAGAATACCCCAGGCTGTGTTTTTTAACCTCTTGGGTACCTGTTTTAATATGTTTTTTACATCAGAAAGCCTGTATGTGTAACATTTCTTGAAGTTCTTCTAAGCTGTGGCAATTAAATAGATTGTTTAGAAAGACTAATCGACCGATTCAGCACAGATTCAGGGCAAACATGGGCAGTTTAAAAAAAAAAATGCACATCTAAAGGGAAGTTGGGGATGCCTCTTTTATTGTAACGCTGTCTCAATGGTGCCCATGATGCTGTGGTGCCCATGGCACAAGCCATGCCTGCACCCCTCTAGATACGCCTCTGCCTCTACCGATGCCTAACTCTAAGACCACCCTCTACCGATGCCTAACCCTAAGACCACCCTCTACTGATGCCTAACCCTAAGACCACCCTCTATCGATGCCTAACCCTAAGACCACCCTCTACCGATGCCTAACACTAAGACCACCCTCTGCTGATGCCTAACCCTAAGACCACCCTCTACCGATGCCTGACCCTAAGACCTCCCTCTACCGATGCCTGACCCTAAGACCTCCCTCTACCGATGCCTAACACGTAAAGGAAACCAGAGACGGGGGGATGTGTAGAGAACGCAGTTCTCTTGCGTCAGACTGGTTGCAACTGGCTGAACTAACTGGACCCAATGCCGGAGCTGAAGGCAGCGGAGGACGGCGGCGTGGGAGCGATCTGTGCACATGGGGCTGGAGGAAGCCCCAGGTATGTATAAAACTGTTTTGTTCGTCTCTGGCACACTTTAACACCCCCCCCCCCCTTCCCCAACCCTAACCTACCTCCCTGTTGCTAAGCCGCAAATAAATTGTGCCCAAATTTCCCTTCTTTGCTGCAAATTGCAGCTTTTATAATGGGCACCTATGGCAGCCCCCTCTTTACCACAAGGGCTTCTGTGCCCTTTTTTTATACAGATAAAGTGCTAGTGCATAACTAAAAAAATAACGATAGTTGTATCCTGTGCAAAACAATTGATTAACCATTTAATAAATAAACAGTGCAAAATATAAAAAAAAAATTACCCTGGGTCCCGTCAGAGTAACGCTCAGCATGTGTGGTTACCAGACAACGTGCAGGTTTACAGAGGCAGCGAAGCTTACCGTACTTTCATTGCTCACAGTATGGTTACACTTAACGTCTAACACACAGTGTGCAAGTTGGGTTGCGATACCCTTGCCAAAAAGTCACAATATGGAAGTACCCTAATGTATGCGGCAGTACCCGTTAGGTGTTCATTATATTTTTTTTCTCTGGAGCTGTTGCTAAGATAACAAACAGGCATTTGGGAAGATACAGCGAGCGATTACAAGGGTGGGGGGAGGAGTTACAGCAAAAAGAGAAACGCTAGTTAAAGGGCCACTATGCCGAAAAATGTAAAATATGTGCAAACATATTCAAATAAAAAATACATTTTTTCCAGAATAAAATGAGCCATAAATTACTTTTCTCCTATGTTGCTGTCACTTACAGTAAGTAGAAATCTGACAGAAGAGACAGGTTTTGGACTAGTCCATATCTTCTTTGGTGATTCTCAGGGATTTATTTTCAAAAGTACTTAGTGAATGGCAGTTGGAAGCCAATTAACTTATCTGTATGTTTTTGGGATGTGGGAGGAAACCGGAGTTCCTGGAGGAAACTCACACAGACAGGGGCAGAACATACAAACTCCTTGCAGATGTTGACCTGGCTGGGATTTGAACCGGGTACCCAGCGCTGCAAGGCGAGAGCGCTAACCACTACGTCACCGTGCTGCCCTGAATGTAAATCAGGGAGAGGGAAGATTTTACAAGGCGCAAACACTGACTAAATAATGTATAAATTAATATTGTAAACTTTACAATAAATAAAAAATAAGTCATTTTATTCATTACGCTATTTTCACCTAAGTTCCTCTTTTGAAGATCACCTGAAGCATGTTCAGTTATAAATGGGAAGTGTTCCACCTGTAATAGGATTGTAGTATATGCAATCAAAAATAATTTAACCAATCCACTCGTCTGAAACCCCACTCCTGCATCGGCCAAACCGATGTGGTGGGTTTGCTCAAAGCCCTTACAATCCAGCCCACAGCTGTTTCTAATGGGTGCTGGTTCGGAAAGGCTCCGGGCAAAACGGCCTTATGGAAACCTGAGCCCTGAAAGGTGTATTTCAGAGTTGGGCTCATTATATCCTAGAAGTGTCAAAATTTCTAGGATGTAAATGACAGACAGCTCTGCTGTAATAATATGGGCTTTTCTGTTTCTATTCCAGGGATACTGAGAGGGGACAGCGCCTGGCCACTGCCTCTAACCAAACTCCGGCGCCAAAGGCACTCCTCAGCAACACACCGCCACTCAAAGTCCCTATCCAGCAGGAAGTCCAGGAGGAGCCAGTAACTGTGACTTTCACATATTACAAGGGAGATTGCCCTATGGGTGAAGTTCGGGACTCTCAGACAACAGATCAATGTTTCACCTATTCCTAGCAGCAATCCAGGAAGTACAGTATTACTATACAGGTCATGGGTGAAACTGACTGGTGTAGTACCACTAAGTGAACAGTAGAGGGCAGGTGCTTTCATTTTTTTGTCCTCACAGTCATCAGAAATTCAACTTCAGGGAAAGAGACACTAATTTCGGGGGCTACTCATTTTCGGAAACAGTGAATTGGCAGCTGCTGGTTGATTGGTCAGCTTCTGCAGCTTTCCTGTTCCAACTTTGCAACTTCTAATTCTTGTCAAAACTGTCCTCAGAGGGCTGATTCTATGAGTATAATATAAAATATATATTATACTCATAGAATCATCCCTCTGTCCCCTTTATATTATAAATGATAATGAACTGTGAAGAGCAAAGTACGGTAATATTTGTATCTGTTTTTACAGTAATCTTGCTGCCTCTGTCATGACTGAAGTAAGGAGAACACCGTCTTATATGGGGCATTATTAACATAATATAGTCATGTTTCCTATTGTAAAGCTCAACGCCCAAGAACACGTTTTGGTTTAGCTTTTAGAAAGGGATGAGTACATTGCCTGGGTTTTTACTGCTTTCTATTTTCCATTTGGGAATAATTTCCCTCTCTTCCTGTCTGGTACCTTCATGGGATTCCATGGCTTGAACATGAAAACTGGTGGTCCTGACAGGAAATGAAGGACCGCAATAAATACTTGGATTTGGTTTTTACCCACCAAAACAGGAAGATAGGGGAGCTCTGATTGTGGCAGGAACAGCAGTAAAATCCCTGGAGGTAGTAACCCTTTTTCATAATATGTAAAAGCTAAAGTTTTTTGTTTCCAGAAATTGAGCTGTAATGTCAGCAGTTTATAAAGTATACAGAGATTTTATATACATCTGCCCCCCCCTCATTGCACAAATGTGAGATATGTGCCCTTATTCAATTTACTCTTAGGCTCAACACACACCATACAATCTTGGTTGTTCAATCTTACCACTTTCATGTAGTATAAGGGCTTATCCAATCAATCATTCAAGGTATTTTCCATCTGTTGGCCCTTATCCGGTTCAGCGCCGCAGTGCCGAAAATCTCATGCATCCGAGCAACGTTCACCTCCCATTCATTCGCCTATAACTTTATTGCTACTTATCACAATGAATTGATCTATATCTTGTTTTTTCCGCCACTAATTAGGCTTTCTTTGGGTAGTACATTTTGCTAAGAATTATTTTTTTCTAAATCCATTTTAACAGGAAGATTAAGAAAGAAATGAAAAAAAATCATTATTTCTCAGTTTTTGGCCATTATAGTTTGAAATTAATATACGCTACCGTAATTAAAACTCATTTATTTTGTTTGCCTATCTGTCGCGGTTATTTCACCGTTTAAACGATGTCCCTATCACAATTTATAGTGCCGATATTTCATTTAGAAATAAAGGTGCATTTTTTCAATTTGCGTCCATCGCTATTTATAGGCTTATAATTTTAAATAATATAATAACATACTCTCTTGACATGCATATTTAAAAAGTTCAGACCCTTGGGTAACTATTTATGTTGTTTTTGTTTTTTTTTATTGTATTTTTTTTTTGTTTTTTTTAAATAAAAAAATGTATGTGGGTAATTTTTGGGGTGGGAGGGAAACTGCTATTTTCTAATGTAAAATAATGTAATTGTTTTATTAAAAATGTATGTGGGTGCAGTTTACTATTTGGCCACAAGATGGCCACAGTGAGCAAAGTCCTGGATGCGAACTATGTCGCATCCAGGAACTAAAATTCAGAGGAGTTGTTTCCTGGGGGGCAGAAATACCACGCTCTCTGGAGAGAAAGCGTCGGTATTTCTGCGGGGAAGTCAGATCGGTGAATGGGAATTATATTCCCATTCACTGATCGGGGGGCTAGCGGCGGGCGGCGGGTGCGCGCGCGGGCGCGCGCCCGATCGCGCGCACCACGCAGGGAACACAGCAGTGCCTTTCTGGACGAGAAAGCTCGTCCAGAAAGGCCGAACTGGTTAAACTACATAGATTTGGTAAATCTGTATAACCAAGATTGTATGGTGTGTGTTGAGCTTGACTCTAATGCTAGGGACACACAAGATTTTTCAGCCGATTTACTGTCCGAACGATTTTCTTATCAATTTCCATTCACTTCTATGAGAAATCGATCAGAAAAATGTGTTAGATAATTTCTGTCATGTCCAATCTTATTTTCAATCGCACCATCTATCTGCCAAACTATCATGGTGTGTACCTAGCATTAGGTTTTCTCCTGTGAGATCATTTTTCATCTTCTGTTTCTTTCCAGCACACTGCAATTTCAACTTTCCAGCACATTGCAATTGAAAAGAAACTAAAAAAGTAGGTGAAATAGTGTTGTCACAGCTATTCTGAGTATTTTCTTGTTTGCTGGTGTGAACGTATCACTTAGGAGAGAACTTAGGAGAAAGTGTATTGAATAAGGGCCGTGGCGACCAGTTAACTTTTTGCTCATCTGAAAATGCTGGATAGGTGTCCTGCGTGTTACCAGGAGTTTTTGGTTCAGCACTTTGGCAGCTTCCTGGGTGATCTCCCCAAGCCTTATGAGCTGCTCTTAAAGTGAACCAGAGACGAAGCAACCTTGAATTTTACCATATATATCAGGGGATCATTAGAGAAAACACCTACCCTGCTCTCTGTTTCAGTCTGGCTACCCTGCTATCTGTTTCAGTCTGGCTTTGCTCAGGAATCATTATAGCTGAGTCTGTCTTCTCTGATGTCTTTTCAAGCCCAAGCCTGCCCCCTTCTGGCTCTGATATAATGATTCAGCTATAATGATTCCTGAGCAAAGCCAGACTGAATGCTCAGTGGGGGATTTTATCAGGGCTGATAACAAGCAGACTGAACAGGGTAGGTGTTTTCTCTAATGTTCCTACTGATATATATGGTAAAAAACATACACTGGTAAAAAATAAATAAAAAAAAAGTCCATCGTTATCTAGCCGATTCGATCATTTGATCAAATCTGCTAGAAATGGAAGCTGCAAACGATTCCCGATTGATTTTTGTCCAAAATCGATTTGGTCGGTCACTATGATTGGGAGATATCACTTGATTGGTGGCAGGGCAGGAGAGTGCCGCTAGCGACATTCAATTTTCAGACGACCAATGTGTGGAGTAGTTAGCAACATTTGCACACACTTGTCCATCGGTGCTTCCTCCCAGTGCCGGATTATCCACAAGGAAACCTGGGCAGTTGCCTGAGGCTTGGAGAGAGTAGGGGGTAGAAAGGCGGGGATAGACAGAGGGAGGGGAAGTTTCTGACCTGTTCTCTCAGCAGCTATGCAAAGTGTAACTTGATGTCACAGAGGTGCTTTCCCTCATGACAAGAAGTCTGGAAAATCTGTGTATTTCTGCTTCTTTACAAGTAGACAAGACACAGAACATTTATAGATCTCTTGTTCCCTCTGTGCAGTGGTGACAGAGAGACGCAGCATTATTGGCTTGTTGGGTTAAAAGTGAGGCATTTATGTACAACCTGTATTTGATAGCCTGTGTAATATGGTCCGTTTAAGCTCTCTGTATGGTATCTCATCTGTTGTTCATTTTTTTTCTTTACATATTTTATAGCACAGTTATTTAATGTAAACCCTGTTCTCCTTTTTATATTGTATGTATTTATATGATATTTGTAGAAGTCTTGTTCTGTTTTATATTTAAAATTCATGTGTATATTTGTTAATATGGCTTGTAAAGTTTTATAAAGTGGAGAAAAGAGCCTGACCTCCTGTGTTTCTTATGTTACAAAATGTTCATATATTAAAAACCCCAAACTGTGCAGTCCATCATTACTTCATATCGCACAGTATCATAGGCCTCAATTCACTAAGCTTTATTGAACACTTTATCGAATGTTTGATAATTTACCTCATGAGTAAAATCTAATTTTGAATTCACTAAGGTGTTATAGATTTATTGAGCGTTTTATCGATAAAACATTTTGATAAATCTATAACGCCTTAGTGAATTCAAATTTTACTCATGAGGTAAATTATCAAACGTTCGATAACGTTCGGTAAAGCTTAGTGAATTGAGGGATTTGCTGACATGTGAACAGCAATGCGCATTATGTAGCCACCGGGAGGTCTATACAGAGCCTAAAGCGCAGCGGGCGTTTCAGCTCTCTCCCCTCCCCCCCCCCCCCACCCCCTCTCCAGGACCCAGGCACTGGCAGCCATTCTTCTTCCGGTCCTCGGAGGCTCTGGATCACTTGGATGAGATTGCCATTCCTCGTCATGACGACAAACGGCGATCTTACTAGAGGATTACAGCGCCACTCAAAGGACGGAGGGAGAATTGCAGCGCTGAATGCCAGGGAGGTGCGTAAGCACAGGGCTGCCGCAGATCTCACTGCAGTATGATTTTTCTGTTTTTAGGGTCTATACGCATGCAAAATAAATTGTTTCTCTGTGAGACCCTAAAATCTGGAAATGATCATACCGTCAGCAACGTTAAAAAAACAAAACAGATACTCCCCTATGAAGAGGGAAGGCTCTGGGTCCTATAGAGCTTTCTTATTCCTCTCACGGTTTCGATTTGCCTCCACAGAATGCTTCAGGAGCCTGAGTGCTCCAAAAGATTGGCAGCTCCGCACTGCGCAGGCGCGAATGCGCTCCCGCATACGTAGTATGCATGTGCCACACTTGGGCTCCCGAAGCAGTACCGAGCCTCCCGTGGTAGCACAGAGCAGTATTCACCCCATCGGTCAAATACTGCTAATGGGGGCGACGGCGCGGGAACAAGTAGTCCAGGAGAGGAACAGGAAAGCTCTATAGGACCCAGAGCCTTCTGTTTTTTTTCTCTTCATTTCGGGCATGCTTTAAGGGACAACTGAAGCGAGAGGCATATGGAGGCTGCCATTTTCTTTTCTTTTTAAACCATACCAGTTGCCTGGCAGCACTGCTGATCTATTTGGCTGCAGTAGTGTATGAATCACTCCGGAAACGAGCATGCAGCTAATCTTGTCAGATCTGACAATGTCAGAAGCCCCTGATCTGCTGCATGCTTGTTCAGTGGCTATGGCATAAAGTATTAGAGGCAGAGGATCAGCAGGGCAGCCAGGCAACTGGTATTGCTTAAAAGGAAATATGGTACATATGGCAGCTTCCATATCACTCTTCCTTCAAGAGAACCTGAACTGAAAATTAAAAGTCAAAATAAACACACATGTCATACTTACCTACTGTGTAGTCTACTCCTCAATCCCTTTCTCCTCTCCTGCATCCCACTTCTCCACTGTGATCGATAGAATTCTCTGTCCTCCATTGTGAAAATGGCCATTACCCCATAACAGCTTCCTGGTCAGCACAATGTTAAACTGTAATATCGCCCACTTGAGCCATAGGGAAACATGGACATTACCTTGCACATTCAGTTGTAACTGACAGCAGCTGATATCTAACTGACAACAACTGGCATATTTCAGTTCTGACAAAATATTGTCAGAACTGGAAGGGATCACTGTAAGGAGAAAATTGTGAGCTTCTGAGAGGAACTGAAGGTGAGGTAAGTATGTAATATTAATTTGCAACTACATCATGTGTTTATTTTAAATAATTTTACTCAGTTCAGGTGCCCTTTAAGGGGTTGACTTGTACAAAGGTCGATTTATATTTGAGGATATAGGGTACTGTTGATTTCTCCTTTCCCAGGAGAATGTGGAATCCTCTGTTCATAAGTGCTAAGGTGAGTAACGTATGGCAGTTTCTTGAAGTGGGTGTCTCTTCTTGCTGTATAGTTAAGCCAGTGCAGCAGCAAATTGGCCTCACCTTCCCGGATCCCTTGGTCACAGACAGTTCTGACTGTTGTCAGCGGGCAGTTGGAGATAAAACAACTGCCAGCTATTTGTAAGGTGACTAAAGCCTTGTACACACGTTAGATAAAAGTAGTTTGAAAAATGTAGCTAAATGAAAAGCGACGGATATCAGGTATTCTGGCGGATCAACTCTGCACGATATCTGCCCAACAGTTGCCGGTCGGTGTGTTCCAGAGCATGCATGCATATGTCATGTGACATGTACTTCCTGCTTGCGCATGGTTTTCATGCGACATAATTGTTTGAACAACTTTGGTTACATACACCCCGATATTGCAAACTACTTGTCGTTTATTTTTGTCGGGTTATGACCCCTAGCATTTCCATTTGCATCAAAAAGAAAAAAAGCTCTTAGCATTTTATATAACCCCATTCATGGTGCAGTTGTAGCATTTTATATAACCCCATTCATGGTGTAGTTGTTGCATTTTATATAACCCCATTCATGGTGCAGTTGTAGCATTTTATATAACCCCATTCATGGTGCAGCTGTAGCATTTTATATAACCCCATTCATGGTGTAGTTGTTGCATTTTATATACAGTAACCTCATTCATGGTGAAGTTGCTATAACATCTTTAGCGGCGCCTGTAGGATTGGTATCGGCTTCCAGCAATCAGATCTGCTCTCCCAGCAGCAAGGCCAACCACTGCGGCTCTCCTGGACCACCTCAGCCAGCCTGAGGATTTGCACCCCTCCACCTGCATCTGCCGTCCCGACCTTTTAGGCCTCTGAACTAACCGCAGCAGAAACCAGCTGCACCAAACTGGGCTGCAAGCCTGGGGACCAAGTCTCCATCCAGGACAGTCGCCCAGGCCACTAGCCAGCCAGTCACCACCGCAACCCCAGGGGACTCTTTTTTTTTCCTCCTCTATTCTTTACTTTCTCTCTTCTCTCTCCTACTTTCTAGGTGAAACTTCCACTGCTGCAGCTATGAGCTCCTATGAATAATTTTCAGATGTAAGGGTGTACACGTGTGTATAATATATATATATATATATGTATATATATCTACACACACACACACACACACACTCACACACTCACACACACACACTCCTGAACACACACACTCCTGAACACAGACACACACACACACACTTTGAATATTTGAAACTAATTATGTAGGTAAGCTCTCGTTCTAATTGGATGTGGTAAAATTGGCCAATCAAGATTGTGTGTGTATGCACCCTTAGTGCCCTTTCACACTGGTGCCCTTTTACACAGTTTTGCTGCAGACCACCGCTATGCCAATGAGTCTATGGGGTCCATCATACCAACGCGGTGCGGCGCGATGCAACAGAAGTGCCGGTTTCGCCGCATCCCCAATGCGAGCGCATACTTAGGATACCGTGCAGCGACGTGCGGTGGATCAGAAGTCATGCAAGTCTATGGTGACGCATGTTTTTTTAAATGACTGCTGCAAGTTTTACGCGTCGTGCATGTGCAGAAGCGTATTTTAGAAATACACTTGTGTGTCATCGATTTGACTACAGGAAGTGAGTCACTTCCTGCTTGGCCTGCTGCCAGACAGGGATTACCGCATAAAAACGCGGTAATCCCCTGATTCTGGCAGTGCCGTCCCTAGACTACATCGCTGCCGCCAATGTGGAGTGTGAAATTGGCCTAAAGGTGGCCAGTAACAATACAATTTGCTGAACTGTCCTTTACAAGCCATTCTTTGTATGAACAATCGGAAATGGCACCAAAGTGTATTGTCACTCGGTGAGAGGGCCGCCAAAGTCTAGTGACACTCAGGGCATTGTTAAACCTAAGGCTGGCCCTGAATGAATGCATATATAAAAGTTATACAAAGGACATCGCTTTTAGAAGTATGAATAAAGCCATAACTGTAATTATTTGGCTGCAGTAGTGTCTGAATCACACCAGAAACAAGCATGCAGCTAATATTGTCCGATCTGACAATGTCAGAAACACCTGATCTGCTGCATGCTTGTTTAGGGTCCATGGCTAAAAGTATCAGGCCCCATTCACACTTAGAAGCGCAAAACGCCGGCGATATTTGCCAACGTTTTGCGTGAGTGATTTTTCCGCGATTTCACGCGGAAAAATCTCTGGACAGTGCAGTGATTTCTCTGTGATCGCGTTTAGCGCTTCTATAGCACCGAAGCGCAATCATCGGGAGATCGCCTGAAAATGGTGCAGGCTACGCGTTTGCGTTTCGCGATTTTGGAAGATTTGCGGCGATTAGCGCAAATCGCCCAAGTAAGAACGGTCCCATAGGGTTTTATTACACTAGTACTTTCAAAAGCGCTAGCGTTTTAGCGTTTTGCCAAAATCGCCGGCAAAACGCTGAAGTGTGAATGGGGCCTTCGAGGCAGAGAATCAACAGGACCGCCAGACGACTGGTATTGCTTAAAGTGACACTGAAGCGAAAAAATATATATATGATAAAATGAATTGTATGTGTAGTACAGATAATTAATAAACATTAGTAGCAAAGAAAAGTCTCATTTTTATTTTCAGTTATAAAGCTTTATTTTATAACATTGCATAATTCTGTCATATTTGCAATTGCAAACAACACTTCGTATTTTAAACTATGAACAGTTTCTTTCATGTATAAGTGCTTCGGAAAATAGCACTGTCTCCGCCCCAAGTCTGGTCGGGAGCTCAGAGAAGCTCTTTTGCTAAGATAACTGAAGTTTAACTCCTCCTGTACTGGAAGTGAGACCCTTCCTTTGCTACTAATGTTCTATTTTTTTAGCTGTATTATACATACAATTCATTATCTCATAGGTTTATTTGCACTTCTGATTCCCTTTCAAAGAGAACCTGTGATCAATTCAAAGTAAAAATTCATACATACCTGTGGCTTTCTCCAGCCCCCTTAGCCTGATCAGTCCCTCGCCTTCCTCCTCCACCTCCTGGATTCTCCCCTATGGTTCCCGGGAACCTTAGGAGGCGGGGCTTCTTGTGCATGTGCGACCCGGTGCACTCAGTCAGGAGTAGGGTTGCTGCAGTATGACGGTATACCGTGTTGTGATTGTGCAAGGTAATCAAGAGCCGACTGGCGGGACTGAGCCATATTACCGGCACTGATACCAGGAGAACGGAGGTACTCGGGAGGACAGCGAGGGATGCATTGCAGCTCATGGGGCTGGAGGACAAGTGTGTAAAAACAGCGCAGGATATTTGAGCGCAGCTATAGCAGTGCTCTGTGACTGATTTGGGAGCTGTCTGCAGACGGAGCACAAATCATTACAAGAACACTGTAATTCGGCCACCAGCAATAGCTGGAAGCCAAATTACGTATTTACTTCACTATCCATGGCGTCCTGGATGGGGAATAGTAATTAACGCTGCCAGGACTTGTGCAGGAGCAGGGTAAGCCATTTATTGGCCTTCCACTGCACCAAAATCTCCCGGCAGCTAAGTTATAGGTACACCTGAAGGAAGCCCCAGGTAAGTATCAAATCTTTTTATTTGGCCATCTCAGGTTTACTTTGAAGGATACCCGAGGTGACATGATGAGGTAAACATGAGTATGTACAGTGCCTAGCACACAAATAACTAGGCTGTGTTAAATTTTTTCTTTCTCTGCCTGAAAGAGTTAAATATCAGATATGTAAGTGGCTGACTTAGTCCTGACTCAGACAGGAAGTGACAGTGTGACCATCACTGATAAGAAATTCCAACTATAAAACACTTTCCTAGCAGAACATTTCTGAGAGCAGGAAAGAGATAAAAAGGATAAATAGTTCATAGATTTTAGCTCTGGCATACTTCAATGAATGTGTGAGCAAAAAACAATAAAATATCAGGTATGTAAGTGGCTGACTTAGTCCTGACTCAGGCAGGAAGTGACTACAGTGTGACCATCACTGATAAGAAATTCCAACTTTAAAACACTTTCCTAGCAGAAAATTTCTGAGAGCAGGAAAGAGATAAAAAGGGTAAACAGTTCATAGATTTTAGCTCTGGCATACTTCAATGAATGTGTCATTGAGCAAAAACAATAAAATAGTTAAAACTTAAAAAGTAGATTTAAACATAAAATAAAACTGGAATATCTTAAAAAGTCATTTTTAGGAGACGGAAGATAGATACGATTGTTTATTTAATTTGTTTATTTTCGCCTCGGGTTTCCTTTAATAGCAAAGCACTCATACCTGCCATCATTACCAAAACTGCTATGTATGGGAATAGTGGGAACAAGGCAAGAACTTTTTTTCCTGTTGCTGAAGAAATACAAGTGCTGATCCAAACAAAGAAAAAGGGATTTGCATCCACCAGCCGCTCAGGTTACCACATCCACAATGGCATCAATAGGATATATCAAGATCCTTAGCGCTGGACATCAAGATGAATCTAGTTTCACCACAGTGCTCAGATACAATATAGCATAAGTGACCGCCGACCAGGACAAATCAAGCATAATGGTCACTGCTGGCTTCAAGTATCAGAAATCACCTTATTCTCTTAAAAAGCAAAAGGAACACATATACAATAACTTACTTTACAGGTCTTTACAACAGGGACTCTTTAAGTGCAATGGCGCATATCGTGTATTCCATATACTGTAGACAGCTCAGTCTAGGTGTAAAGACCAATGCCCAGTCTCCAGTCCCAAAAGTCCCAGACCAAAAGCACTCATACATGCCATCATTACCAAAATTGCTATGTATGGGAATAATGGGAACAAGGCAAAACCATTTTATCAAAAGGACCTATATGCATGGGTGGTTATATGCAAATCAGCATATACACAGCTATTTTGGTTAGAGGCGCTCACCGGTCCCTTAGGTGAGCACTCCTGCTCCCTGGCTGGCCACTATCACATTAGATCTGGCGACTCTGACATAAAGTCGTGCTGTGCAATGGAATAGGAAGTTTGCGGGTCCTCTCTGCGCATGCGCAGGCTTCCTGGCTTCTTCCTCCCCTCCGCACATCTCCATGGCGTCTGCACAGGGTCCCTTTAAAGCAGCTCTGAACTCAGAACTTCCTCTCCGCTCTAAATGATATGCAACAGTGTAATAACCTTTAAAGAAAAACATTTCTTTGTTCCAGCTGATACCTATCCTGCAAAAAGTCTGCACTATTTCTACTTCCTGCATTAATGGAAGCAGACATATAATTATTATCCTGTGCTTTCAAATGAGCTTATCTGCCATGGCAGTCAGGTGATACAAGGGAGAGATCAAATTACAACTTGTAACTACACACAAATGAGGGGGAATAAGACGTGCTAAACACTCTAAATACATACAGGGTGCATTTCTATATGTTTTCCTACAGTCCTATGCAAGAGTTCAGGTCCACTTTAAAGGGAACCTGAGACGGCGTTGGGGGAAAAATTCATACACCTGGGGTTTCCTTCAGTCCCCCAGATTCATCACACAATTCAGCAAAGAACACCAGAGCATCAGATCAATACTCAACAAACGATAGGAAATTTTACTCCAGAACCCATACCTCAGACCCATTCTACCCAATAAACCACTCATCACTTATAGAAGAGCACCCAACCTCCGTAACTTACTAGCCCCCAGCAGACTCCGATGCCACAAAACTGAGAGTACACCTAACCAAGCCCCTTCCACACCTGGCCCTGCAACCACATCCGTTGTCTAGCTCTAGCATACACCTTTGTCTCTAATACCTCCACATTCAAATCATATGTCACCAATACCCATTACTCCATAAAGAAACACATCTCCTGCCAGCCCAAATTCGTTATTTATGTGATTACTTGTGCCTGTCATCTCCAGTATCTTGGCAGAACAACTCAAGAAGCCCGGAGCCAAATCGGCCAACACAAAAGGAACATTCTTAATAAATTTCCCATGCACAGTGTTTCACGCCACTTTCACTTCATGCACCAGAGCAAACCCGACACTTTTTCCATCACCTTAATAGACACTATTAACCCCCTTGCTGTTCCAATTCTGACGGCAAGGGGGCAGTGCAGCACTTTTTTTTTTCTTTTTTTTTTTTTTAAATCGTGTAGCGAGCCCAGGGCTCGCTACATGATAGCCGCTGACAAGCAGCATCCTCCTACCCACCCCGATCGCCTTCGGCGATCAGAGTAAGCAGGAAATCCCGTTCAGAACGGGATTTCCTGCTGGGCTTCCCCGGTCGCCATGGCGACGGGGCGGGATGACGTCACGGACGTCGGGACGTCAGAGGGAATCCCGATCCACCCCTCAGCGCTGCCTGCCACTGATTGGCCAGGCTGCGCAAGGGGTCTGGAGGGGGGGGGGGGGCGGCGCGGCGAACGGAATATGCACGCAGCTAGCAAAGTGCTAGCTGCGTGCAGTAAAAAAAAATTTTGAAAATCGGCCCAGCGGGGCCGGAGAAATCCTTCTGCGCAGGTTATCCCGAGCTGAGTTCGGGATAACCGGCAAGAAGGTTAACGACTCAGAACCAGTGGCATTTGAGAAACTAAAAAAAACTAGAAATGTACTGGATCCAGACGCTTAGGACACTCGCTCCAGAAGGAGTAAACGAGGTCCTTAAAAAAATCTATTAATTTTCTAAGCAATATATTCATACTGTTCCATTAACACTTTTATCTACTCCTCTCTTTTAGTCCTCTCTTTTAAGTTTTTAATTTCTGATGTTATGATTTTACAGTTTTATACTTTTACTGTAAATTATGAACAATCAATACATTGCCACAAAACTGTGATAACCTATGGATGGATAGACAACAATATGGTTATTTATATCATGATTCCACAACATCAAGTGACACAGTTGTGACAATCTTTCCTAGTGTTCTATATCATGCTCTTCTTATATGTTTTTTATATATTTTTATAGTGTGTGTTATTAATATTCTTTGATCATCTTATTATTCTACATGTATCACATCATTTTTAACCTGTCTTGCATGTACTTAATTTATCTGTTCAGGTAATATGTAATACTAACAACATTCACCCCATGAGAATTTCTGCTCCACTAAGGTAATCACAATACAACCTTTTCCATTCCAGCAGATGGCATTAAATGGCATTTTTTCATACAATCACCTATCACAATCCACCACTAGATGGCACTGCATCACTAAAATGAACTTGCCCTTACTCTTGCCCTATTCTAAAATGGCACCAGCAACTGCTAGTTGCATCTGCACATGTGCAGAATGACTCAGCACATTTACCAAGCACTGTGATTGGTCAATCAACCCCCAAAGTAGTATAAATGAGCACTCCTGGAAGTGAGCGCTCACAGAGGTGCCTGGCTCTTCTACTGACCATATATGGTAAGTCCCTGCTTGCCTTTCCTTATGATACCCTCATTTTTTTCATTGCTTGGGAATTTTTGCATTGAGAATTTGGTTTTCGATTCGAGGTATAGCTTAGATTTTTACATTCTTTGCTTTTAGCTCAAAAATTTATGATATAAATATTTTATTGTGAAAACATATAAAACTATGTTTTAGCGCAAAAACGTCTAAAACAATAATTTTACTTTTAGCCCGAAAGATCAATATTTTTTTCGTGGAAATTTGCAATGTATGCAAAAATTGCGCAAGTTAACAGGATTTTTTCTTTATCCCAATCACCATCACTTTTCAATATCTCACCTCTAATGTTTGATATTTATTTATAGTTATAAATATATATTTTATTTAATTATAGGCTGTATGAACATGGGTTATGAGCCAATTATCTCTGTTTACAGCTATTGCTCCGTTGTTATTGCCTGATAAAGTGGAATCAAACCTGCGAAACAGGTTGCATATTTGGAGTTCATAAATAAAATATATTGACTGTCTTTACTACAGTCGTTGTGTGTCTACTTGGAGGAAGTAAGTCCACCACTACCTCCTCTATTTACCAAGAATTTGGTTTTTAAGCTCATTTAGCTTCCTTTTACCCTCTTGGCGCCTCTGTTCTCCTGCATAATTTCAAATGATCTTATCTGCCATGGCAGTCAGGTGACACAAGGGAGAGATCAAATTACAACTGGTAACTAGACACAAATGAGGGGGAATAAGATGTGCTAAACTCTCTACTCTCTCTAATACATACAGGGTGCATTTCTATATGTTTTCCTTCTGTCCTATGCAAGAGTTCAGGTCCACTTTAAAGGGAACCTGAGATGGTGTTGGGGGAAAAAATTCATACACACCTGGGGTTTCCTTCAGACCTTTGGCTCCCTTTCGCGATCTGCTGCTCAGGTTCACAAATTTTTACGCATGATTATTTACCGCATGCGCAAAATTCTACGCATTGTTTACCCGCATGCGTAAAAGTCAGCAAAAGTGGGTAATTCCAGCATAAAAAAATCAAAATTCCCCCCAAAAAAGGGTGCCTTATTTCTGACTTGGCTACCGGGTTTTTTTTTTTTTGTTTTTTTTATCACCTACTAGTAATTTTTTTACGCATTGTTCCCGCATGCAGGAAACATGCGGAATATTTTAAGTGAATGTGGGAAAAAATGCAGAAATTATCACTGGCGGTAATATAGCGGTAAAAAATCTTTTACCGCATGTGTGATTGTGAATAGAGCCCATTGCTGGGAATGCCAGTCACTCACTTAACATCCTCACGTATCCAGTCCACACACACTGCTCCTTCCCTTCTCACTGGCTGACTCACATAATAGTGATGGGCCGTTCGCGAACGAGCTGGCTCTAAGAGCCGGCTCTTTGCTGCGAACGACAAGAGCCGGTTTTCAGTTTTAAAAGAGCCGATGCCTCAGCCGCCCCACACAGCTCTGCTTTGCTTTTTGATAAACGGCGCTGAGGCATGCTGGGAAATGTAGTCCTCCTCTTTCAGCTTGTAGGAGTGTATGGGGCATAGCAGTAGCAGGAGGGATTGCCCCAGTCAGATAAGCAGTCTGGCGTTGTCATGGAGACGGGGCTTTTACTCCGATTTAGTGTTGTCCGGATCATGAACGATTCGGATCTTTGATCCGAATCTATTTTGTGAGTCGAATCATCAAAATGAGTGATTCGGATCGCAAAAGGGGGCGGGGCCATGAGCGACACGCCCCCTCTCAGCGGGCAGCGGGGTCCTGGAAGCAGAGCTGAGATGGATCGCTCTGTTGGATGGGAGGCAGCCTTGCAGGGAGACAGGTAGATGAGAGAAAGGGGACATGGGTGCCACTGCCAGATATGTGTAGAGCACACATACTGGCTGCAATGTGCTGCTCATTATAGGCTGGCTGTTCCGTAGTTGTGCACAGTGAACACATTGGAAGCTTTTGGCTCAGCACAGCTCAGTAACTTTGCAGGCACTGTGATTGCAGCGCAATATGATCCTCCTAAACAGCTGCACTTTACTTCTGGGAATGCTTTGGGGAATGCTTTCTTTCACTGTGCGACATTTGCATGCAAAGTACACAGATGAACATATAGGTGAAATACATGTAAAGCATATGATTGCAGCATGTGGGTATTGTGTGCAAGCAAATACTTCTGCTCGTCCCTCCTCCCTTCTCTGTCCACTCCCTGTCCTCTGTCCATCTTCTCCCCTTCTCTGTGTGTCCACCCCGGAATGCTTTGGTAGTAAAATGATCCGAGATTCGGATCAAAGATCCGGATCTCTTCAATGATTCGAATCATCCGGATCATTGAAAAGATCCGAACTTCCCATCTCTACTCCGATTCTGAGTGGTGTCTAGTGATATTTAATTCAGAGCCGTAAGAGCCGGCTCTTTCATGGGAGCCGATTCTCTGAGAAGAGCCGGAATTCCCATCACTATCGCATATAACATCCTCATGTATCCAGTCCACACACACTGCTCCTTCCCTTCTCACGGGCTGGCTGCTTGCTGAAGATTGCCACATGTGGGGGCGGGGCCAAAACGGAGGGAAAAAGAAACTGGGGACATCATTGGCCAAGGGGAGGGACAAAGGCTGAGGCTGGGCTTCAGTGACTGGCTGAACTCAGCTAAGGGGCGGGACTGTTCCGTTTCTGCAGGCTCAGCAGCAAACCCATATTAATGGGTGTTACAGTGATTCATACATAAGTCATGGATACAAAGAAAAGTAATATTAATAGACGTTGGCAACATGTTGTGGGCGGGACTTTGCGCTTAGATCAACTGTCTCAGCCTGCAGCTGTCCCTATGGGCTGAGCCTATTGCAATAAACCTCACCGCCCCCTGGCCAATCACTGGCAGGGGGCGTGGATTTTATGTGAAAATGTGGGAGGTTTGAGTAGCTCCAGCGTCCTGCTGTGTATCAGGCTATCAGCTCAGCTGTCCATAGTCTGGCTGCTGGAGGCTCATAGCTGCATGTCTCCCCTCTGTCTGCCACCCCATTCCTCCAAGACCACCAGCAGAAGCCAGCCTCATGCCTCCTTCACCAGCAGAAGCCAGCCTCATGCCTCCTCCAGCAGGGCCAGCAGCAGAAGCCAGCCTCATGCCTCCTCCAGCAGGGCCAGCAGCAGAAGCCAGCCTCATGCCTCCTCCAGCAGGGCCAGCAGCAGAAGCCAGCCTCATGCCTCCTTCACCAGCAGAAGCCAGCCTCATGCCTCCTCCAGCAGGGCCAGCAGCAGAAGCCAGCCTCATGCTGCCTCCTCCAGCAGCAGCAGAAGCCAGCCTCATGCTGCCTCCTCCAGCAGCAGCAGAAGCCAGCCTCATGCTGCCTCTTCCAGCAGCAGCAGAAGCCAGCCTCATGCTGCCTCTTCCAGCAGCAGCAGAAGCCAGCCTCATGCTGCCTCCTCCAGCAGCAGCAGAAGCCAGCCTCATGCTGCCTCCTCCAGCAGCAGCAGAAGCCAGCCTCATGCTGCCTCCTCCAGCAGCAGCAGAAGCCAGCCTCATGCTGCCTCCTCCAGCAGCACCAGAAGCCAGCCTCATGCTGCCTCCTCCAGCAGCACCAGAAGCCAGCCTCATGCTGCCTCCTCCAGCAGCACCAGAAGCCAGCCTCATGCTGCCTCCTCCAGCAGCACCAGAAGCCAGCCTCATGCTGCCTCCTCCAGCAGCACCAGAAGCCAGCCTCATGCTGCCTCCTCCAGCAGCACCAGAAGCCAGCCTCATGCTGCCTCCTCCAGCAGCACCAGAAGCCAGCCTCATGCTGCCTCCTCCAGCAGCACCAGAAGCCAGCCTCATGCTGCCTCCTCCAGCAGCACCAGAAGCCAGCCTTATGCTGCCTCCTCAGCAGCAGAATGCATCAGCCATCCTCACAGTAAGTAGCTGAGCTCACTCACTTGCTGTAAGGGGGAGGGAGAGAGACATAGACTGTCCACACACACAGCAGTCCATCACACTGGGAGTTATTAGACTGTGCACACACAGCATGGCTGATATGGTCCCACAGTGTAATGATATCATGAATGGTCCAGATAGTTTGCTGCCTGTGATCCTCATTGCATTTAGGGAAATAATGGCTTTTTTCCTACTTCTGGGCAAGCAGTATGTCACTCTGTGCATAGAACTCTCAGTAAAGCTATGGGTCAAATAGATCATTTCTGACAGAGTGCTCAACTAATAACCCCCCCTGGAGGGAACAATCCCCCCTCTTGCTCAACCAATAACCCCCCCCCCCAGGGATCAATCCCCCCTCTTGCTCAACTAATAACCCCCCCTGGAGGGAACAATCCCCCTTCTAGCTCAATGGGATCTGTGGTTGCAAAAAATTACAGGCGTGTTAACAGAGAGGAGCCACGCCTACACAGTCATACACTGTCCTCTATGGCAAGTTGCAAAATATGATAGGTAGCAAAAATTTTCACTACACCTGTCTAATTTATGATTGTTTTTCTGATCGATTTGTGTACGGCCCCGTTCACACTTGCGTTTTGGCATGCAAACGGACCGGATCCGGATCGTATCAGGACCTGATCCGGATTGGAACCGTACGGTTCCGATCCGGATCCGGTCCGTTTGCATCAGGACTGTATCAGGCTGCCATCCGGATCGTAAAAAAATAACAAGATACCTTTAAAGTTGTTGGGGTCAGCAGAAGGTGCACCTGTACAATCAGGTCCTCCGCTGTAGGCCTCACCTCCACCTCCTGACATACTGCCAAACAGCTCCAGCACGTGTGTCACTGCTGCTCCACTCCAGATATGCTGGGCCCATGTGTCCCCATCCGAAATGGCCGCTATGATACGCATAGAAAGTGTGGTAGAACGTCAGGTGTTTGTCTCCAGTGTGTTCTGTGCTTTCCGTTCCCCATAGGTTTCTATATTCGCATGGTGCAGTCAGGATCCAGTCCAGGTGCGTGGGCCGGTTGATCCGGACCCAAAAAATAGCGCATGTTGGAAAAGCCTCGAGTCCGGATACGATCTGGCTCCATTCTGTACGGAACGTACTGGGCTGCACGTTTCTGCGGTTTAAAACAGAAACCGCGATTCACATGCAGGCGATCTTCAGATCGTCAGTAGCTTCTTTTTTTTTTTTTTTGTTTTGTTTTTTTGTTTCAGCGTTCGCTGCACTTGGCCTCATGGTTTCGCCTACCGCCGCGCCGTCACAAACAGCCACTGGTTCGCAGACTAGCAGTGCATTTTTTTGACTGTTAACGAGCCGGGCAGCGGGGGGCGAGTCCAGTTCAGAGAGGCACACAGCTCCACCAATGGCTAGATAGAGATGGTATGACGTAGGCGGAGTTGTACAGAGGGTACAGCTCCGCCTACCGCTGCCGTCATACCATCTCTATCCAGTGATTGGTGGCGCTGTGTGCCGCTCTGGACTGGACTCGCGCCCCCCCCCCCCCTGCTGGGTAGAGAGACAAGCAGATGCCGGGTAGAGAGACAAGCAGCGGCAGCTAAGGGGAGGAGGAAGCTTCCGTATTGTAGCGGACTCGGTTCCAGCCAGAAGCTGTGATTGATTGATTGCAAAGCTCAGACGTTAAAGCTACTGCCTATACTCCTTCCGCTCGCAATTCCCAATATCCGACCACCAGTGGCTATGTATACTACACAAGGGGGTGGGGGGCTACCTATACTATAGGGGGCAGTAGGTCATCTGGCTACCTATACTGGAGGGGGGGGTCACATGGCTACCTATACTGCAGGAGAGGAGTGCGGTGTGTGTGTGTGGTAAATAGGTGATACCTATAATGCAGGAAGGCTAGGTGAGGTTACCTATAGTGTTGGGGAAGTGTGTGTGTGTGTGTGTGTGTAATATGGGGGAGGGGGGTTTGGTTGAGATGCTGTTGGTCGGGGCAGCTGGTGATGGTGGGCCTAGGGCGGTAAAATGTAGAAATCCGGCCCTGGCAATACACAGCACATTGTTAACTGCGCTCATCGTCCTCACAGAAGGCCCCACCTGCATACATGTGCAATTTACTGCTAAAGCTTGCTGTGAAAAAAATAGAAATCGCAATTTCTGAGTGAAAAATCACAATTTCAATTTTTCCCTAAAATCGTGCAGCCCTAGAACGTACGCATGTGAACGTCCGGATCCGGACAGGGAACGCTAATGTGAACCGGGCCTAAAAGTGATCAGAAAAACGATTGGAAATCTGAACGGATGTGTCAAATTGTCTATCGACCATGTATCTGATGGGAAATTGCATGGTGTGTACCAGGCATAACATTCCATACAGATCACCTGACAGAACTGAAAATGTCACCACCAGTGATACATTTCAGAATGTAAATCAGAGAGAGGAAAGATTTTACAGTGGCCAAACACTGACTAAATATTCTATAAATGAAAATTATAAACAAAAAGCAATTTTATTCATTGTCATGCTCCTGGCTACCATGCATACTACAGCTCCCAGTATGCATTGCCGCATGCATCTCCTGGCATGCATTGTAGCAGGGACGCTCTACAGCGGGATTCTGGTGCTTGGGATGGTGAACACCACAGGGAACGGGGGCTACATGAGTAGCCCCCAGTAGGTAAGCAATGGTACAACCCCTATAACTCCTGGCCTCCTAACAGCATGCTGAGTTACCAGCCTTACTTATGGCGAGGTGTGTATATACTGGTGTTCAGTGTACTTTAAAGTGTACAAACATATATTGCTCCAGCCCCCTGTAGGCTCTGGGCTGATTTGTTCCTCGGCTGGCATGGCTAAAGCCATGTCTGGGCACAGTCATGGTCCAATGTGCCATCCTGCAGTACAGCAGGTCACCCAGCATAGCATCCCCAAGTCAGTTGGTCACTCAGCTGGCACAATACAGTCAGCATCACCAGGCTATTCAGCCAGCTCAGTACCACCAGCACAGCATCGCCACCAGCCAACCCAGCTCACATCACTGCCAGTCCAGCCAGCACCGCATCACCACCAGCAAACCCAGCTCACATCACTGCCAGTCCAGCCAGCTCACATCACTGCCAGCACAGCATCACCACCAGCCAACCCAGCTCACATCACTGCCAGTCCAGCCAGCACAGCATTGCCACCAGCCAACCCAGCTCACATCACTGCCAGTCCAGCCAGCACAGCATTGCCACCAGCCAACCCAGCTCACATCACTGCCAGTCCAGCCAGAACAGCATCACCACCAGCAAACCCAGCTCACATCACTGCCAGTCCAGCCAGCACAGCATCGCCACCAGCCAACCCAGCTCACATCACTGCCAGTCCAGCCAGCACAGCATCGCCACCAGCCAACTAGCTCACATCACTGCCAGTCCAGCCAGCACAGCATTGCCACCAGCCAACCCAGCTCACATCACTGCCAGTCCAGCCAGAACCGCATCACCACCAGCAAACCCAGCTCACATCACTGCCAGTCCAGCCAGCACAGCATCACCACCAGCAAACCCAGCTCACATCACTGTCAGTCCAGCCAGCTCACATCACTGCCAGTCCAGCCAGCACAGCATCACCACCAGCCAACCCAGCTCACATCACTGCCAGTCCAGCCAGCACAGCATTGCCACCAGCCAACCCAGCTCACATCACTGCCAGTCCAGCCAGAACAGCATCACCACCAGCAAACCCAGCTCACATCACTGCTAGTCCAGCCAGCACAGCATCACCACCAACCAACCCAGCTCACATCACTGCCAGTCCAGCCAGCTCACATCACTGCCAGCACAGCATCACCACCAGCCAACCCAGCTCACATCACTGCCAGTCCAGCCAGAACAGCATCGCCACCAGCAAACCCAGCTCACATCACTGCCAGTCCAGCCAGCTCACATCACTGCCAGCACAGCATCACCACCAGCCAACCCAGCTCACATCACTGCCAGTCCAGCCAGCACAGCATCACCACCAACCAAACCAGCTCACATCACTGCCAGTCCAGCCAGCACCACCACCAGGCCAGCCCAGCTCACATCACTGCCAGTCCAGCCAGAACAGCATCACCACCAGCAAACCCAGCTCACATCACTGCCAGTCCAGCCAGCACAGCATCACCACCAACCAAACCAGCTCACATCACTGCCAGTCCAGCCAGCACAGCATCACCACCAACCAACCCAGCTCACATCACTGCCAGTCCAGCCAGCTCACATCACTGCCAGCACAGCATCACCACCAGCCAACCCAGCTCACATCACTGCCAGTCCAGCCAGAACAGCATCGCCACCAGCAAACCCAGCTCACATCACTGCCAGTCCAGCCAGCACAGCATCGCCACCAGCCAACCCAGCTCACATCACTGCCAGTCCAGCCAGAACAGCATCACCACCAGGCCAGCCCAGCCCAGCACAGCACCCAGGCCAACAAAGAAGCTCTGCCAATTGTAAAATGTTGGCCATGTATGGTATTTCTTTGTGGGAACACACCTGCCGCTATTTGTGGTAATGCACACCGCAGATGGGCCCCTGATCTCCCAGGACCCCATCAACTCCCCTGGTCAATGAAATGATAACCAGTCTCTGATGTCAAATTTCTGCTAACTGTATGCAATTTTCTGCTGCTTAGAATTGGAACAATAAAATATAGCCAGTGTTTGTTTTAGAGCTCCTGATTAGGGATAGTCAATGAGATGCAAATTTAAACTGGTGCAGGATTATGCTAATTTAACATGCTAATGTATGCAGTTTTAAAATGAACTATCACATTGGCAGGGTTTATTTGGCCAATTTCCAAGTTGCATATATTTGCATAAAAAATTGCATTAGCCTGCATCAACCTGTTAGTATTTGCAACTTACTGTTGATCAATAGAGAAAGAAACGAACTCCGGGCACCTTCCGTCCATTACTGTTTATTGCAAAGGTTGACAGACATCTATCTGGATACCACAATCTTCAAATACCTTATTCCAGTGTTGTTCAAAGGTGACGGTATGGTGGAGGTGAAGGAGCCAGGGCACTAGGTGGGACCGGCGACGGCCGTTTCGCTTCTATCCAGACGCTTGGTCACGCTGCGTGGTGGTACGCAGCGTGGCCAAGCGCCTGGATAGACGCGAAACGGCCGTTGCCGGTCCCACCTAGTGCCCTGGCTCCTTCACCTCCACCACACCGTCACCTTTGAACAACACTGGAATAAGGTATTTGAAGATTGTGGTATCCAGATAGATGTCTGTCAACCTTTGCAATAAACAGTAATGGACGGAAGGTGCCCGGAGTTCGTTTTCCTTTCTCTATTGATCAACAATTGAACTTGTGCTTTCTTCACTTCATATCCGACGAGCACACGTCCCAACAGTCGACAGAGGTAACCACAGATGGCATGGTGAGATACAATTGCTTTCTACTTCGCTCATATGCAAATGCTCATTTAACAGGGAGTGCCACTCTTTCATCTCTCTTCTTCCTCCATAAGTATTTGCAACTTAAGGTGCCCATACACTCGTCAGATTGGCAGCAGATAGATAAGAAATGCATCGGATAATCTATCTGATGCGTTTTTAGAAATTTTTTTACCAGGATAGAATTCCAATAGATTTCAGTTTGAAATCTATTGAAATTCGATCAGATGGCATTTTTTTGCCATCAGATTTCCATTAAGGCCAATGCAAACTGATAAGCAATCTCATCAGATCGACCTAAATTTTCCACCCTGCCAGTTTGATGGAAATCCATCGAAATCGGCCATCGATCGGTCGATTGGCCAACCGATTTGCAAACGATCAATCGATCGGTTGGCCAGAAAATCGGCTGTGTATGGGCCCCTTTACTGCCCATCCCTACTACTGCATTGTGGGCGGAGCAGTGCTTTTCAGTGCTGCTAGATTTGGGCGCAGTCGGCGCCTCCATAGACTACAATAGGAATCATTTCTATTGCAGCGCTCAGTGAGTAACGTCGGCTCTGTCAGAAGACGGAGCAGAGGTTGCTTAAAAACACAATAATTCGGCCTCCAGCAATCGCTGGAAGCCGAATTATTTCATTCCCCCACTATCCATGGCGGCCTGGAGGGGGAATAGTAATTAAATCGGCCCGGACTTGTGCAGAAGCAGGATCAGCCATATACGGCTGAATCCTGCGCCCAAGTCTACCGGTGCTGATTTCAAATGTACTCATTGTGGGAGTTCCTGCACCCTGCGCACAGGTGGCTGGACTCCTTAGCTCAGCCTGTAAGCTGTCTTCTGACCAGAGAGAAGTGCATTCCTGAAGTGGGGATTTGGGTGTAAGCTCTTGGGGATTGTGTTATTTTGGAGGGGTGGGTTCTACAGAAAAAATACATGGTGAATATACTGCAGTGGATAACCACAGGTCTGTATTAAGGGTGTATAGAGAGATGGTCAATTAAATACCAATTATATGGGACCTGGATTAATCTAAACACAAATAGCAAGTGTATTATGTCCCAGACATGCATATTATTTAGGGATGAGTAGACAAAATTGAAATAAGACCAGTGGAATGCCTGGGCCCACTAGTGTGCTTGTGTTCATTTTTCAGTGGGCAGAAGTGCACTAGTGTGTTCAGATTCTAAGGCCCCGTTCACACTGCACGCGTTTCCAGCCATGTTTTGGGAACGTGTGCAGGAGGCCGACAGGCACGGCATAAGACAGTGCACAGAGTGCACTGTCTGATGTTCACACTGCATGCGGTCAGGACCATTGCGGTCCGGGAACGCATGCTTCACGCATTTTTTACAGCAACGCGTGGCTGACCCATTCACTTCAGTGAATAGGAGCAGCCACATAACGCATACAAACGTGGATGGCATGCGTCCGTATGCGTTGCGTTCCGAACACACGGCCGTCCGCGTTTGTAATGTGAACAGGGCCTTAGGCAATTTTCACACTTCATGCAAATTCCACATTGGTTTTTCTGCATTTTTTTTTTTTTTTTTTTTTTTTTTTTTTTTTTTTTTCCCCTTGGCATAAAAGTAAAGATATTTTACATGCAGGTGTGCATAAAGAGAACATGAAGTGAAGAATACTTGGAGGCTGCCAGATTTACTTTTTTTTTATTTTTTTATTTTTATCAATCTCAGTTGCGTGGCAGTTGCTGTTAATTGTCAATGAGATGCAAATAATTTTTGTTTGTGCAGAATTATGCAAATTTCTGCAGCTTGAAAATGGAACATTTTAATTTTACCTCAGCAGGATTTGATTGGTTCATTTTCAGGCTGGTCACCTTTTTTTAAGAATGGTTCATCCTCACTTAAGTTAAATGGGGCCTAAAACAATTTTTAATCCTTTGGGTGCCAATGTTCCTATTTTAACTTATTTATTTATTTATTGACTCTGGGGTTGAAAAATTTTTCCAGTGCACAATTTGACATGCATTTTGGATTGCAGTCAGGTCTTGCCTTAACCTCCTTGCCGGTTCAATTCCTCCGGCAAGGAGGCAGCGCAGGAGTTTTTTTTTTTTTTTGTTTTTTTTTTTTTAAATCATGTAGCGAGCCTAGGGCTCGCTACATGATAGCCGCTGAGCGGCGGGATCCCCCCCACCCACTCCGATCGCCTTCGGCGATCAGAGTAACCAGGAAATCCCGTTCAGAACGGGATTTCCTGCAGGGCTTCCCCGGTTGCCATGGCGACGGGGCGGGATGACGTCACCGTCATGGAGAATCCCGATCCGCTCCTCAACGCTGATTGGCCAGGCAGCGCAGGGGTCTGGGGTGGGGGGGAGCGACTCGGTGCGGTGGATCGGCGGCGATCGGAAGTTACAAGCTGCTAGCAAAGTGCTAGCTGCTTGTAACAAAAAAAAAAAAATTATGCAAATCGGCCCAGCGGGGCCTGAGAAATCCTCCTGCGCAGGTTACCCCGAACTGAGTAGGTTGAAGTACTTAAAAATCAGAGTCCTCGGAAACTAAAGATTTGATACTTACCCGGGGCTTCCTCCCGCCCCGCACTGTCCTTCCGTGGTCTGCTGTTCAGCCGCCATCAGCCCTGGTAACCGGCTTAGTTGGGTCCAGCCTGGGAGGTCCACAAATGCATAGTAGACCCGGACTGACGCCACTGAGCCTGTTACCAGGGCTGAACGGCACACTGTGGGATGACTGCGTGGGACTCTGACGTGTTTATGGGGCGAGAGGAAGCCCCGGGTAAGTATCAAATCCAAGGTCTCTGATTACTTTAAGCTATACCTTGCATGTGCTTGCATGCAAGACTTTCTGCATGATTTATTGATGACATGATGTGTTTATGCTGCTGCTGGTAGTCCTTGCATGTGATGTTTTGGTGTGATTTACGTGTGAATATAGTTTATAAAAGGAAACTGTAGTAGGCCATTAAATATTAGTATTGTATACAGAGCTGGATCATCCACTTGGCAATCTAGGCAGGTGCCTGGGGCCTAGTGGGTGTTAAGGGGTGAATCAACTACAAATGGCATATGAAATTTTGGTGCCTCCATAGGCCGTAACAGGAATTATGGCTAAAGCGGCGCTCAGACAGTACTTTGGACGCCGTCAAGACAGATGCTGTTTTTATAGTAATTTGGCCTAATTCGGCTGTCATAAGTAGCTTGCAGCCGAGTTGTGTATTTCCCTGCTGTCCATGACAACCTGGAGGGTGAATAATAATGTGGTCAGAGCTTTTGCAGGAGCTGGGTGAGCAGTTTATTGGCTTCTCCTTGTGCCCAGGTTAACTGGCAGCGTAATTATATGTACATGTTAAAGGTCCCACACCTGCCACCTTCTCTCCCTTTCCCCCACCACTTCAGCATACCATAAGGGGCACAGGGTGGTGCCAAATGTACGACCTTGCCTAGGGCCCCATTAGATATTCTCTGATTCTATGTAGTTGTGAATGTGTGGATTCAATGTAACTTTAATAGACCAGTGTAATGAAAAATACTGTCAAGCAGTGATGTTTACTGCTGACAGTACAAATCACCAGGATTTTTTTTTTTTTTTTTTTTTTTTGTTACACAGAAAATGTATAAACTTCCTGAAATCAATCCTGTGCGTCCCGGCACCAGTACAGGCACGGGACTGATTTCATTAACTTTTTCTGTACCACAAACTTAAAAATAAAAAAATTCCTGGTGACTTGCACTCTTCACATTCAGCAGCAGTAAACGTCACTGCTAGGCACAGATTCATTATTGACATTGCTCCTTAAAGTGTTCTGAAACTCTGACATAACATTCAATAAAATGTGTTTTTCTACTCATACAGTTTTCATATTTGCTTTAGTGCACAAGTAATATTGTTTGTCTACAAATTACAAGTTTCCAAAGTGTAGTTTATCTTGCCCTGAGAGCTGCCATTGCATTTTATTCTAGCTGTTTTTTATTATACATTAAGATCTTTAATGAGGTGTGCCTGTGTGTCTGTGTCTCACAGAGCGCTTCTCAGAAAGTATTTTCACATATGTAACACTGGAATATAAACAAATACACTTATCTCCAGTCTGGGGCCCATATGCAATTCACTTTTTCACCGGAGTTTTCTCCTAGGTAAAAATTTTAAACTTGTTAATAAAATGCATTTTAAGCCACCAGCAAGCAAGAAAATACTCAAAATAATTTTAATGGTACTTTCTCACCTACTTTTTGGTAATGTTTTAGTTGAAAAGTTCTGGAAAGATATTTTAAATTGAAGATGAAACATTATCTCCTAGGAGAAAACTCAGGTGAAAAAGTGAATTGTATATGGCCCTGGGTGCGGATTTGAAGCTGAAAAGCCTTTGCGTAGCAGGACAAAGCGCTGCCAGTCCATTAGCTGCAGTAGTGTCCAAATCGCACCAGAAACAAGCATGCAGCTCATCTTGTCAGTTGACAAAAATGTCAAACGCCTGATCTTCTGCATGCTTGTTCAGGGTCTTTGGCTAAAAGTAGAGGCAGAGCAACAGCAGGATAGCCAGGTAACTGGTATTGCTTAAGGCTGGTTTCACAGTGGGACGTTACAGGCGCACGTTAGAGCAGCCTGTAACGCACCCCCACCGCACAGCAATGAAAAATCAATGGGCCGTTCACAGTGCCCACGTTGCGTTACACAGTAACGCTGCGCCATTACACAACGTACTGCATTCAGTACTTTCTAAGCGGCAGAGCCGCGTTAGACTGCTTGGACATGCGCAGTAATGTTGGGGAGGAGCGGAGAGCGGCCAGGCACATGGCTAATTAATATTCACTGCACTCAGTGACGTGCAGTGTTTACTTCCTGGAGCGGCCGCTCTGTGCGGCGATTGGCCGGGCGGGACCACGTGATGCCGCATGCGTCCAAGAGTGCGCATCACGGACGCCAGAGTGAGCTGCACAACGCGGCTCACTCTGACGTTCACCTTAGAGAGCACCAGGCGTTGCGTTAGGGGCACGTTATGCGACCATAACGTCCCCTAAAACGCAACATCCTGGTGTGAAACTAGCCTAAAAGGAAATAAACATGGCAGCCTTCATTTACCTCTCACTACAGTTGTCCTTTAACCATTTCAGTGATGTTATGCTACAAGTGGTTTTTTTTTTCCTTAGTAGTTTTTAAGCTGTAAGGAATCTTTTTAAAGCAAATTATAAATGCTTTAAAGTAAACCAGAGACTAACAAATAGACCAAATCAATATTTACCCGGGGCTTCCTCTAGCCCTACAAGCGCATGAGCGTTCGTCGCCGGACTCGCATGCGCTTGCAAGAATTCGCAATTGCAAGCAAAAACTTTTACGTGCGTTACAACATGCGCAAAATGTTAGTGCGACCGTGCTATGAGTTAGCGCGGCTATGTGAATCAAGGCTATTAGTTTCCGGGTCAAATAGTTCACTTTCTGACTTCAGGAAGTGAAAATCTCAATCGCTTAGTTTCTAGTCAATCGCTTAGTTTCTAAGCTCAAAAGCACAGGGAAAAGTGGTTTTGAAAAAAGCTAATGAAATGGCTCAACGCTTGTGATTTTATAATGTGAACAAGGCCTAGCAGTCCTATTTCTATCAAATTGTTTGAGCGATCAGAAATTCTGATCAGATTGGTTGTGAATGATCTGGCACCATCGATTTTTATAAATGATTATAAAAACAGTTGTCAAATTGGTTATTTGTGGAACTGAAATTTTGGATTTTTTTTGTCAGTTGTGATAGGAAGTAAAGATTGGTTCGTTGATGAGAGAGAGAGAGAGAGAGAGAGAGAGAGAGATTAGACAGAGATTAGGTGGTTAAATGGAATTCTACAATAGGCGGAAAAAAAATTGGACAGGTGTAACAAATGGGGATCAAGTACTAAATTATCCAGTGTAATCAGCATTGAAAAGCTGATATACAAGAGTGTCAGTAACATATCGAACATATATGTGCCTGTAATGGGATCTATTTTTTTTTTTTTTTTTTTTTTTTTTAATTGGCTGTTGGGCATATGTGCTTTCTGTTGGGTTTGCTCAAGCTGATGCCACTCCACTCTTTCTGCCAAACTTTGGCACTGTTACTGGCTGTCGATTTGACCACTCGTTTGGCAAGATGGCTACCAAGGCTTTTTCATATGTGATAGTTCTGTAACTGAGGTGAAAATCACACATCAAAGAGGCATATGACTGGCTCCTAATTTATTCTGCAGCAGGACAATAGCCCCAAAAATACAGCCGAAGTGATTAAGAACCATGTTCAGGGTAAAGAAATCCTGAAAGTGATGGTATGGCCCCCACAGAGCCCTGATCTCCACAGTGAGTGTGTATGTGGTACAACACAACACAACACAACACAACTTTATACCTATCATAATTAACAGCAAGGCCTGGAGGCCCCTTGCAGGACCCGTCTCGCGGTCCGCTGCGTCGGGGCCCCAGGCCTCCGGCCTGGAGGCCCCTTGCAGGACCCGTCTCGCGGTCCGCTGCGTCGGGGCCCCAGGCCTCCGGCCTGGAGGCCCCTTGCAGGACCCGTCTCGCGGTCCGCTGCGTCGGGGCCCCAGGCCTCCGCTTTGAAATTGTGTTAAAATGGTAGCTGCAACCTGTATAGGTGTGATTTAGACATTACTGCAGCCAAATAGACGTGCAGGGCTGACAGGCAACTGGTATTGCCTAATAGGAAATGAATGGTAACACAATGTTTAGGGCCTAGGGCCGCCTCTTAGGTCCGGTTTCTGGCTAGTGTTTAAGGTCTTGCTATTTACTGTGCCGGTGAGTTACATGATAGGAATTGATGGTTGGAGAGAGGCACATCACAGCTTAGAGAAGATGAAGTTCTGGAGCCTGATGAGGTGAGTGACTCTGTAGTGGATGGGAGGGAACGGCCACCTATTCTGGATCTGGGAGGGAAGGGTGTAAGATCCTTGATTTGTCAGCCGCGACAGAACGCAGAGACCCGAGCTGCGTTCCCAGTACGCGCTCTGCAGATTTATTGCTCTGCATTAATTCATGTGTGTCAGCTAACTAGCTGACACGCTGTTCAGCGATTGGGTTAGTTTCAATTCTGTTTTTGTTGATTGGTTAGTCTTTGTATTTAGACTCAGAGCGCCCCGTCATCGCCCATGATAGCATTAGCTGTGGCTTGTTGCTGGGTATGCGCTCTCTTCCTTATTGATTCCTGTTGCCGACTATTGCCTTGTATTCTGACCACGTTAACCTCTCATTCCTGTTGCCAATTACTGCTTGTATCATGACCACGCTAACCTCTGATGCCTGTTGCCGACTACTGCCTGTGACAATATTGCAGCTGTTTGTGATAGTGTATATAATACAGAAGCCATATTTTTCATTTTTATGTCTGCTGTGCACTATCGCATATGTGTATGCCTGTTAGAAGCCATCTGGCTTTGGAAATTGTCACCTGGCTGGAGGAAGCTGCTAATTTGATTTTCTGTATGGTAGTGTAAAGTACATTTGCATTCCGTTTTCTCTGGACAGACACTACAGCCTACTAAGATGAAGGAAGCTGCTAAGTAGTAGCCATTTGTGGTCTGATGTGTCTGCATTGCTTTGAACTCTGTATATATGTAAACAGACACCCATTGTCCCCAATATACAATCAGACTGTCTAAGTCTAGGAGGGTTCAAAGGGGAAACCTTTGACATTTGCATATCACAGCCAGCAAGGATATTACAAGAGATCTGTGCAAACCCTCTGAGGAAATTAAATAATATCTGGACGTGTACCTTCGGGATACGCTGCTTGCTATAAATGTCAGCAGAGGACATTCACAACTTGTAGATCCCAGGAGATGGCAAAGACGCTAGAACTATCCTGGTTTCTGACCAGCTGCTGCGTTCTCCCGCAAACAACGTTCAGACCTTCATGCTGGTAAAGTTTTTGATTCCTGTTTTTATTTTTGCAAACTGTCTTGTTGTGTGTCTTTGTAATTTTTACTTGTTTTTTTTTTTTATCTTTTGTATATTTTTCTTCTGCACTGTTCCACTTTTTGGAATATTAAATATCTAATAAGTCTGACTTCTGATGCATTAACCGAGCTCATAGTCCTAGGGAGAGGCTGCAGTGTAATTTGTGTTACAAGTGCAGTGCCTGATTGTACTGCTGTGATTGTGCCTTGCTACCGTGGGATTGTGTGTGTGTGTGTGGCGTTCCCATATTTTGGCCTAAGCGCACAGCTGATCTAAATACGAAAACGCGGGACTGAGTGCAGGCCACTCAACAGCAGAGTGGGAATTGTTGAAGTGTCTAGCAGGAGCTGGTGGTGGCAGTGAGAAGTGTTCTTGAGGTGTGACAGTCTTGTGTTAGCTTAAATAATGCTGCTTCCTCTCTCGATCTGGTCGAAATGAGAAAAACCCGTCGGGAACTGTCTCTGCAGGCTTGCCGTAGGGCCGGTTCTTGACACTGCCTGATACTTGGACTACTCTTGCTAGCTGCCTGGACTGACCTCGGCTTACCCTGACTATGCTATCTTTGGAAAGAGTATCTGGACTGCCTTGCCATTCTGCAACATCTGTCTCTCCAGTCATCTGACTCATTCATCTGGATTGCCTCATTCTTTAGGCCTCAGGGGACTATAAACCTACCGTATATACTCGCAAGCAAGCCGACCCGCATATAAGCCAACCCCCCCCCCCCCAACTTTTAACTGAAAAAACAGGAAAAAATGATTGACCCTCATGTAAGCCGGGGGTAGGAAATGCTGGCCGTGTCATTCCCTCCAGTGTGTCCCAGTATAGCTAGTATAGTGTCCAGTATGGGTAGGTAGTGCCTCAGTATAGCTAGTATAGTGCCTTGTATAGCTAGTATAGTGCCCTGTATAGCTAGTAAAGTGCCCAGTATAGCTAGTATAGTGCTCAGTATAGCTAGTATAGTGCCCAGTATAGTTAGTATAGCGCCCTAGTATTGTGCTCAGTATAGGTAGGTAGTGCTCAGTATAGCTAGTATAGTGCCCAGTATAGTTAGTATAGCGCCCTAGTATTGTGCTCAGTATAGGTAGGTAGTGCTCAGTATAGCTAGTAAAGTGCCCCAGTATAGTGCCCCAGTATAGCTAGTATAGTGCCCCAGTCTAGTATAGTGCCCCAGTATAGCTAGTATAGTGCTCAGTATCGTGTTCAGTATAGCTAGTATCGTGTTCAGTATAGCTAGTATAGTGCCCCAGTATAGCTAGTATAGTGCCCCAGTATAGCTAGTATAGTGCCCCAGTATAGCTAGTATAGTGCCCCAGTATAAGTAGATAGTGTTCAGTATAGCTAGTATCGTGTTCAGTATAGCTAGTATAGTGCCCCAGTATAGCTATTATAGTGCCCCAGTATAGCTATTATAGTGCCCCAGTATAGCTATTATAGTGCCCCAGTATAGCTATTATAGTGCCCCAGTATAGCAAGTATAGTGCCCCAGTATAAGTAGATAGTGCCCAGTATAGCTAGTATAGTGCTCAGTATAGGTAGATGGTGTGTGTCCCCCCCCCCCCCCCCCCCCCCCCGGGGCCGCCGCTGCTATTAGCTTACCCGGCGGCTTCCCATAGCCCTCCCTCCGTCTCCTGCACGGGCTTGTAAATAGTTCGCAGCAGCTCGCCCCACGGCGGCTGCTGTGTGATGACGGAGGAAGCTGTAGGCAGAGCGGTTCCCATAGCAACAGCGATACTCATCGCCCGTACAGGAAGCCGCTCTGCCTACAGCTTCCTCCGTCATCACACAGCAGCTGCCGTGGGGCGAGCTGCTGCGAACTATTTACAAGCCCGTGCAGGAGACGGAGGGGGGGATATGGGAAGCCGCCGGGTAAGCTAATAGCTGCGGCGGGGGGGGGGGAAGGAGCCAACATGACTCGCAAGCAAGCCGATCCCCCCCCCCCCCCCCAACTTTTGGCCCACTTTTGGGGGTTCAAAAATTCGGCTTGCTTGCGAGTATATACGGTATATATACTAGTGAATACTGTGCCGTAATAGTTTATCGGGTTCTGTTGGTGGATTACTATCTGTCAGTCGGTATGCTACATCTACCTGCAGGGTGTATTGTGTTAGGTAGGAGTTTGACTTATAGCCCTGCACGTAACACCTGCGCAGTCATATGGGCATACAGCATGACCTATAGTCATTGACCGGACAAGCCTGACAGTATCATGGGCCAGGTATCTCCTAATCAAAAGGAGACTAACGGGGGGGAGGGGGGGTCTCCACAATGGAGGAGTTACAACAACAAATACTGCTCCTCACAGGAGCTGTGAATCGGCTCACGGAACAAGTATCTGCTCAACCGGTACAACTGACTTAATTGGCCAATGCCTCTTCTCGTGCTGAACTTCCTGCTCATTCTGCTGAACGTTCTGTACCTCCTCTACCAGATCTCAATTCAGTAATTTTCATAAAAATTGGCTCATATTTCAAAGTCCGCTCTCAATCATCTGGTTCAGAATCTCAGAGTGTCCTTTGTTATATCCCTGTTACAGGGAGATCCACAGTCTTGGGCCTATGGATTTCCGCCTGAACATGAAGCTCTGACCTCAGTTGATAACTTGTTCAAAGCTATGGCCATATTATACTCTGATCCTGATGTTACTTCGCCGGCAGTACAAAAACTTAGGAATCTGCTACAAGGTCGCCGCACTGTAGAATATGCTACAGAATGAAGGCGATGGGCAGTTTCAACTAAATGGAATGATTCAGCATTAGACCAATTCCTTTTTGGACTTTCTGATGATGTTAATGATATTCTTGTCAGTCATCCAGTTTCTACTTCTGGAGGAAGCTATAACTTTGGCAATCAGGGTTGACAGGCGAGTCAGACAACGCCGTCAGGGAAGGTCTCATGTATTCCAGTATCTGTTTCTTCAAATAGCAACAATGCAACTGCCACAGAGGAACCCATGCAGATAGGAGTTTCAAAACTCTCTTGTGCTGAGAAAAATCGTAGAAAAGTTGAAAGACAGCACGGTGGCGTAGTGGGCAGCACGGTGGCGTAGTGGTTAGCTCTCTCGCCTTGCAGCGCTGGGTCCCTGGTTCGAATCCCAGCCAGGGCACTCTCTGCAAAGAGTTTGTATGTTCTCTCCGTGTCTGCGTGGGTTTCCTCCGGGCACTCCGGTTTCCTCCCACATTCCAAAAACGATACGGATAAGTTAATTGGCTCCCCCTAAAAAAAAAAAATTGGCCCTAGACTACAGTACTTACACTACATAATATAGACATATGGCAATGGTAGGGATTAGATTGTGAGCTCCTTTGAGGGACAGTTAGTGACAAGATATTATATATATATATATATATATATATATATAATATATATATATATATATATATATATATATATATATATATATATATATATATATATATACTGTACAGCGCTGCGTAATATGTCGGCGCTATATAAATACTAAATAATAATAATAATAATAATAGACTGTTTGTATTGTGGGGGAAACAGGACACATAGTCCAATCACGTCCCAATAAGACAAAGAGATCGGAAAACTACAACGCTTAACTGGGGGGTGGAGAGAACTCTGTTAAGCTCTCAGTGTATCTCTCCAGAAAAACAATCTCATAATGTTGCCTGTATCTATTGTCAAAGGAGGAATTGTGTACAATTGCCAGGCCTTAGTGGATTGTAGAGCTTGTGGGCAATTTTATGGCTATTTCTTTGGCTGAAAGGTTATCTATTCAGACAGCTGCAGTGTCTGAATCAATACACATTACTGCTGTCGATGACTGTTACAGCAAGGGTTAATGTTAACTTCTGGGATTGCCCTATGAGTAGGGGGCTCTACATTTTGAAACCCTGAGATTCCAATTGTTGTTGTTGTTGTCCTAATTGCCTTCTTATCCTGTTGTTCTTGGGTAACCATGGTTGAAAAGGCATAACCAGTGTTTGGCAGTCTGGTCAGCTGACTAGTTGGTCTGCCCAATGTAATGAGTGCTTACAAAAGATTGTTAAGTTGTACTAAACTCATTGAACAGAAATTACCTCATGTTTATAGATAATTTGCAGATGTGCTTTCTCCAAAAGCCGCAGATGAGTTACCTCCTCTTAGACCTTACGATTGTGCTATTGAATTTCTCTCTGGTAGTATGCCCTCCTCGTGGTAGTCTTTACAATCTGACCAGGCCAGAGGTGAAGGCCATGAGGGAGTATATCCAGGAAAACTTACAAATGGGCTTCATCAGAACATCTTCCTCACCAGCTGGTGCAGATTGTTTTTTTTTTTTTTTTTTTTTTTTTTTTTTGTAGAAAAAAGCTGGTGGTCTAAGACCTTGTATTGATTACTGGGGGTTGAATAAGGTTACCTGTTAAAAATCATTACCCACTGCCATTTATAGATGATTTATCACAGCTTGTGGGTGCCAAGGTCTTTTCCAAACTGGACCTTATAGGTACTTATAATCCTATTCGCCCCAGAGAATGAAGAGAGGAAAACTGCATTTAATACTAAAGATGGTCACTATGAGTATTTGGTCATGCCCTTCGGGCTGTGTAATGCTCCTGCGGTGTTCCAACACTTTAACCACTTGATGACCCAGCCTTTACCCCCCCCCCCCCTCCTTAAGGACCAGCGCTGTTTTTGTGATCTGTGCTGGGTGGGCTCTGCAGCAACCTTAACTGAGTGGGATATGGAAGTTTCCTTTTTTAAGCAATACCAGTTGCCTGACTACTCTGCTGATCTCTGCGGTTGCAATAGTGGCTGAATCACACACCTGAAACAAGCATGCAGCTAATCCAGTCTGGGTCAGTCAGAGCACCTGATCTGCATGCTTGTTGAGGGGATGTGGCTAAAAGTATTAAACACCGGATCAGCAGTAGAGAGTCGTGAACGGTTCGCCTTCGAACGGTTCCAGGCGCACTTTGGGGGGTTCGTGTTCGCCTGCACCAGGCGAACTTTTGCGGAAGTTCGATTTGCCCCATAATGCACTATGAGGGTCAACTTTGACCCTCTGCATCACAGTCAGCAGGCACATTGTAGCCATTCAGGCTACACTAAGCCCTGGAGCCCCACCCCCCCTTATATAAGGCAGGCTGCGGCGGCCATTATATAAGGCAGGCTGCGGCGGCCAATAGCCTCACTCGTGTGCCTGCTAGAGACAGACTAGGGACAGCTGTTGCAGACTTGTTCTTCTAGGGACAGATTAGTTAGATTCTTGGCTGCTTAGCTTGCTCCTGGCTGATTGTTATTGCTTTTATAGTACCCCTCAACAGCTCTTTTCAGAGCTCATCCTGTACTTTTTTTTTTTTTTCTGTGTCAAACTGACACTTTTGTTGCATGCACAGCCTTGCTAATTGATAGTGTGTGTGTCACTGCCAGCAGCCCAGCACATTCAGTGACTACCTGTGTGTGTGACAGGGAGCTGCACATTGTACTACCCAGTACTCAGGGGAGGACTGGCCCAGGGGGACGGGGGGCAATTGCCCCCCCCCCCGGGCCGCCCGAATCTTAAGTAATTAGGCCAGCCACTGCTATATGCAGCGGCCGCAGACATACCACAGGTGACAGGTTTGCAGTGGGGATCGCAACCTCGCACGATATTTCCCGGCAAGTTGAAGTATCCAATCAGAGAAGGGGCTGAGGCGGCCGGCCGTGGTGTGTCCTTGTGCGTGGCTGCGCCTGCGGTGGATGTGAGCGGCACAAGGACACAAATGGCTTAGGTCCTCTCCGGCCTGGTGGGTTGACCCTGCTTGACTCCGCCCCCCCCTAGGAGCCATTGCCGCCCGCAACGTGCTGCTGTGCCTGCGGTGTCATCGGAGTGAGCTGTCTCACTCTTCAGCTTTCTGTGCTGGGGGGGCTGGGGGCCTGGAGCTGCGGCTACGAGTGGCTGGCTGTCCTGGCTGGAGGAGTCGGACACTCGGGGGGGCTGGGAGTCGGAGATGCCACCTATAGCTGCTTGCTGCTGTGGAGGAGGAGGAGATGTAGGACTGAGGAGACAGGAGGATAGGAGGTCGGGTCCAGGTGGCCAGAGGAGAAGGTGGTTTTTATAAATTTTGTTTCTGTACTTCTTCTCCCTTCTTGTCACTGAGTTACTCACACTTTGCTGCCTGCCTGCTACTGCTGTCAAATTCAATTCTCTGCCCAGGCCAGTGCCCTCTGAGTTTTATTTTGTGTGATAATCATCCCCATTCTGACCCTGGCCTGAGGGGGAACGTTTTTTCTTCTTGTGGTGTGATCGGCGGCAGGGGAGGGGGGAGGCAGGCAGTTAGGCGCTGTCAAACAGGTAGTTGGAGGGGGGGGGGGGGGTAGGTGTCAGACAAGTAGTTTGTATGGTGGGTGGGCAGGAGTGGGGTTAGGCATCACCAGGTAGGTAGGTTTGTGTGTGGTGTGTGTGTGTGTGTGGGGGGGGGGGGGGTGGGGGGGGTTGTTTAAAGGAGTTATCAGGCATTTTTAATGAAATAAGTGCTACTTACCCGGGGCTTCCTCCAGCCCCACGCTCCCAGCATGTCCCTCGCCGCAGCTCTGCAGTCAGCCATTCGCTGCCGTTGCCTCACAGTCCCCGGCAATGGCACCAGTCCGACCTGGATGGCGGCCTGTACTGCGCCTGTGCAAGCAGCACTGTCAATCACTGCCACGTGGACCGGAGTGTACTGCGCAGGCTCATGTGGCGATGATTGACAGCGCCACTCGCACAGGCGCAGTCGGCCTGACATCGGGGGCTGGGAGCAGCGAACAGCTGATTGCAGAGCTGCGGCGAGGGACATGCTGGGAGCTTGGGCCATGGACAAGCCCTGAGTAAGTAGCACTTATTTTCATATAAAAACAAACAAAAAAAAAAAAGCCTGATAACTCTAAGGTTAGGCATCAGACAGGTAGATTGTGCGGAGAAATGGGGTTAGGCATCAGGTACTGTGTGTGTGTGTGTGTGTGTGTGTGTGTGTGTGTGTGTCTGGGGCTGTTATCACAATTTGAAGATTTGCACACAAGAAGATATGGCTTTGGGCTGGGGATGCCGTGAAATGGGCCTCTAGTTTGTGTTGTCCCTCCAGGCCAAAAGGTCCCAGTCCTCCCCTGCCAGTACTGCATATACCCAGTACCTGTTGTGTTTACTTAACCCACCTCATCACTGTATATACCTAGCTTTGTGTTGAGTGAACCCAGCTCACTGCATCTTACTACCTGTTGTGTTCAGTGAACCCAGCTCACTGCATCTTACTACCTGTTGTGTTCAGTGAACCCAGCTCACTGCATCTTACTACCTGTTGTGTTCAGTGAACCCACCTCACTGCATCTTACTACCTGTTGTGTTCAGTGAACCCAGCTCACTGCATCTTACTACCTGTTGTGTTCAGTGAACCCAGCTCACTGCATCTAACTACCTGTTGTGTTGAGTGAACCCAGCTCACTGCATCTTACTACCTGTTGTGTTCAGTGAACCCAGCTGACTGCATCCAACTACCTGTTGTGTTCAGTGAACCCACCTCACTGCATCTAAGTACCTTTACTGTTCAGTGAACCCAGCTCACTGCATCCAACTACCTGTTGTGTTCAGGGAACCCAGCTCACTGCATCCAACTACCTGTTGTGTTGAGTGAACCCAGCTCACTGCATCTTACTACCTGTTGTGTTCAGTGAACCCAGCTGACTGCATCCAACTACCTGTTGTGTTCAGTGAACCCACCTCACTGCATCTAAGTACCTTTACTGTTCAGTGAACCCAGCTCACTGCATCTTACTACCTGTTGTATTCAGTGAACCCAGCTCACTGCATCTTACTACCTGTTGTGTTCAGTGAACCCACCTCACTGCATCTAAGTACCTTTACTGTTCAGTGAACCCAGCTCACTGCATCTAACTACCTGTTGTGTTGAGTGAACCTAGCTCACTGCATATGCCTAGCATCCCCCCAAGATGGACAAAATTGACAAACCAGGTAGAGGAAGAGGTAGAGGCAGACCCAGAGGTAGGCCACCAAGCATCGGCAGGTCTGTGCGAGGTGGTGTTGCTGTGATTTCGTGCGGACCTGGCCCAAAATACAGTGCTCAGAAGAAGGCACGTGCCATCACTTCCCAAGATCAGGACGTGCTTGAGTATTTAACACAGAACACCTCATCTCCTGCAGCCACCAGCGCTACAACAAGCCCCACATCCGCTGCATTTGACACTTTGCAGGAGTTATTTGGTGGTGGCGGTGAAATCACTGATTCACAGCCACTACTGCAACAACAAGAAGAAGGCGCAGGTACACCACCTCATACGTCTGAGTTAGGTGGCAATAGTATGGACGTAATGTGTGAGGAGGGGCATGATGATCAACGTGAAGTTGGTGCAGTTGAGGAGGTGTCTGAGGAAAGCGAAGCTGGGCAGGAGGATTATGATGACTATTATACGGAGGCCACGTATGTTCCCGGTAGAGGAGATGACCAGGGGGACAGTTCATTGGGAGAGTCAGAGAGGAGTAGGAGGAGACGACTCCATGATAGAAGCAGAGGGAGCTCGTCCTCAGAAACAGCTGGAGGCAGTGTCCGGCGCCATGTATCGCCAGCTATGGACAGCCAACCAACATGCCCTTCAACGTCAGCTGCTGATGCCACCGTAGCGCCATCATCCCAGGGGGGCTCAGCGGTTTGGAAATTTTTTAACGTGTGTCTCAGATCGGAGCAAAGCCATCTGTTGTCTCTGCCAGCAAAAATTGAGCCGTGGAAAGGCCAACTCTCACATAGGGACAAGTGCCTTACGAAGGCACCTAGAGAGAAGGCACAAACAGCTATGGCAAGAAAACCTGAGGAAAAGCAGCACACAAAAGACAAGCCACCCTCCTTCTCCTCTTCCTACTTGAGGTGCATCGTCTTCATCCGCTTTCTCCCTTGCACCTTCACAGCCACCCTCCTCCACACCGCCTCTTCCCTTCAGCGGTTCCTTCTCCTCTTTTCACAGCAGTACACAGCTGTCCGTGAAGCAAGTATTTGAGCGTAAGAAGCAAATGTCTGCCAGTCACCCTCTTGCCCGGCGTCTGACAGCTGACGTGGCGGAACTATTAGCTTGCCAGCTATTACCATACAAGCTGGTGGAGTCAGAAGCTTTTCGTAAGTTTGTGGCCATTGGTACACCGCAGTGGAAGATACCAGGCCGCAATTATTTTTCACAAAAGGCCAAACCCAAACTGTACCGTGCAGTTGAGAGGCAAGTGGTGTCATCTATTGCGAAGAGCGTTGGGTCAAGGGTCCACCTGACCACGGATGCCTGGCCTGCCAAGCACGGGCAGGGCCACTACATTACATACACAGCCCATTGGGTCAACCTGGTGACCGATGGCAGCAAGCAGGGAGTACGTGGGCTGCGCACCTCCACGGCTTGCAGGCAGGCCTCCAGCCACCTCCTCTCCACCTGCTACCACCTCTTCGCTGTCGTCATCCTCCTCCTCCTTGGCTGGTGCCACAATCTCCTCTCCAGCTACACAGCCCCAGCACCCCCAAGGCCTATGCTGCACGCCAGGTACGACGGTGTCACGCAGTGTTAGACATGTCTTGCTGAAAGCGGAGAGTCACACTGGAGCAGCTCTCCTGGCTGCTCTTAACAAACAGATGGAGCAATGGCTGACCCCGCACAAGCTTGAGATCAGCAACGTGGTGTGTGACAACGGCAGCAATCTCATTTCTGCGTTGAATTTGGGAAAGCTGACACACGTACCCTGCATGGCACATGTGCTGAATCTGGTCGTGCAAAGATTTGTGTCCAAGAGTCCCAGGCTTAGAGGACGTCCTGAAGCAGCCAGGAAGTTGGTGGCATTCAGGCGCTCTTACACGGCCATGGCACGCTTTGCGGACATTCAGCGTAGAAACAACTTGCTGGTGAGACGCCTGATTTGTGATAGCCCGACTCGCTGGAATTCCACCCTGCTGATGTTCTCTCGCCTGCTAGACCAGGAGAAAGCCGTCACCCAGTACCTGTATAATTACAGTACAAGGACACAATCTGGGAGGATGGGGATGTTGTGGCCCAACAACTGGACACTGATGCGAAATGCATGCAGGGTCATGGAGCCCTTTGAGGAGGTGACCAAACTGGTGAGTCGCGCTGAGTGCACCATCAGCGACTTGATCCCCCTACTCCTACTTCCTGGAGTGTGCCATGCGTAGAGTGGTGGATACAGCTGCTGGAGGAGCGTGAACGAGAACAGTTACGGCAGCAGGAGTCGTGTGAGCAATTACATCCGAACCCGATGTTTCCACAACACCTGCGGCAGCACAGACGGGGGAGGAGGGGGATGAGGAAGAAGAGTCGTGTGGGGAAGGAGAGGAGTCAGACTCTGATGATGGTGATAGAGGAAGGTGTTTCTGTGGAGGAGGAAGAGGCGGCGGAAGAAGAACAACCGCAGCAGCCGTCACAGAGGGCTTCTGCTGCTCCACGTTCCCGTGGTATTGTTCGTGGCTGGGGGGGAGGAAGAGGAGTTGCGTCCCGTCACAGAGGAAGAGCAAGAGGAGATGGAGAGTACGCCTGCATCCAGCTTTGTGCAGATGTCCTCTTTCATGTTATCCAGCTTGTTGAGGGACCCCCGTATAAAAAAAACTCAAGGCGAATGACCTGTACTGGGTGGCCACGCTACTAGACCCTCGGTACAGGCACAAAGTGGCGGACCTGTTACCAACTCAACAGAAGGCCGAAAGGATGCAGCACTTGCAGAACAAGCTGTCGATGATGCTTTACAATGCGTTTAAGGGTGATGTGGCTGCACAACGCAATCAAGGTACCACTGGCAGTAACCCTCCTCCTCCCAAGTCCACGCAGCAAGGACAGGACGCTCCAGCGATCTCAGAGTGATGCCGGACATGCGGACATTCTTTAGTCCAACTCCTCGCCATAGTCCTTCGGATCCACCCTCCACCAATGACCTGAACCGGCAGGTAGCCGACTACCTGGCCTTGAGTGTGGATGTAGACACTGCGAAAAGCGACGATGAACCCTTGGACTACTGGTTGCGCAGGCTTGACCTGTGGCCAGAGCTGTCCCAATTTGCCATACAACTTCTCTCTTGCCCTGCCGCAAGCGTCCTGTCAGAAAGGACCTTCAGTGCAGCTGGAGGCATAGTTACTGAGAAGAGAAGTCGCCTAAGTCACGACAGTGTTCAGTACCTGACCTTTTATCAAAATGAATGAGGAATGGATCACGGAGGGCTACTGCACGACCGAAGACTAAGTCAGTCCCCACACACAGCATCTCTGCCTGCAGGCCGCTTGCCTTCTCCACCACCACCAACAGGGTCCAGGACTCCTGAATTTTTAAGGCCGCTGCCAGCAGCGGCCGCTACACTAATTTTTCTGGTGCGTGTACATGCCTGCCTAATTTTTCTGGCTGCACTGCGGGCGGCTGCAACAAATAAACAAAAGGCATGTACATGTGCCCATCCCCCTTCGTGATCATTACCTTGCCGCGGTGAAGGGGCTTGCGTATCACAATTAAGCAATGACCGCCGGCTATTTGAGTGTCTCGGGTGGGGGTGGCACACAAAAGATAAGGTCGTTGCTTCATTGTGGTCAGACCAAATTTGATCAGCTGGACAGTCACTGTTGTTCTATCATTGAGCTACCACAGCCCGGCGACCATATGGGCTTGAAAAACGCCACGGCGCGCACCAGTCCAGCACGGCCGTCACTACGCAAACAGCTGTTTGCGGTGCGTTACACAGTGAGTTTGGTGTGTCAGTGTGAAGCAGAACTCTAATTACACTCCCTGATTGATGTATACCCATGCAAGATGTTTGAAAGCACTTTAGGCCTGCAATTTAGCATTTAATGTGATTTCTGCCCCTAAAACGCTGCTTTGCGACAAATTCAGATTTTTCCCCGGGACTTTGGGCATGTATCCCACTCCGCCATGCCCCCCCCCCCTCCAAGTGTTAGACCCCTTGAAACATCTTTTCCATCACTTTTGTGGCCAGCATAATTTTTTCTATTTTTCAAAGTTCGCATCCCCATTGAAGTCTATTGCGGTTTGCTAACTTTTACGTGAACCGAACCTTCCGCGAAAATAGGAGGTTCGCGACATCTCTAATCAGCAGGAGAGTCAAGCAACTGGTATTATTTTAAAAGGAAAAATCCATATCCTTCTCAGTTTAGGTTCCCTTTAAAGTTTTGCAATGTTTTTTGGGCTTTGCAAATTTTTACAGGAAATTCATTAGCCATTTCTCTGCTAAAGTAGCTCCTCTGACTCATCTGACAAAAAAGGGGCAGATCCTTCTAATTGGAGCTCTAGGGCTGTTACTGCTTTTGAGGGGTTAAAACAGGCCTTTTGTTCTGCCCCAGTTTTGGTTCATCCAAAAGCCTTTCATTGTGGAGGTAGATGCATCTGAGGTGGGAGTTGAGGCAGTCCTGTCCCACCTTTCTGGCACATCCCCCCCCCCCCCCCCCTTTTTTTTTTTTTTCTTTCAAATTTTCTCCTGCCGAGAGAAACTGACATTGGGAATAGAGAGTTGTTAGCCATTAAATTGGCTCTAGAAGAACAGAGACATTGGTTGGAAGGAGTAGAGAATACTTTGACAATTTATACTGATCATAAGAACCTTGAAAAAATACAACCTGGGAAGTTGTTTATTCCTTGTGACCTTTGAGAGATCTGCAGGCTATCCTGGGGTAAAAAGACTATTGAGCTTATCAGAAGGGATGTTTGGTGGCCCTTTCTCAGTAAGGATGTTGATACATTTTGTTAAATCATGTTCTGTTTGTGCCCAAAGTAAGGTTGCACGTGTCGCACCTCAATGTACCACGTTACCCTTACCCATTCCTGAAAAAACCCTGGTCACACACATCCATCGTTTTTTGTGTTTTTTATTTTTATTTTTTTTTTTTTTATCTTCCAGTTTCCCCGGGTAAAACTGTCATTTGGGTAGTGGTGGACAGGTTTAATAAGATGACTCATTTTGTACCTCTTCCTAAACTTCCATCGGCTGAGGAACTAGCCCAGATATTGAGAATATTAAGATCCATGGTATTCCTGAAAACATTGTATCTGATAGGGGTGCAATTTGTTTCTCAGTTCTGGTGTGCTTTTTGTGACAAATTGGGAGTTTCTTTGTCATTTTCCTCTGGTTTTCATCCTGAGTCCAATGGACAGACTGAAAGAATGAGTCAGTCTTTGGAACAATATTTGAGAGGTTTTGTTTCAGGTTGTCAAGAAAGGGTTCAGTTTTTGCATTTTGCTCAGTTTGCTATGAAAAATCAGATTATTAGTTCTACAAAGATCATTTATGGTTCAATCCCCAAGTTTAATGCACTTTCTGGTATTTCCAATCTTCCTGAGTTGGAGGAATGGACCTCAAGATGTAATCGAATCTGGAAACCAGTGCAGAATAACATTAGGAATGCTGTAAATACCCAGAAATTGTTCTGATATGCACCAAACTATTGAGAACATATTCCGGCCTGGGGATATGGTATGGGTCTCAACCCGTCATATTCCATTACGCCAGCCTTCTGCTAAGTTTGGACCCAGGTTTATTGGTCCATATCCAGTGGTGGAGAAAATTAAGTTACTTATTGAGTCAAATTGCCCAAGTCCATTAAAGGGGTTAACTCTTTTTTTTTTTTTTTGTTTTTTTTTTTTTTGTTTCCCATGTTTCATTTTTGAAATCTGCGGTTAATTATAACACTACTGCTTGTATCCTGACAACGCTAACCTCTTATTCCTGTTGCGGACTACTGCCTGATATTTGGACTACGCTTGCTGGCTGCCTGGATTGACATCTGCTTGGAAAACTGACTTGCATGAAGGCCACCTGGACTGATCTCGGCTTACCCTGACTACCCTATCTTTGGAAAGTATTCCTAGACTGCCTTGCCATTCAGGAGCACCTGTCCCTGTAGTCATCTGACTCATTCAACTGGATTGCCTCATCCTTTAGGCCTTAGGTGACTATAAACATATATACGTGAATACTGTGCCCATTGCATTGCTAAGTTTATCAGGTTCTGTGGGTGGATTACTATCTGTCCGTCTGTATGCTACATCTACCTGCAGGGTGTATTGTAGTATTGTTAGGTAGGAGTTTGCGCAGGTGTTACGGGCAGGGCTATAGGTCAGTCATATGGGCATACAGCCTGAACTAAAGTCATTGACCGGACAAGTCTAACAAAGGGGAGGTGAGCGGCCGCCTAGCTACTGATACTTCTGGTGCTGCGATTTAGATGGCCACCTGTACTGGAGGGGGAAGAGGACGGCAGAGGGGTGAACAGCAACTGATACTTAAAGGGAGAAGAATGGCAACCTATATGGGATCGGGGGAGAGGAAATTGCCTCCTAACTACTTATACTGAAGGAGGGTTGGAAGGCCACCTATACTGCAGTCAGGGAGGGTGGGAATGATCAGCTAGCTACCTATACTACTGGGAGGGGGTAGACTAGATGGCCACGTACACTGGAGGAGTGAGGGTAAACAGTCGCCTTGCTTTCTACTGTATACGGGAGAGGAAGGGGTGATGGCCACCTATAGCTTGGGGGTAGATGGTGAGAGCAGCCGCCTATACTTATGTCTACCTATACTGGAGCTTAGTTGGGAAAGCGACCACTTAGCTACTTATAAGGGCAAATGAAGTAACAAGGGTGGATGGCACCTGGCTACTTATAATAAAGGGGTAGGGAGAATAGTACCTTGCTACCTAAACTAAAAGGGAGGGTGGTTGGCTGTTGGTCAGGGGCAGCTGGTGATAGTGTGCCTTGGGTGGTATAAAGTACAAATCCGGCCCTGGGTACTACGTACCTAAGAGGTAGTAGGGGTCATGGTGGAGCCGTATCCTGTGGCATCCAGGCTTTTTCTGCTGCAGAAAACAGGCAGTTTCTAGCCTTTTTGTCACTCCAGGCAAGAGGTTCTGTGTCAACCCCACCCCAAGAACACACACAAATATAAACCGTGTGCCATATAAGGAGGCATAGGGAGTCCCAGAGATACAACTTGCCAATCCTGTCACATTTCATTGCATACCCACTTCCTATACTCTCCCCTGCCCAGTGTCTAAATGCAGAGTATAGCACAGCAGAAGCTGTAATCTCACCTCTCTGCCAGAGTCCACAACATGAGTGAGGTGCCAGCACTAGAGGGAGCAGTAGACAGACAGGATGGTCGCACAGGCACATCGATGGACTCCGGACAGGAGGTGAGCACAGCTTCTGTTGCTCTATGCTGTATATTTACACACTGTGCTGGGGGAGCGCAGTAGGAGGCCACATGCGTAGCCAGGGTTTCAGCGCCTGGGGGCAGAGGCTAATTTTGCATACCCCTCTGGAAAAAATGTATGTGGTCATGCATGAGAATGCCGGTGTGGTCGTGGGTGGAGCCAATTGTACAAATGCAGTTTAGATGGCCATATGTGCCCCCTTCCACCATTTAGATAGCCAGATGTGTCCGCTCTTCCCCCTATAGATAGTCAGATGTGTTCCCTATACATAGCCGGATGTGCCCCTCTTTTCTGCTGTTATTAATGCTTCTACACTCCTCTGATGGCGTAAGAGGTGGGGCACTTCGTGTGGCCAGCGCGTGGGACTGCAGTGGCCACGCTGAGCACCCTCAGTGCTGCACCTGGGGTCATATTTACCCCCCCCCCCCTCATAACTTAGCCTCTGTGCATTCTTCTGTCTCCCTTTTATGCCTCCTTCAGTGTGACAGATGGATGGGTAAGAGGTAGCATGGGGGGACAGGAGGAAGCTTAGTGGCCAGAAGGAGTCACAAAGTGGGGTAGAGGTGGGAATTCCTGTAATCTCCCATGATTCAGTGTACTCGCACTCCCTGTCTAAGCAGGACGCACACAACAATAGGCGTAGAGAAGCCTGACTCACAAGAGAAAATGCATTAAAAAAATTTTTTATATACCATGCCTGATATTTCAGGCTTCTGTTAAAGTGGAGGCAACTGACAATGTTTACTCTGCCTCCTATTGACTTCTCCTGGCCCATGCTACAGTGTCTGCAATTAAGGTCATTAGAGTGGAAACCTTTTGATATAAAAGTCATAAACTGGCAAAACCACATATTTCAGGCCTCTGAGGACTGGCGTCCTTTTATGTCAGGCAGGAAGGATTATGTGGCTGTAAACTGGAGTTTCTTGAAACGCACATGCCATATGTGAATGCAATTACAATGTTGTAATGGACACCATTTGACATGACCTATTTGAAAATAAAATTTTGACGACCTACAATTTAAAAAAAGTAATGCATATATTTGGAATGACACTTTCTTCAGACCTCTCTGAGGACTGGCGTTCTTTTCGGGCAGGAAGAATGGAGTCCCTGTGTAAAATGAAGTCATTGGCAACTTGGCATGTTTAGTTTAAATATTTGAAATTTTAGGGCAAAAAAAGTCAAAATGTAACAGATTTGTAATGACATGTTTGTGGTGTCTGCAAAAGTGGCTGCAAATATTTTCTTGGGGCAGGTACAGTGGGATGCGAAGGTTTGGGCAACCTTGTTAATTGTCATGATTTTCCTGTATAAATAGTTGGTTGTTACGATAAAAAATGTCAAATATCGCCCCACAGGTACAATCTTAGCGTTAAATAAACTACTGGATAAGTTTGGCAACTTCTCAGGACTTAAGGTGAATCCGAATAAATCTAGAGCATTAAACATTTCCCTGCCTCATAACCTCATGATAGATTTGCAAGATACCTTTGAATTTATATTAGATCAGAACAAACTCCCATACCTGGGTATCTATCTTACTAACTCCCACGACAACACTATTTTCCCATAACTACCCAGCCTTAGCAAAGGAACTGCTCACACAACTTGAATGTTGGAAAAAATACTCAATCTCATGGTTGGGCAGGATTGCGGCAGTCAAGATGTCCTTTCTCCCAAAACTTTTATATGCTTTTAGATTACTTCCCATTCCAATGCCCTCCTCCTTCTTAGCTAATATACAAAGAAAAATGAATGAATTTATTTGGGGCTCCAGAAACCCTAGATTCCGCAATTTATATCTTTACCGATTGCGACATGACGGAGGTCTTGGAGCCCCAAATTTAAAACTTTATTATGCAGCAGCACAAATAGCTCCCCTAGCCTTGTGGCACCTCAACTCCAATAAACCCACCTGGGTTGATATAGAGGAGTCACTAGTCAAGCCAATCGGCCTATCAAATCTCCTATGGCTTTCTCCTTCATTAAGGAAACATACCAACAATCCTATAATTAAAACATCCCTCGCAACCTGGGACAATTACAAATACTCAGGGACCCTTATATCCCCTCATAAGCCTCTGTTATCTTTCCTAGGAAACCCCTCCTTCCCAGCGGCCTTAGATTCCCCAGCCAGCTTCCACTGGTGGTCTCGAGCAAACCTCACTACAATCTTTGATCTCTCATCAGGCTCTGGAATGAAATCATTGGCTTTCCTACGCGAACATAAACCTCTTCCTAGGTCTGAATTATTTCGTTATTTACAGATTTCACATTTTGTTCAGGCCCACCTGGTATACACCGACTCGCCACTAACTAGAACTTCATTTGAGCACATATGCTATTCTGACCCCCTTTCCTCTGGCATCATTTCTCATCTGTATAAAACACTTATCCATGAATTTTCACGTTATAGGCCAGGGTATATAACAGCATGGGAAAGGGATCTTGGAATTACACTGGACTCTGATGACTTATCTGATATATGGGCCAATGTCCCTAAAATTTCGGTCAATGCCAACCTAATTGAAGTTAACTACAAACTCCTCTTCAGGTGGTACTACGTCCCTGCTCGCATAGCAAAATTCAGCCGAACCACCTCCCCATATTGTTTTAGGGGATGCAACATCCTTGGAACACACGATCACATTTGGTGGAAATGTCCGAAAGTCCGCCGTCTTTGGTTGAGAGTTTGCACATGGACATCCTCTTTACTAACCAAGCCAGTTCCTAGAGACCCGAAACACGTCTTGTTAGGACTTCCCTACCCTGATTTAACTAAAGCACAGAACTCACTTCTCTCCCACATCTTCACAGCCACAAAATTAACTGTAGCAGCAGCCTGGCGCTCACGCACCTTATCTTTTGAGTTGGTCAAAAACAGGCTGACTCGCGTATTATTCTTTGAAAAGTTGCGAGCTAGGATGCTAGATAAAATTAACAAATTTAACAAAATTTGGCTACCCTTCATGCAAGATCTTCTAGGCCCGGAATGTAGCGCTAGAGTGAATAGCCTATAATTTGAATTGTGTCCTTAGCATCACAATACTCTTATTAACAAATGTGTGGTCATGGGGTCTCCCTGTTCCAAAACTTGGTCACTACCTCTTTCTTTTCTTCCTTTCTTCCTAAGCTTAGTTAAGCTTTTCTCTTTCCATCCTTTTCGCACCCTTCTTTAATTGCACCTGATCTGAAGGTGATACTCCTACTGCAGGATTTTCCCCCATTCGCAATGTAATGACCTAAAGCCTTCACCTGCCCTCACTGGAGGGTAGGCGTCAATGTAGCTATCCCCCCCCTTACTTAGAAGGGATGCGTTCCTGTCCAGCCCAAAATGGGTTATCTGATTGGACAGGTACGCCATCCCAAATCAATGGCACCCTTATGTTATATACCCGTCAAACCCCTTTTTGAGTTATAGCAAAATAAGTGACACGCAATCTAAGCATATAGTATTGAATAACTACACTAAACAATATTAGAGTTTAGCTCTGCTTTATGGAAAATGTCATTGGCACTCTTATTGCTGTACTAATCTCAATGTATCCTGCATATGGACAATTTATCCTTTTACCCTCGTTTTAATGTTATGTTGACATTATAAGTGTTTTTGCAAACTCAATAAAAATTTTATTGGAAAAAAAAAATGTCAAATATATCATATAGGAGACACGCACAGTGATATATGAGAAGTGAAATTAAGTTTATTGGATTTACAGAAAGTGTGCAATAATTGTTTAAACAAAATTAGGCAGGTGCATAAATTTGGGCACCACAAACAAAGAAATTAAATCAATATTTAGTAGATCCTACTTTTGCAGAAATTACAGACTCTAAACGCTTCGTGTAGGTTCCAATGAGAGTCTGGATTCTGGTTGAAGGTATTTGGTACTATTCCTCTTTACAAAACCTCTGCAGTTCATTCAGGTTTGATGGCTTCCAAGCATGGACAGCTCTCTTTAACTCACACCACAGATTTTCAATTATATTTAGGTCTGGGGACTGAGATGGCCATTCCAGAATGTTGTACTTGTTCCTCTGCATAAATGCCTTAGTGGATTTTGAGCAGTGTTTAGGGGTGTTGTCTTGTTGAAAGATCCAGCCTTGGTGCAGCTTCAGCTTTGTCACTGATTGCTGGACATTGGTCTCCAGAATCTGCTGATACTGAGTGGAATCTATGGGTCTCTCAACTTTGACAAGATTCCCAGTCCCTGCACTGGCCACACAGCCCCACAGCATGATGGAACCACCACCATATTTTACTGTAGGTAGAAGGTGCTTTTCTTGGAATGCTGTGTTCTTCTTCCCCCATGCATAACGCCCCTTGTTATGCCCAAATAACTAATCAGTCCACAGCACCTTATTCCAAAATGAAGCTGGCTTGTCCAAATGTACTTTAGCATACATCAAGCGGCTCTGTTTGTGCTGTGGGCTTTTTCTGCATCACTCTCTCATACAGCATCTCCTTCTGTAAGGTGCGCCGAATGGTTGAATGATGCACAGCGACTCCATCTGCAGCAAGATGTTGTAGGTCTTTGGTGCTGGTCTGTGGATTGACTCTGACCTCACCATTTGTCTCACCATTTCCTCAATATGTTCCTAACTGTGGAAACACAGCTGAAATCTGAGACGGCTTTCTGTATCCTTCCCCCCTAAACCATGATGGTGAACAAGCTTTGTGTTCAGGTCATTTGAGAGTTGTTTTAAGACCCCCGTGTTACTCTTCAGAGAAAATTAAGAGGAGGGAAACTTACAACTGACCCCCTTAAATATTCTTTCTTATTGGATTCACCTGTAGGTCAGGGGTCACAGAACTAATTATTGGAACTCAAATTGGCTTGGTAAGCTCAAAAGGTTTTGGAATAAATAAAATGACAGCAGTGCCCAAATTTATACACCGCCTAATTTAAACAATTATTGCACACTTTCTGTAAATCCAATAAACTTAATTTCACTTCTCAAATATCACTGTTTGTCTCCTATATGATATATTTAACTGACTTTTTTTTTTTTTTTTTTTTATCGTAACAACGAACGATTTATACAGGAAAATTACTACGATTAACAAGGTTGCCCAAACTTTTGCATTCCACTGTACCTGCAGCAGCCTTGCTAAAGACTTTATTTAAAAAATCTAGAAACTATATGGGATTTTTGGCATTTACACATAGGGTGGAAAAGCCTCTGTGTAAAATATGTAATTTTTCTGGAATATTTTGCCCGTGATCCACTTCCACCATGCCACTGCCCAGGCTTAAAGTGGATCTGAAATAAACTTTTACTTATTGCACAATTGTGTTCCTTACATATAGTTTATAGGGCATTCCTCAAGCCAAATCCTTTTTTTTTTTTTTTTATACTCTATTTCCCTATAAACTAAACAGGCCTCGCCCACAGCTCAAAGTGCCTTTGCATTCCTTGTAGCAAGGCCTTATGGGAGCTCAGTCTGGGCAGGAGGAGGAGGACGTTACTAGCCAAAGATTTCAGAGGCAGAGTGGAGGAGGGAGCAGGAGAGGCGAGTGAGCTGAGGGCTGGAGATGCAGTTGCAACTTGCCTGTGTGTAATGTGACAAACAAAACATGGCCGCTGTCATTGTATCACAGGAATAAATAAACAAACTGTTGAAGCTGTGGGCACTACACTAAACTTTAGATAAGATATATAGACAAGTTACTTGTCATAGTTAGTTTTTCATCTCGGATCCATTTTAAGTACACTATGTACACCTTTGTTAAAGAAATTGGGGCTGCAGAGATTCCATGACGATTTCAGAAGTTCTTCTGCCATTAACCCTCTTGGCGTTGTGATTCTTTCCAGATTTTAAGGTCTAAAAGCGGTGCAATTTTTTGCCCCACTTTTAGACCCTAAAACTGGGAAAAATCATGCTGCTAGGGAGATCTGCCCCACCCTGTAGTGAGATCTCACAGGGGGATGCAGAGCCTCCATGGAGAGGAAGAATGGCAGCGGACGTCGGGATCCTCTGAGGTGAGTAAAAACACCCGCTGCGCGCAATTCGGGGTTACCGTTCCTACTTCTTCTTTTTTTTTTTTTTTTTTTTTAACCACCCAGAGTTGGACTCGTGATTACCGCTAAGGAGGTTAAAGTCAATGGGGCTTGGCGCAATGGCGAATGTTACCACAAACCGATCCAATACAAAATTGCGATGTTCGACCATCCCTACCCAGCTGTTCTGATCTGGTCCGTGGGGGGCTGCATTCTCTCCTTACACAGCTGTCTGCTATGCTGGGTTATCTTCCCTATGAAGCTTGATGCTGAGATTCATCAGGAGTCATAGGAAGTACGCTGCAGCACAGCAGATGGCTGTGTAAGGAGAGGACAGTGCCTGTGGCTCCCCCGTGGGGGGGGGGGGGGGGGGCAGTCCCTCTTTGGGAACCCAATCCCTCTGTCCCTCTTTATTCCTCATTTGCTCGCCTTCCAAGACTACTGTACAGGTCTATGTAAAAGTATGTATTTTTCAATTGAAAACATTTGATAACTTTTAGCTCTAAACTTTATTCGCAACCTTTAAATTGATGTGTTTTTTTTTTTTATTTTAAAGGACACCTCAGTGTTCTCTCATCCACCTTCCCCCCCCCCCCCCCTTTTTTTTTTTTTTTTTTTTTTTTTTTTTTTTTTTTTTTTTTTTTTTTTGCCTGCCGGGTGGGCTGAAATAGTAGCGGGGTGGGGCGAGATGAGAGAATGCAGGGCCGGCGCTTCTGTGAGCAATTATGCTTACATAGGAGGAGGTGAGCCGATGACAGCCGGGTGCTCATCAAAACTAGCTGGGTGGAGCACCTGGCTAAAAAGAGCCTGAGGAGAAGACTGCACTTAAAATGAGAGATATATGGTGGCTGCCATATTTATTTCCTTTGAAGAAATAAAGTTGCCTGGCTATTCTGCTGATCCTCTGCCTCTAAGGGACGGTTCACACTTGCTTTAAAAATGTATCCATGCGATCCGTTTTTAAAGAGAAACTGTAACCAAAAATTGAACTTCATACCAATCAGTAGCTGATACCCCCTTTTTATGAGAAATCTATTCCTTTTCACAGACAGACCATCAGGCAGCTCTGGGTGGCTGATATTGTGGTGAAAGCCCTCCCACAGGAAACTGAGGACCATGCTTCTGGCAGTTTCCTGTCTGTGAATCTTGTTGCATTGTGGGGAAATAGTTGTTTCCAGCTGCCAAAAAAGCAAGCAGCAGCTACTTCTACTGACCTAATCTGCCAGCAGTAAAAATGTCACCATGTGATAAATGTCAGAATGTAAATCAGGGAGAGAAAAGCTTTTACAATGGGCAAACACTGTCTAAATCATTAATACATAATTATTGTAAAAATGAAACACATTTTTATTTGTGGAGGGTGCACCGTTTGTCATTATATGCAAATGCAAGTGGGCAGAGTGGTGGAACTTCCGGATGGTAGAACCTGGACACTTTCTCATTTTGTCAATTGTGACACGATCCTGGTGATTTACCTCCTGATCTGCCCGTGCTGAGCTTTTAACGTCGGGAATACCAAGAGGGAATTAAGGAGACAAATGAATGAACACATAGCTAAAATTAAAAGTAAGGATCCGGAGGTTCCATCACCGGTAGCACATCACTTTAAGACAGCCCATGCTGGGAATTACAAGAATTTTAAGTTATTGGTTTGGATCGTATCCATACCAATATTCGTGGGGGTAACTCTGACAGGTTGGCTCTCCAGAGAGAGGCACGATGGATCTTTGAGCTAAAGGCAACTCCCCCCCCCCCCCCCCCCCCCCGGGCTTAAACAATACTCAAAGCTATGGCCCTTTCTTGCCTTTATAATATATTCCCTCCCTGGCGTCCTGTGTTTGACGGCGCACCAAGCCTGTCATGGTGTGGCTGTATTGTGAGACACCCTCGACTTTGGCGTCCTTTAGGACAGCATTGCTACTTTATATGTACCTAGTGGCCAATCTAAATTACTAGATTATGGAGAATTATAGATTTTCTATTCTTACTCCGGATATTTTATCCTGGAGCATTATGGGCAGAGTTGCCTTCACACCATATATATTGGTTCTCTTCTGGCCACGCATCCGGATTAAGTATTTAGATAAATGGAGCATTTTGTTGACACATTGTTAGCCACTCCGGATTTCCACCCTTTTCCTCCCTCCTGTCTGTGATCGTGGTTTGCGTTCCAGCAGAGAGGTCGGAGGTGTGGGAGTTTTAATCCAGGATTGGCTGGGACTTTGCATAACTGTTAGGTGGATGGATGATGATGCATGCTGACACGCCCCCTCGAGAAAGCCGGAAGTGAGCCGGCGAAACATGTCGGGTACACACGGCGTGTGTGTTTGACCCGTGTTTGACCCGTGTTGAGCCTGCCTTCTCCTCCCATTGCTACCGGGATCCCCGACCTGTGCACCCCCTGTGCTGCTTTGCATGCAGCGAGCACTCTGCTTCCCATGGTACACTTCTTGCCTGGCATGGAGTGACGGAGATTCCTTGAGGTTGTACCCTCACCGCACACCTTGGATTACAAATATCCGCATGGCTTTGGAGCTATATGGGATGCTCATGGACATTGCTTTATGGGACACCCGGGACCAGCATACATGGTGACGCTGTGGAATCGGTAGAGTATAGAGCCCAATATATGCCTATATGTGACATGCTTTATACCATCTCTGCTATTTGTCTACAAGTCATGTGCTTGATGCTGCTTTATGCTATATATGCAAAAGTTTGTTGATGATGAACTGTGCCCTGCTCTACTGTGTAAGCTTTGCCAACTTTAAGTCCCAGTTACGTGCCCTTGCTTACTAACATCTTTACTTCGCATTCATTGCCCCAAAGGAACTGTGCATTGGATATACAGATTCTCCATTTTTCGAAGTGCATTTAAACATACATGGACATTTTATTTTTTCATTTTTGGGTGATCACCTATTAGACAAAAGAGCTCTGTCCCTGCATGGATGCGGGTGTAAGTGCTGGGGTTGAATGCTATGGGAGGTAGAGGGGTTGGCTTACGGACCAAACACTTTTAATGCTGATAACAAAATTAATCAAATTTTATATTTTTATATGAAAAATTGATCTTACGGATTTATTGGAGTGTACTCCTCCTTTCATTTACCCTTAAATTTTTTTGTTCAAACTTTTTTTATTACATTTTCCCGGAGTTTTTCTTTAACCCCCCTGGCGGTATAATTCCAGCGGCTGCGCAGTCGCGGGAGGGTTTTTTAATTTTTTTTATTTATTTATTTTTTTTAGCATGTAGCTAGCCTAGCGCTAGCTACATGCTTCTCCCCTCTCCCCGCGGCGTCCGCCCGTCCCCTCCGATCGGCGACGCTTGCCCATAAGGGCTTCCCCTCAAGTGACGTCATCGATGTCGTGACGTCACAGGGAGTCCCGATCCACCCCATAGCGCAGCCTGGCGGCGATTGGCCAGGCTGCGCAAGGGGTATGCGGGGGGGCTGTATCCGCGGCGGGTAGCGGCGCGGCGTCGATCAGACCAAACATGCAGCTAGCAAAGTGCTAGCTGTGTGTTTGAAATTTTTTTTTATCTAAATCGGCCCAGCAGGGCCTGAGCGGCACCCTCTGGCGGCTTACCCCGTATCACACACGGGGTTACCGCCAAGGAGGTTAAATCTACACTTAAATGCAGGAAGTGGATCCTATGTTAAAAATAGGATCCACTTCCACTTGTCCCAACTTGGCACATTTTGCCGGATGGGAAAATATGTCCAATGAGAACAGACACGGTCTGTTCTCACTAGGCTAGTCGCCGCATCTGCATCCCCCATATTCATGATGCCATTGTGACGTCGTCATACTCGTGTGTCTCGCCGCCGCGCGTTGCCTTCATAACAGCCTGGTGGACAGGGATCTCCATTGGGCTGCAAAAGACCAATGAGAAACCTCAGCAAAAGGGAGAATTCTTATAAGGAGGATAGTGGTAGGCACTGTGGAGCTAGTACTTCAGGTTACACTCAATGGCAGGAAGATTCAAGGTGTGCTCTGGGTACAGATAAGCAGTCTTAGTATAGCCTTAATGGTAGATAGATTCCCCGGCACTCCGTTGTTCTGCAGTATAAAAAGCTTTTTTTGTCGGCTTACATCTTTTAAAACAGAGTGCTCTCTGTTGCCGCTTCCCGCCTGTATCCCTTCCCTCCAATCAGCGGGGCGGGAAAGGACACAGGCGGGGAGCGGCAATATGGGGGAGCGGCAGAGTGACAGTGGCCATGTAAACAGCCGGCTATGGACACTCTGCGTGCTGCTAGCTTGGCGGTTTGATTTATGGGGGCAAGCAAAGCGCGGGGGGGGGGGGGGGGGGGAGTTGGGGGAGAACAATATAGCAACAGATTATATGCAGACCCAGCCTCTGTGTGCAATTAGGATTTTTAAAACCCACCTCGGGTTCTCTTTAAGAAGATGTAAGCCGACACAATAAATCTTTTTATACTGTAGAACGGAGTGCCGAGGAATCTGTTTACCAATTAAAGTTGTGCAGGGAGAATTCTTCCTAGGTGTCACAGTGAGACAATGGTAGTGATATGTCTACAGCTTTTTCCAATTGTTGAGTATCCAAAATATCTATTTAAGCACCCTGCAACAGCCTACCACTGATGGGCGGCCGCAGAGTGGCTCCCCCAGGAAAGCCTAACGCTGAATGGTGAATGCACGCGTGTTCCCTGCTCATAAACAGAGCGAGGATCCGCGATCAGAGCTGGCAGGCTGTTTAACTTTATTTAACATTTCTACAGTGCCTCGATCTAGCGCAGCGCTGTACTGAGGACAGCCCTGTCACTTGGCTGTCCCTCTGGCTCTAAATCTGTAAATGGACAATTGTGTGTGTTAAAAAAAAAAAAAAAAAAATTGTCATTTACAGAGAGATTTCTCCCACCCAGCATGGGTATGTGTAAAAATACACCCCAAAACACATTATACTACTTCTCCTGAGCACGGCGGTACGTGTGGCACTTTTTTGCACCCTAACTGGGCTAAGGGGCCCAAAGTCCAATGAGTACCTTTAGGATTTCACAGGTCATTTTGAGACATTTGCTTTCAAGACTACTCACGGTGTAGGGCCCCTAAAATGCCAGAGCAGTATAGGAACCCCACAAATGACCCCATTTTAGAAAGAAGACCCCCCAAGGTATTCTGTTAGGACTATGGTGAGTTCATTGAAGATTTTATTTTTTTGTCACAAGTTAGCGGAAAATGACACTGTGGAAAAAAAAACAATAAAATAAATTTCCGCTAACTTGTGACAAAAAATAAAATCTTCTATGAACTCACCATAGTCCTAACAGAATACCTTGGGGTGTCTTCTTTCTAAAATGGGGTCATTTGTGGGGTTCCTATACTGCCCTGGCATTTTAGGGGCCCTAAACCGTAAGGAGTAGTCTTGAAACCAAATGTCTCCAAATGTCCTGTGAAATCCTAAAGGTACTCATTGGACGTTGGGCCCCTTAGCGCACCTAGGCTGCAAAAAAGTGTCACGGTATCGCCGTACTCAGAAGTAGTATAATGGTTTGGGGTGTATTTTTACACATACCCATGCTGGGTGGGAGAAATATCTCTGTAAATGGACAATTGTGTGGAAAATAAAAAAATGTCATTTACAGAGACTTTTTCCCACGCAGCATGAGTATGTGTAAAAATACACCCCAAAACACATTATACTAATTCTCCTGAGTACGGCAATACCACGTGTGACACTTTTTTGCAGCCTAACTGCGCTAAGGGGCCCAACGTCCTATTCACAGGTCATTTTGAGGCATTTGGTTTCTAGACTACTCACGGTTTAGGGCCCCTAAACTGCCAGGGCAGTATAGGAACCCCATTTTAGAAAGAAGACACCCCAAGGTATTCCGTTAGGTGTATGGTGAGTTCATAGAAGATTTTACTTTTTGTCACAAGTTAGTGGAAAATGACACTTTGTGAAAAAGACAATAAAAATCAATTTCCGCTAACTTTTGACAAAAAAAATAAAATCATCTATGAACTCGTCATACACCTAACGGAATACCTTGGGGTGTCTTCTTTCTAAAATGGGGTCACTTGTGGGGTTCCTATACGGCCCTGGCATTTTAGGGGCCCAAAACCGTGAGGAGTAGTCTAGAAACCAAATGCCTCAAAATGACTGTTCAGGGGTATAAGCATCTGCAAATTTTGATGACGGGTGGTCTATGAGGGGCTGAATTTTGTGGAACCAGTCATAAGCAGGGTGGCCTCTTAGCCAACAGGTTGTATTGGCACTGAAGTGCAGGAAGCGCAGGATGTTCTCAAATCGTGACCTGGACATGGCAGCAGAGAACATGGGCATGTGATGTATTGGGTGCGTAGACCAATAAGACCGCAATACATTCTTTTTGACTAGATCCATGTTAAGGCCCTCAAAAATGTTACGTTCGGAATCTTGGAGTGGCTTCCACCAAAAAGGCTGGGCATAGTAGCTGCTTGGATTGGCGGTTGCGTATTGTGTGGCATAACTGTTGGTCTCGCCACAATTAAGTCATACCAACTGTGATCAGAAAAAAAATTCTGTCCACTGCGGTGGGGATGGTGAGGGTTTGGCCGGGTGATCAGAAGCCCGCAGGGGGGCTGATTAGGGCCTGATCTGATGGATAGGAGTGCTAGGGGGTGACAGGTTGTGACAGGAGGTGATTGATGGGTGTCTCAGTGGGTGATTAGAGGGGAGAATAGATGCAATCAATGCACTGGGGAGGTGATCAGGGGTATCTGAGGGCGATCTGAGGGTGTGGGCTGGTCATTAGGTGCCCGCAAGGGGCAGATGAGGATCTGATGGGTAGCAATGACAGGGGGTGATTGATGGGTGGTTAGAGGAGAGAACAGATGTAAATAATGCAATGGGGAAGAGATCAGAGGGGTCTGGGGAGCTGAGTGTGTGGGCGGGTGATTGGGTGCCCGCAAGGGGCAGATTAGGGTCTGATCTGATGGGTAGCAGTGACAGGATGTGAACGGGGTGTTTGATGGGTGATCACTGGGTGATTAGAGGGGAGAGCAGATGTAAACAATGCACTTTTGGAGGTGATCTGAGGGTGGGTCTGCGGGCAATCTGAGGATGTGGGCGGGTGATCTGGTGCCCACAAGGGGCAGGTTAGGGTCTGAGCTGATGGGTGGCAGTGACAGGGGGTGATTGACAGGTGATTACAGGGGCCAGTAGATGTATACAGTACACAGGGGGGTCTGGGGAGGATCTGAGGGGGTGAGGGTGATCAGGAGCCCCTAGGGGGCAGTTTAGGATCTAATCTAAAAAATAGCGTTGACAGATAGTGACAGGGAGTGATTGATGGGTGATTAGGGGGGTGATTGGGTGCAAATAGGGGTCTGGGGGTGAGCAGAGGGAGGTCTGAGGGGTGCTGTGGGCGATCAGGGGGCAGGATCAGTGTGTTTGGGTGCAGACTAGGGTGGCTGCAGCCTGCCCTGGTGGTCCTTCGATCACTGGGACCACCAGGGCAGGAGGCAGCCTGTATAATACGCTTTGTATACATTACAAAGCGTATTATACGCTTTACTTGCGGCAATCGAGGGGTTAACAACCCGCCGGCATTTCCGAACGGCCGGCGGGTTGACGTCGCGGGTGGGTGGAGCTTATTGCCAGCAGATGCGCGCGCATCATAGCGCGCGATCCCCTGCCAGAAGGAGTCCCTGGACCCGACGCCCATCGGCGTTACGTGGTCCTGGGCATGCCACTTTGCCGCCGCCCATAGGTAGTGGGCGGCCGGCAAGTGGTTAAAAGTTCAGTTCTAAGGTAGTTTATTTTTATTTTTTTTCCCCCCACCTGCGGAATCCCTCGCATCTCCTTGAAGGGACGTACCTACTTCGTCCTTCCGCACCAGTTACCACTGACGATCGTTAGCCGGGAGATCAATGAATGGGAACACAGTTCATCCCTGTATAAATGACCACAGTCGTCCTTCACAAAAGCCAATATTTTCAAGGCCAGTCATAACTTCCTGCTTCCGTAGTAATCATACGCAATCAAGAAGGTACGCGTGAGGTAAACTTGTGGCCAAATAGTAAAACTACATCTAAAACCTTCTTTTTTTTTTTTTTTTTAACACTTAAAATTAACCTCTTACCTCCTACACTCCCCAATAGTCCCCCCCCCCTTCCCGCCAAAAATATTAAACGTTTATAGTTGACGTAGGGACAGAATTTTTTTTTTAACATGTATGCCGAGGGTATATTACTGTTACTGTATAAATTATGGGCTTGTAATTGGTGATGGACACAAAACTAAAAGAAATGCACCTTTTTATTTTCAAATAAAATATTGGCGCCATTAAAATTACATTGCATTAAAATTTTTCCCTAGTATAAACGTTGCTATAATTGAGACAAATGGACAAATAAAATGTGTGGATTTTAATTACTGTAGCATTTATTATTTTAAAACTTTTTTTTTTTTGCGATTTCCTGTTAAAACACATTTAGATTAAAGTAATTCTTAGCAAAAAGTACCCCCTAAAGAAAGGCTAATTGGTGGCAAAAAAAGTATATTGTTTTGTTGTGGTAAGTAGTAATAAAGCTATGGGCGAATGAAAGGAGAGCTGACAGGTGAAAATGGCTCTGCTTTTTTTAAGGGGAAAAACCCTTGGAGATGAAGTGGAAAAAATGTATTTGGGTACAATGGGAGAATGTGGGAGGGGAGGAGTTATTTTTAAATGTAAGTGTTGGAATTTTTATTAAAATGTACCATATGTGTAGGTGTAATTTTACTATGTGGCCACGGGATGACCTTGCACATTATTTCCTATTTTCCTACTATAAGTACATGAACAGTAAGGAATGCAAGGATGTGTTACTTCCTTAATTACAATGAATGCATGCATCTCATTAATGCCAGTGATCATTGACACGGGGACTTAGGCCACATACAGACATCAGACCATAGTCTTTGGAAAATGAAAGATCACAGACCAATCTTACCACCCTTCCTGTAGTATAAGAGCCATACTCTACACAGTCTTTTCTATGGAGCTAAACTCCCCATCAGGAAAAATCTTGGCAAGATGCTGCACACAAAGATGCTGTACAGACACAAAAGATCAGTATCTGCAAAAGATCTGTTCCTGCCAAAAATCCATTCCTGCAAATTGCAATGATAGTCTATGAGATCTGCAGATCATCATACACACATGATTTAACTGACATTCATCTGCAGATCAGATCCACCAGGATGGATTTTCGGATCTGCAGATCTGCAGATGAATGTCAGTTAAATCATGTGTGTATGATGATCTGCAGATCTCATAGACTCTCATTGCAATTTGCAGGAATGGATTTTTGTCAGGAACAGATCTTTTGCAGATACTGATCTTTTGTGTCTGTACAGCATCTGTGTGTGCAGCATCTTGCAATGATTTTTTTCTGATGTGGAGTTCAGCTCCATAGAAAAGACTGTGTAGAGTATAGCTCTCATACTACATGAAGGGTGGTAAGATTGGTCTGTGATCTTTCATTTTCCAAAGACTATGGTCTGATGTCTGTATGTGGCCTTAGAGGGGAGATTAGAGGAACAGCATTCCCATTCATTGATCTAACAGGCAGCGACGAGCAGGGCCGAGGCATAGGCTGGAGAGGCTCCAGCCTCAGGGCGCAGTGTAGGAGGGGGCGCACAATTCATTCAGCTGTCATTCCTAATTGTGTATGAAGCAGAAAGAAATAAGAAAAGGGGATACATAGCAGTGACTGCAAGCCAGATATTAAGGTATTGGGGAGGTTGTGGGCCCTGTGGCCCTCTTAGTCTAATAGAAATCAGTGTGTGACAGCTGAGGTGGGAGGGATGGAGGGGCGCACTTTGGTGTCTCAGCCTTGGGCGCTGGAGGACCTTGTCCCTGCTCTGGCGACGAGTACCCGCACAGATGCGAGCGACAGATATCCGTGGCAATAGACGAAGATCTATGTCCCTGGGACTTCAGATGAAGTTTCCCAGGGCATAGATATACTAAATAAGGTGCAGTAAGTGCTTAAATTGTGTTAGGAAGAGTTGGAGTGTTCCTTGATGAATTCTATTTTTTAAATAACTATTGGTTGAGACCAAATCCACTACCTGATTATATGGATTTAATACTCGCAAGTTGGGCAAGGAATACTACTTTTTCAGCACCGGGAAAGTTCTATTGTCTAGATGCATTATATGATGTTTATATATTTGAGCCCTTTCTTAACCCCAGGGCCGGACTGGGTCACCGGGAAAACCCCCAGTGGGCCATCTTGTACCTTAATGGTGCCAGTTACCATGGCACCGGAGCCACTCTCTTATGGGGCCTCCTCCCTTCCCCAAGTTCAAACCTGCAGATCAGAATGGCAACAGTCAGACCTGCAGATCAGTGCAGTGACCCAGCAGGCAGACTGAAGCACAGTAAGTACCCCCGAGCTTCATGTGTAGAGGTGACGTCACTCATCACTTCCAGCATACTTACTGTGCACTGATCTGCCCACCAGGTCCTACAATGATCTGCAGGCCTGAAGGGGGCCCCTTACTACCTATAGCAGGTATACTTTGCTACCTTTGGCTACCTATGGGTGTAGGCTACCTATACTGGGGGACACCTTTTGGCTACTTATGGGAGGGATACCTATACTGGGGGGGCACCTTTGGGTACTGGGGGCTACCTGTGCCGGGGAGAGCATCTTTGGCTATCTTTAAGGGGGTAACTACCATTGTTTTATCTGGAGGCATGTGCATGCAATCTAATCAGTATAACTGATCTCTCAGCAGCACTAAAGATGGCAGCAACACTCTCAAGCAAGACAACCCCAGTCAACCAAACCGCCACAAGCTCTTCAGCCAGCAAGAAGCCATTCACAGACACTGGGTGAGTCAGTGAGTCTGTCCTTTTACAGGAACTCACAATCTAATCTCTTGACATATATTATGTATTCATATAGCACTAACATAGTCTTCTGTATTCATATAGCACTAACATACACTGTACAGCGTGTATAGTGATGTCACACTGACTGCCCTGAGGGGACCTCTCAATTTAATTCCTTTCTACCAATTTTTGCAATTGGGACCCCAAAGTGAAAGTTACCTATCAGAATTTTTTTCCAAAAAAGGCAATACCAAACCTGTACCGTAATGTGCAGAGCCAAGTCACCGCATCTCTGGCACGCAGTGTTGGGGCAAAGGGCCATATGACCACTGATACCTGGTCTTCAAAGCACGGTCAGGGCAGGTAGATCACCTACACTGCACATTGGGTAAACCTGCTGACGGCTGGAAAGCATGGAATGCGTGACTGTGCAGTGGAGTTGGTGACACTGCCACAAATTGCACGCAGGCCAGCTGCCAACTCCACTTCTCTTCCTACGCCTCCACCATCCTCTTCACTATCATCCTCAGCTGAGTCCTCCTCTGCTGCTGCGCCCTCCTTTACTACAACTGCACACCCCAGCTCACCAGGGCCTATTCCACATCCCAGGTATGACGGTGTCACGCTGTCTTGGGGACAGTGGCGAACATACGGCCGTGCCACCGCACGAGGGCCCCTGAAGTTCCTTTGCTTCAGGGGCCCATTAAGTGTGTATGTGTGTGTGTGTGTATATATATATATATATATATATATATATATATATATATATATATATATATATATATATATATATATATATATATATATATATATATATATATATATATATATATATATATATATATATATATATATTTATATATATATATTTATTTATTTATATATATTTATTTATTTATTTATTTATATATATTTATTTATTTATATATATTTATTTATTTATATATATTTATTTATTTATATATATTTATTTATATATATATTTATTTATATATATATTTATTTATATATATATTTATTTATATATATATTTATTTATATATATATTTATTTATATATATATTTATTTATATATATATTTATTTATATATATATATTTTATATATATATATTTTATTTATATATATATTTTATATTTATATATATATTTTATATTTATATATATATATTTTATTTATATATATATATTTTATTTATATATATATATTTTATTTATATATATATATTTTATTTATATATATATTTTATTTATATATATATTTTATTTATATATATATTTTATATATATATTTATATATATATATTTATATATATATATTTATATATATATATATATTTATATATATATATTTATATATATATATTTATATATATATATTTATATATATATATTTATATATATATATTTATATATATATATTTATATATATATATATATTTATATATATATATATATATATATATATATATATATATATATAATTTCCCCTGGGGGGCCCCGACTCCTATCCTCTCTCCCTCACCTCGGGGGGGGGGGGGGGGGGGGCCTCCCGGTATGCCCGGTGAGCGGCGAATACAGGATGTCTCCGGGGCTCCAGGCAGGCGCTAGAGGCTCAGCCGCTTGGTCTCCAATGTCTCCAACTCTATATACGGCTTGCTACTAAACCAGGAAGTAGCGAGCAGTATACAGAGTTGGAGACCAAGCGGCTGAGCCTCTAGCGTCTGCCTGGAGCCCTGAAGACTTCCTGTATTTGCCGCTCTTCCGCCGCGCATATCGGGAGGGGGGCCCTCCGAGGTGAGGAAGGGGGGGAGGATAGGAGTCGGGCCCCCCACCCGGATGGCTACCTACCCGCTCGGCTACCTACCCATCCACCAGGCTACCTACCTACCCGACTACCTAACCACCCACCCGGCTACCCACCTACCCACCCGGCTACCTACCTAACCACCCACCTGGCTACCTACCGGACTAGTTACCAACCCACCCACCAGGCTACCTACCCACCCGGCTACCCACCCACCAGGCTGCCTACCTACCCACCCACCAGGCTACCTACCTACCTCCTGGGCTAGTTACCAACCCACCTGGCTACCTACCTACCCACCCACCAGGCTACCTACCCACCAGGCTACCTACCCACCCAGCCACCCACCAGGCTACCTACCCACCCGGCTAAGGGCTACCTACCCACACACCCACCAGGCTTCTTACCTACCTACCCACCCGGCTACCTACCTACCAGGCTAGTTACCAACCCACCTACCCACCCGGCTACCCACCCACCAGGCTACCTACCTACCTACCCACCCACCCGGCTACCTACCTACCAGGCTACCTACCCACCAGGCTAAGCACCCACCCACCAGGCTACCTACCCACACACCAGGCTACCTACCCACCCACCCAGCTACCCAGCCACCCACCCGGCTACCCACCCACCAGGCTACCTACCCACCCACCAGGCTACCTACCCACCCAGCTACCCAGCCACCCACCCAGCTACCTACCCACCCACCAGGCTACCTACCCACCCGGCTAAGGGCTACCTACCCACCCACCCGGCTACCTACCCACCCAGCTAACCAGCCACCCACCCGGGTACCTACCTACCCACCCACCAGGCTACCTACCCACCCGGCTAAAGGCTACCTACCTATCCACCCACCAGGCTACCTATCCACCCACCAGGCTACCTATCCACCCAACAACCCATGGGAGCTGCGCGCTGGATGGAGGCTGGGACAGGAGGTCTGCTGATGCAGGTGAGTAAATGTTTTTGTTTTTTTATTTATATTAGCAGGTGTATGTTCTGGGCAGGTCTGCCACATGATTGCATGTATTTTCTGGGCATATCTGCCGACTTGATTGCACGTATTTTCTGGGCATATCTGCCGACTTGATTGCACGTATTTTCTGGGCATAGCTGCCGACATGATTGCACGTATTTTCTGGGCATAGCTGCCGACATGATTGCACGTATTTTCTGGGCATAGCTGCCGACATGATGATTATTTTCTTGAGAAAACCTGCACAATTATGTGAATTTTCTGGGGAAAGGGTCACCAAAACTTGGGCCCACTGTCTTTGCGTTGCACTTTTCAAGGGAACCTGAGGTGAGAATAATCTTGAGACTGCCATATTTCTCTCCTTTTAAGCAATACCAGTTGCCTGGCTGCCGTGCTGGTCCTCTGCCTCCTTATTCTTTCAACCATAGACCCTGAACAAGCATGCAGCAGGTCAGGGGTTTCTGACAATATTGTCAGAACTGAGATTATTAGCTGCATGCTTGTTGCTGGTGTAATTCAGTTTATTACTGCAGCCAAATAGATCAGCAGGGCCGCCAGGCAACTAGTATTGTTTAAAAGGAAATAAACCCTCACCCCGGGTTCGCTTTAAATTACAGTTAGCTCCGCCCTCATCCGGTCATTGCCACGCCCATTTTTTGTCGCGTCGCTACGCGCCGCAGGTTCTATCCACACCTATTTGAGCGCGCCGCAGGTTGTAGCCACACCCATTTTTTGCCGCAGGTCGTAGGGGCCCACAATTGCAATTTTGCACAGGGGCCCACTGCTGGCTGTGTCCCCCACTGCTTGGGGATGACTTGCCTGAAATCTGAGAATCACACTTGACAAGTACTCCTGTCAGCTCTGAAGTCACAGGTCGATCAGTGACTGACCCCGCACTAACTGGAGATCGGAAAAGTGGTGTGTGACAACGGATGCAATCTGTTGGCAGCACTGTAATCGGGCAAGTTAACAGGTGTCCTGCATGGCACATGTTTTCAGTCTTACTGTCCAACGCTTTGTCTGTAAGACAAAAGCCCCCAGGGCTTCAGGATATCCTCAGGCAGTCCAGGAAGGTTTCACTTCAGGAAGGCCCATTTCAGACGTTCATACACGGCCAAGGCGCATCTTGCTGAGATTCAGCTTCAAAACATGCCAATGCGGTGCTTAATTTGTGACAGCCAGACTCTCTGGAATTCCATGCTCATGATTTTTGAACAAGAACGAGCCATCAATGAGTATCTGTGTGACCTTGGTGCTAGGACAGGCTCTGCTGAGCTGAGGCTTTTTTTCTTTTCTTTTTTTTTTCTGCCGCATTACTGGGCGCACTTCATAAACTAAGGCTCTTTGTGGTTGTGTGCAGTAAACGCAGCGTTTGGTCTGTCAGTGTGAACTGAGCCTAACCCTTACACTACCTGATCAACATGTACACCTGCTGGACATTTTAAAGCAGCACTTTATTCCACAAATGTAGAAATTAAAACACAACTCTGCTTCAACTATGTAATTTTTGGGGGGACTTTTGCCATGGATCCCCCTCCAGCATGCCACCTTCCAGGTGTTGGGCCCCTTGAAACAACTTTTTCATCAATTTTGTGGCCAGAAACAGCCCCTATAGGTTTTAAAATTTGCCTGGCCATTGAAGTCTATGGTGGTTTGCGGATGTTTGCGGCAATCGAAATTTGAATCGAAAATTTCATGTTTGCGATATCCCTAGAAATGATATCAGATTATGAAATACAATTGTATTTTTGGTACGGACGTGTCTGTGTGTATACTGCTTCACCTCATAAAGTCTATAGGCAGTGAATCCAGGAAGGAGAAGGTCCACATTATCCACAAAGACTGCTTTATTGTTGGACGTATCCAAAAATCCACAGGAATCCTACAACTGACATGTTTCAGACATCTAGTCCTTAATCATAGCTATGATTGAGGAGTAGACGTCCGAAACATGTCAGCTGTGTGATTCCTGTGAAATTCTGCTACCTTTCGATGTATTTTTGGTACACGGTTTACTTTTTCACCTTGCACTGTAACTAATAGGTTAACCATTTATTTTTTATTTATTTGTATAGTGCTGACATATTACGCAGCGCTATACAGCGTATATTGTCTTGTCACGAATTGTCCCTCAGAAGGGCTAACAATCTGATCCCTACCATAGTAATTTGTACAAAGTATGTATCATGTAGTGTATGTATCATAGTCTAGGGACAATTTTAGGGGGAAGACAGTTAACTTATCTGTATGTTTTTTGGGGATGTGGGAGGAAACTTGAGTGCCTGGAGGAAACCCACACAGACATGGGGAGAACATACAAACTCCTTGCAGATGTTCATCTGGCAAGGAGTGTTCATCTTATATATAACTATTTGCCCCCTTCCTGATTTCTTATTCTTTTTCATGTTTGTCACACTTAAATGTTTTTGCTCATCAAAAACCGTTAACTATTAGTCAAAGATAACATAATTGAACACAAAATGCAGTTTTAAATGTTTTTTTATTATTTAGTGTGAAAAAAAAAAACTCCAAACCTACATGGCCCTGTGTGAAAAAGAAATTGCCCCCTGAACCTAATAACTGGTTGGGCCTCCCTTAGCAGCAATAACTGCAATCAAGTGTTTGCGATAACTTGCAACGAGTCTCTTACAGCGCTCTGGAGGAATTTTGGCCCACTCATCTGTGCAGAATTGTAATTCAGCTTTATTTGAGGGTTTTCTAGCATGAACCGCCTTTTTTAAGGTCATGCCGCAACATCTCAATAGGATTCAGGTCAGGACTTTGACTAGGCCACTCCAAAGTCTTCATTTTGTTTTTCTTCAGCCATTCAGAGGTGGATTTGCTGGTCTGTTTTGGGTCATTGTCCTGCTGCAGCACCCAAGATCGCTTCAGCTTGAGTTGACGAACAGATGGCCGGACATTCTCCTTCAGGATTTTTTGGTAGACAGTAGAATTCATGGTTCCATCTATCACCGCAAGCCTTCCAGGTCCTGAAGCAGCAAAACAACCCCAGACCATCACACTACCACCACCATATTTTACTGTTGGTATGATGTTCTTTTGCTGAAATGCTGTGTTACTTCTATGCCAGATGTAACGGGACACGCACCTTCCAAAAAGTTCAACTTTTGTCTCGTCGGTCCACAAGGTATTTTACCAAAAGTGAAAATCATTGGCAATCATTGAGATGCTTTTTTTTAGCAAAATTGAGACGAGCCTTAATGTTCTTTTTGCTTAAAAGTGGTTTGCGCCTTGGATATCTGCCATGCAGGCCGTTTTTTGCCCAGTCTCTTTCTTATGGTGGAGTCGTGAACACTGACCTTAATTGAGGCAAGTGAGGCCTGCAGTTCTTTAGATGTTGTCCTGGGGTCTTTTGTGGCCTCTCGGATGAGTTTTCTCTGCGCTCTTGGGGTAAATTTTGGTTGGCCGGCCACTCCTGGGAAGGTTCATCACTGTTCCATGTTTTTGCCGTTTGTGGATAATGGCTCTCACTGTGGTTCGCTGGAGTCCCAAAGCTTTAGAAATGGCTTTATAACCTTTACCAGACTGATAGATCTCAATTACTTTTGTTCTCATTTGTTCCTGAATTTCTTTGGATCTTGGCATGATGTCTAGCTTTTGATGTGCTTTTGGTCTACTTCTTTGTGTCAGCTCCTATTTAAGTGATTTCTTGATTGAACCAGGTGTGGCAGTAATCAGGCCTGGGGGTGACTACAGAAATTGAACTCAGGTGTGATAAACCACAGTTATTTTTTTTAACAAGGGGGGCAATCACTTTTTTCACACAGGGCCATGTAGATTTGGAGTCTTTTTTTTTTTTCTCACTAAATAATAAAAACCATCATTTAAAACGTGTGTGTGTGTGTGTGTGTGTGTGTGTGTGTGTGTATATAGATTGGCGGCTCCATAGCATTGTACTGCATTGAGCAGTGTAGCATTGTGGTTTGGTTGTTAATTGATTTCCTGCTGGAATCTGTTGTACATCAACGTGCTGCTGTTTGTTGTAGGAATCAATTCCTCTCTGAATCTGAGAAGAATCTATAGCTTTGCTACATCATGTAACAATCTGTGTGTGTTTGGCCCCTCACGCTTACATTCATTTACCCTTTAACCTCCTAATGACCACGTCTCACCGATGGGCCCCCCAGGAGCGCCTAACGCTGTTTGGCGTCAAGTCCTGGGGGAGTGTTTTTGCAAGAGATTGCGTGCGCATCTCCGCTTCAATGACGGAGCCTTGCACCATAATCAGTCTCCCAGTGGCAATCGCCGCTAGGAAACGGTTAGATCGCAGCGCTGTACATTGTAAATAGAGAGCGGTTTTGCCGTCTAAGGCAACACTGTACTGGGGACAGCCATGTCACTCGACTGTCCCCTCTGGAGGCACAGGAGTGATTGGCTGATGCCTATGACAGCCGATTGCTGTCATTGGCTAGCTGGCTGGCGCGGGAAAGGGGGGGGGGGGTGTCTGATTAAAAAAAAAAATGCTTTTTTTTTAACTTTTTTTTTTTTATGGGATATAGTGCTTCTCTGAGGACTGTTCCATTTTGACCCAATACCAGTGCAGTGTCTACACTCTGCAGCATATAACCTACATCCATGTACTTTTATCTTCTGCTCAGTATATGGCCCCACTTTCAGTCTTCTGAGGCTCATTCTCTTCAGGGCATGCAGTGTGCCACAAATCTGCAATTCATTTAGAGCCCAGAGCTGATTGTCACATTGCACTTACTAAAAAAAGTATTTATATTGTTGTAAAACCGCATGTGACATGTTTAAAACTAAGGGCCAGTTGTCACAAGTATGTAAGTGTAGTGTGTATATGTGTAAAGTATGTGTTAGTGACAGTGAATGTGTGTACAGTGCATGGGTAAGTGTGCAGATCATGTATATAGCATTTGTTGTTGTAAAAAGTATAGCGTGTAGGAGTAAAGTGAGAAGTGCATGTGTGAACAATGGAAGGGGGGGGCCAGGGGAGGTTGTGTACAGAGGTATGTGTGAGTTTGGGTAAGTGCACAGTGTATGTATGCATGGAGATAACACTTTCTGGCACTCTGTAAAGCAGGGGTGCCCAAACCTTTTAGGCCGAGGTCCATGTAGCATCCAGCTTGCTGCATATTTACCTAGACCCTATACACATGATCTGTAGGCAGGGAACACACTTGTCTTTCAGTTCTCTGCACACGTTTTCCTGCACACCAAGTGTTTCTATGCAGGAAAACATGCATGTTTTTTTCACAGCAGCTGATGTAATTGATAGAGAAATCTGACAAAATGTGCAGAGTCATGATGCAGAATGTCAGGTTTTTTTCTGCGCGCGAACAACACAGCAAGTGTGAACTAGACCATTGATTAACATGAATTCTCAGTTTTTGTGCAGAAAACGTGCACAAAACAGTCAAGTGTGTTCCCTGCCGTTTACTTAAAGGGAACATGTGGTGAGAGGGATATGGAGCCTGCCATATTTATTTCCTTTTAAACAATACCAGGTGCCTGGCTGTTCTGCTGATCTATTTGGCTGCAGTAGTGTCTGAATTAAACAACGAACCACAAGCCCCCTCACCCCTTGGTCAGAGCCTCTTCCCCTCTAAAAAATACCATCCTTTCTCATGTACATATGTTATGGTTGCCTGTGTTTTTTGTCTTGGGAGTTTGCTGAGATAACTTTTTTGGAAAGATCTCTTCTTCTTCCCTCTCTGTCCCCTTTTCTAACACAAAGCCGAGTGCAGCCTACATACATACGTAGCCATCCATGGTGGGAGAGCGGAGGATAGTTGAGGACCGAGTTGGGAGAGGACAGCTGCAAGGGGCTGGCTGAAGCCCCAGGTAAGTGAAACTCTGTTTTAGTGAATCTTCAGTCCTGGTTTAAGTGCTGTAAACTCATAACACTGTACACTTACCCATGCACTGTACTGTGATATAACAGTCCCCACCAACTGCTGCACTCATATGCCCACTCTTACCACAGTAATTAACATACACACTTTGTACTATACATTTACCTATGCATTGTACATAACCCATTACACCCCCCAATGCTCCATTAACACGTATATGCTAAACTTACTCTAAGTATAGGTGATGCACTCTTACCGTGTGCATACTGCATATACACACACTGTCCACTTCACTACCCTTCTATAACTGCAAGGTAGGAGTGTTAACTACTTATCCACCATACTGCCCAGGCAAAATGTTTTTGGTTGTCCATAACTTAAAGGACAACTGTAGTGAGAGGGATATGGAGGCTGCCATATTTATTTCCTTTTAAGCAATACCAGTTGCCTGGCTGTCCTGCTGATCTCTTTAGCTGCAGTAGTGTCTGGATTAGCTGCATGCTTGTTTCAGGTGTGTGATTCAGTCAGACTTCAATCAGAAACATCTGACCTGCATGCTTGTTCAGGGTATAGGACTAAAAGTATTAGAGGCAGAGGAGCAGCGGGACAGCCAGGCAATTTGCATTGTCTGCTTCCACATCCCTCTTGTTACAGTTGTCCTTTAACTGGGGGCTCGTTTCCACAACATATGATTCTAAGCCTGATTCTTCTCATTGAAAACAAAAACGCAAAATACCAAAATCCTTTTAAATTTATAGATTGAAGTTTATTTTTAAATCCTAAATAAAAAATTACTGTCAAGCACAGAGACCGGAAACTCTCCCTGGCACAGGAGTGATGGGTGCCCGACCTGGTTTCGTTTCTCTCTCTTGGTGACAGTCTATAATGCACATCCCATGAGGCAAGAATGGAAGGATGAGAATGAATAGGTGGCGGTTCCCTTCTGTGCATCTGATGCTTGTGGGGAATCGGTCTCATGTGTACCCAGGATTGTTGTCATTAGTGATTGTGCTCCAAATGTTTGTAAAAAAAGAAGGAAAAAATACAGTCTTTAGATTAACTTGCAAATGTCTGGTTACTGCCTACATTTCCCTCACACAATTTGACACTTTCTGTCTCTTGTCACCCTGCAGCTCCTGTTCTTATCAGACCCCTTTTCCAGGACGTAACAAGGCTCTGAGTCGCTGGATTTTAGAAAAAGATAAATGTGACTTTGTATTTGTTTGCCGAGGTCAAAATAAAGCAGGTCAGGTTGTGGAGAGGTGAACTGCATTCTGGGAGGCGGTGGGTCATCATGATTGCTGTACTGAAGGCCCAGGATTGGTCCATGTCCAGCCGACACTGTGGCTTGCTGTAATCAGTCTCTACAGCCACAAGGGGGCAGGCTAGTGGTAATTATGCCTTGGCTTTGGTCTCTCAGAGCGCCATCCTGTGCAACATAAGTAGAGCCCTCCACATTGGCTGGAGGAGGGAGGGTTGCTGGTTCTCCATCAGGAAGGGGCGGGGCCCTGACATCCCATAAATAAGTGCAAGTCTGTTATGGAGGTGTCACTGCCTTTCTAGCTCGCTCCTTTCTTCTCCCATTCCTAGAAAGAAAAAAAAAAATCATGAGAGTTCACATCAAGGGCTTCCTGCCTGACTAGAGCGGGTCAGTGAGCTGCTAATGATTCATTGCATGCAAATTGTATACGGCTTGAAAATGGCCCAATCACACCTGGCAGGATGTGTATTTGATAAACAGAGCATATACTATGAATGGATACTTCAAGTAAGCCAGTGGGAAAAAGATTTGATACTCACCCGCGGCTTCCCCTCAGCAGCATAAACACTTGCGAGTCCCACGGTGCCCTCCCACAGTCTGCCGTTTAGCTGCGATCAGTGGGGTCCAGTCTGGGGCTTCTGCGCATGTGCGGACCTCCCAAGCATGCGCAGCAGACCTGGACTGACATGACTGAGCCAGTTACCAGGGCTGAAAGGCAGACAGCGGGAGGTCGGCGAGCGACTTATAAGTGTTTATGCTGCTGAGGGGAAGCGGGGGGTGAGTACCAAATCTTTATTCCCACAGCTCTGGTACACTTTAAGGCAATCACTCATATTGTAACATTGCACAATTAAGATTATATCACTAGTGGGCACCATCAATGACAACTGAGCGAGAGGTATATGGAGGCTGCCATATTCATTTACTTTTAAGAAATACCAGTTGCCTGGCTAGCCTGCTGATCCTCTGCCGCTAGTACTTTTAGCCATAGCCCCTGAACAAGCATGCAGCAGATCAGGTGTCTGGCATTGTTAGATTTGACAAGATTCGCTGCATGCTCGTTTCTGGTGCGATTTGGACACTAATGCAACCAAATAGACCAACAGGGCTGCCAGGCAACTGGTATTGTTTCACAGGAAATGCATACGACAGCCTCCATATTCTTCTTGCTTCAGTTGTCCTTTAGTGATTGTTCCCTGAACTGTCTCCCTTATACAGACATAGCCAAGCTGTATGTGCTGTTCAATGGAAAGGGAGGACACTCGGCACACAAGCAAGTTGCTTCCAGCGTGTGAACAATGCACTTGTTTCACAATGGAATTTATTAATCCGGATTGCACCTAACCTTTGTTGGGGGATGGGGGATAACTGTATATGCATTTGCTGTATTGGCTGAGAATCTGGCTGTCCTAGCTACAGATGTCTTGCATGCTGTAAGTACTGTATATACTAAATCGGCCCAGTGGGGCCTGAATGGTGCTCTCCGGCGGTTGACTAGCTGGGCTCGTCAATACCGCCAAGGAGGTTAAAGGGAAGGTTCACGGTGCATTAAAAAAATATATATATAAAAATGCGAATCCACTTACCTGGGGCTTCCTCCAGCCCGTGGCAGGCAGGTCGTGCCCTCGGCGCTGCTGCGCAGGCTCCTGGTCTCCGGTGGCGCACCCGGCTGCCAGGTCGGGCTCTCTGCGCTCCAAAATGTGCCTCACGCGGGCGCGCGGACGTCATCAAACATCCTCCGGGCTGTACTGCGCAGGCGCAGCCACCGGTGGAGACTGGGAGCCTGCGGAGCGGCGCCGAGGGCACGTCCTGCCTACCACGGGCTGGAGGAAGCCCCAGGTAAGTGGATTCATATTTCTATTTTTTTAATAAATCGTGAACCTTCCCTTTAAGGGACAGGAGGGGTTAAAGGAGAACTGAAGTAAGAGGTATACGGAGGCTGCCATATTTATTTCCTTTTAATCAATACCAGTTGCCTGGCAGCCCTGCTGTTCTATTTCTCTGCAGTAGTATCTGAATAACACCAGAAACAAGCATGCAGCTAGTCTTGTCAGATCTGACTTTAAAGTCTGAAACACCTGATCTGCTGCATGCTTGTTCAGGGGCTATGGCTAATAGTATTAGAGGCAGAGGATCAGCAGGGCTGCCAGGCAACTGATATTGCTTAAAAGGAAATAAACATGGCAGCCTCCATATGCCTCTCTCTTCAGTTCCCCTTTAATGCAGGGATGTCAAACCAGTCCTACAAGGGCCAAGGGCCTCACTAATTTTTGACACAGCTCAAATGAATTGATGGGTCTGATACAGGAAAGATGTGGTCCATGAATTAGAACACATTCCTCTTTCTCACTCCATCCTAAACACTGGCATGGACCTGGCCTTCCAGGCCTGGAGTTCAACCTGTACATTAATGGCTGCAATACTGTATGCAGTGCAGTCATTAACCTCTCCTGAGCACAAAGTGCAGCCACTAACTTTGCTGGGTAGACTTATACTTGAGTCAATAAAAAAATTCCAGCTTAAGAGGGTTGAATATTGAAGTCGAATTATATACAAGGTCGACTTGCATTTGAGTATATACGGTAGTTACTCCTAACACCTATTTTCCTTTCACTTGGTGTCCTTTAAATGAGACAGAAGTGACACATGGCTGTGACCAGCAAATCACACGTTCTCCATGAGTTTTGAATAGAGATGGTAAGTAAGAGCTTATGAATTCTGGCTTGTGTGTAAAGATCGTGAACATTGTATATAGCTTGCAATCGAGCCAATCAGTTCTTAGTGATTTTTGTTGCCCCAATTCCAAACTTCATTTAACCCTCCTGGCGGTTTGCTAAAAAAAATCGCCAGGGGGCAGCAAATCTTTTTTTTTTTTTTTTTTTTTTCATGTAGCGAGACAAAGTCTCGCTACATGATAGCCGCTGCTCAGCGGCATCCCCCCAGCCCCTCTGATCGCCGCCGGCGATCAGGAGATCCCGTTCAAAGAACGGGATCTCCTGGAGGGCTTCCCCCGTCGCCATGACGACGGGGCGGGATGACGTCACCGACCACCCCATAGAGCTGCCTGGCACTGATTGGCCAGGCAGCGCACGGGGTCGGGGGGGGGGGGGGGGGGGCGGCTGCGGCGCGACGGATCGGCGGGTAGCGGCGGCGATCGGGCACTGCACGCAGCTAGCAAAGTGCTAGCTGCGTGCAGCAAAAAAAATATGCAAATCGGCCCAGCGGGGCCTGAGCAGTGCCTTCCGGCGGCATAGCCCGAGCTCAGCTCGGGCTTACCGCCAGGAAGGTTAATTTGCTTCTAAGATGAGTACGTGTGGTGAATGAGATGCAAATCATTCCAAGTTCATGCAGATTTTATGCTAATGTATGCAGCTTGAAAACAAACCAAATTTTGCGGCATTTGATTGGCCAGTTGCAAGTTGTGTAAATTTGCATTAAAGTAAGTAAAAGGATTTGTATCAGTTTGAAAGGATTTGCATCTCATTCCTTCCCTTCCAGAAAAGGGTTTAGTTCCATTAAAAGGAACCTGAAGTGAGAGGAATACAGAGGCTGCCATCTTCATTGTCTAGTAACTATGCCAGTTGCCCACCTATTATAGTATTCATGGGGGGGCTGCCCAGAATCCCCCCTCAGACCAGGGCTATTGCCATGTCCGTGATTGGACAGTCAAAATTGAAGGCATGACAGCCAGGCAACTGGATTTGCTTAAAAGGAACCTGAAGTACAAGCTGCCATCTTCAATTCCTTAGAGCAATACCTGAGGTAAAGTCTTTTGTACGAATGGATGGAGCAGGCATGTATGGGCAGCAGTCCTCATGCCCACAGCTCCCTCTGTCCCCTTGACAGCGCGTGTGTATACGCTGTCGGCGAACTGATAAGGCTGTTTCTGAACGATCCGCTGAGCGAATCGTTGAGAAACAGCCTTATCAGTCCGCCGACAGCGTATACACACGCGCTACTGTCGCCTGAATGTCCGCCCAGTGGGAGGGTCTGACAGACCCATCATTGACGGCCGTAGTGCGTGTGTACGCACCTTTACAAAACTCCAGCTATCTATGCAAACAAGCTTCACTGAGCTCTCAGACTTTCAAAGTTGCAGAGAGATCTGTCTTCTGAAGCTTATAATTTCAAGTGTCTGTCACCATATATTTTTTTTTCTGCTAAGGAAAGTTTAAGGCTGCATTTCCACTTGTGCGGTGCGAATCGCCGCGGTAAAAATTCGCATGCGGATTCGCATGAAAATTCGCATGGAAGACGATGTATGCGAATTTAACCATGGCAGTGCTGGTGTGCTTTTCCATTGTGTCTATGCGAATTTTCATGAGAATTCGCACGAAAATTCGCATAACCAAACCTCATGCGAATTTCCTATTAAATACATTGTATGCGATTCGTATGCGATATGCAAATTCTGATGGCTCTGCCATGCGATTTTTTTTTTTTTTTTTCTGCACAGAAAAACGCAAAAGAATCCTGACAAGTGGAAACCGTCCCATTCACGTGTATTGCTATGCGAATTTGCATGCGAAAAACGCATGCGAATTCGCGATAGTGGAAATGGGCCCTCAAAGTTCATTAGCCTGCTCTGTAAAACCATTTAAAATGCTGAGTGCAATGTGTAAACTGCAAATATTAGAGAATGATGCAATGTTATAAAAACCTATATAACTGAAAGACACTATTTTCTTTGCTACTAATGTTCTAATAATTATCCATACTACACAACTCAATCATTATATACGTGTTTTTTTTTTTCCGCTTCAGTGTTGCTTTAAAGGAAAGCCGAGGTGAGGAAAAAATAGTGACGGGAGCATGATTACGCTGGACGTGGACCCACAACTCTGCATGGGTTGTGAGCTTCCAAAACGTTTAGAAGCAGCTTGCTGAAGGAGAACTGAGCCTCATCATGGGACCTGATGGACTTCAAGGGGCTGGAAAAAGCCGTGAGTGAAGAGTTTCTTTTTCTCACCTTAGTTTTCCTTTCAAACGTATTTCTAATTACATGTGCTTAGAGTGGGACCTGATCAATAATGCAATATTTTCACCCCATTCTAAGATATGGCTTATGCTATACATATGGATGGTGATACGCCGGCCATATTTTTGAAGGCCCATTGAATCAGTGGTAAGCAGGGGAAATTTTTGGGTGCCTGCGTAGTGGGAAGGTTCAGTGTGAGAATAGGTTTAGCTGTAGTAAAATATGGGCAATTCATACTGATCTTTTACAATTTCCCCTCCCCCCACTTTAAAGTACAATATTATACTATTGGATTTTCTGGGCACCTTTTTTTTGACCTGCGCTTTTTATAAACATCGTTATATAAACTGATAACCACATTCCCTCCTTCTGCTTCTAGTGCTCTTACCTTGGCTTTCTGTAGGACGGTGCCTTTGCCAGTGGTCATAATGGACAATGGTCTACTCTTCAGCGCCATTGCTGAATTGATTGGTGAGGAGTCTGGGATATGGCTTGGGCTATAGCTCTTAACCTAAAAAAGAAAAACAAATGTTATAGATAATAGGAACCACTTTTGGCTAATCTTAGTAGGATAATTCTACAACCCCAGAACCTGGCAAAACTGGTGGTGCATTGATCCTCTCACACTTTATGTACACATTGTTCTAAGGGCCAGCACAATCTAAGCCACCGCCCTGAAAGCAATAATGGATTTAAGTAGATCTGAGATGAACTTTTACTCACTGCATAATTGTGTTCCTTTCCTAATGTTTACAGGGCATTCCTCAAGCTAAATACTTTGTTTTTGTTTTAACCTTCCTTGCGGTAAGCCCAAGCTGAGCTCGGGCTATGCTTCGCAGGAGGATTTCTCAGGCCCTGCTGGGCCGATTTGCATAATTTTTTTTTGTAAACGCAGCTAGCACTTTGCTAACTGCGTGTACTGCCCGATCGCTGCCGCCCCCCCACCCCCCACCCAGACCCCATGCGCTGCCTGGCCAATCAGTGCCAGGCAGCGCTGAAGGGTGGATCGGGACTCCCTTTGACGTCACGACGTCGATGACGTCACCCCGCCTGTCGCCATGCCGACGGGGAAGCCCTAATGGAAATCCTATTCAGAACGGGATTTTCGGCCGGGCTTGATTGCCGGAAGCGATCGAAGAGGGGGGGGGGGGGGGGGGGGAGGGATGCCGCTGCACAGCGGCTGTCATGTAGCTAGCGCTAGGCTAGCTGCATGATTTAAAAAAAAAAAGTGCTGCGCTGCCCCCTGGCAGTTTTAATTGACTGCCAGGAGGGTTAATAATCGAATTCCCTATAAAGTAAACAAGCCACGCCCACAGGTTTTCAGAGAGCCAAGGCATTTTCAGACAGTAGCAAGGGCTCATTGGAGCTCAGTCTGGGCAGGAGGACGGGGGTTCCGGATGTATGGAACACCCCCCTGAGACTCCTGTACCTTTAAAAAAAAAAAATTCCTGAAATTGCTGATGCGGGCAAGCTGGTAAAGGCTGCAGGGACTGTGGGAAAAACTCAGCTCTTTCACTATTGTAAAGACTGCATGTAGACAGCTACAAAAGGTATTTCACAGGTTGAAAAGTTTTGACAGTCCCTAAACTCCAGGAGGGCTGCCTGCAGCTTGTGTGAGAGGCTGACCATCCCTTACTTCCTCCACACCCCTATGGACGGTATACCTATATCATTCCCCTATTCCCACAATCCCCATACTATGTTGTTAATGTTTTGTTTTTGCTTTGGCAATGCTAAATGTATTTGGTCCTGCCAATAAAGCTTTTTTGGATTTGGCTGGCAGGGACACATTACAGGCAAGAGACACATTACAGGCAAGTAGCCTGTGTGATGTGGGACTGCAATACAGATACTCTCTCTGCATTCACTATTGTTTTCCTCCTTCCCCTAGTGCTGGCTGGAAGGGGGGCAAACTCCCTCCAGGTAGCCTTTCATTCAGAGATTTGTGTCTGGTGTATTCAGGTGAAACACTAGGCTAGCTGATAAAAGTGCAATTAGAGCATGATGCAGAGCTTGCCTGGAGGGTCCATGGGCAAACATCTGTCTGGTCTCTCCCCATTGTTATAATGACTGCATGTGTGGATAAGGTGTTAAACAAGGTGAAAAGTTTTTGACAGTCCCGAGACTCCAGGAGGGCTGCTTTCTGACTTGTGTGAGGGACTGGCAGGGACATGAGTCCTATTACAGGCAAGTAGCCTCTGTGTGATGTGGGACTGCAATACAGATAAGCTCTCTGCTCAATCTCAGGCTATTCTCAGTCTCTCTCCACTCCTCCTCTTACTGGGCTAATGCACGCCAAAATCACAATAGCAATTGCTAGCAATTAGTGAGTGCAATTTTGTGAAGCGATTTTCAGAGCGATTTCTGAATGAATTGCTCAAAAAAATGCTTGCATGCAGTATACCTGCGATTTTGAAAAAATCACCACGCTGCTGTGAGAACACCCTCATAGGGTAACATTAGCCAAGCGCTTTCCAAATCACTGTCGATTTGAAAAACGCTCAGAAGCCCTCTTGGTGTGCACCAGCCCTCCCTCATTCACCTTTGTTTCCCTCTTTCCCTAGTGCTGGGTGTTTGTGTCGTCTTGTCATACAGGAAAGCTAAATAAAAGTGCAATCCTGGTGAGGCTTATTATTATTATTATTTATTATTTAGTATTTATATAGCGCCGCCATCTTCCACAGATGCATGTATCTCTGCATCATATGGGTATCGCTTGCGCTATGTGACACTATGTGGCATATTCCACTTGTCCAAACTAAGTCTATCTCCCGTTCCTCTCTCGGGGAGTTGTTCCAGCGCTGTCCCCCGTTCAAATTTGTTGCTACCAGAAGCCCTCAGAAACACTCGTGTCCTTGAGTACTTCCAAAGACAGGCAGCCTCATAATACGCCAGCGCACTTTTGTGCATGGGCAGTATGGAGCCACCTGTATTCAGAAGCACTCGGGGACATAAGTGCTTCCGGACCTTTCAGGAATCCCCCCCCCCCCCCTTAAAAATCCTGTGTTTGCCCCTGGAGGGGGAGGTATTACTAGCCAGAGATTTCAGAGGAGGGGGGGGGGGGGGTGGAATTAGGTTTTTTTTTCACAGGCTGAGTGCTCAAGATGCAGATAAGCCTACCTCTATCACAGAAATAATCATATTCTATTGAAGCTGTTGTTAGATTTGCTGTGTAAACTATCTAAACTTTAGATAAGATATAAAAGACAAGTTACTTGTTCTAGTTAATTTTTCATCTCGGATCCGCTTTAATGTATGGTTCTCCAACAGTACATGTTTTGCAGGAAACCACAAACATGCACAGGTGAGGTAATTAGTGTCTCAGCAGAGCTGATTAACTACCTCTGGATTTCCACAAAACATGCACTGTTGGTGGGTCTTAAGGACAGGTTGGGGAACACTGGCTTAAACCTTTCGGGACCGGCTGCCTAACCACCCTCAAGGACCAGGCATTTTTGCTGAAGGGAGGTGCGTTTTGGGGGTTAGGGCAGCCAGATCCCTGCAGGGTCTTGCTGGGCTGTGTCCCCCGTTCAGCAGCTGCTTTCACTCACCTTCCAGACTCCAGCGACGAGCCGCAGCGGACCCCTCTGCTCCGGCCGGCATCTCTGCTCATACTGCCACTCAATTCCGGGTTGTGTCTTGATGACGTCATTAAGCCGGGACCCTGCCCTGACGTCAGGAGTGGAGATGCCGGCCAGAGCGGTGGGGAGCGCGCTGATCGTTGTGGAGATGGCAGGGAGGTGAGTGGATCCTCCTCTTTCCCCCTTACCGCCGCAGCTGTCAAAGTGATCACTAAGATCCGCCGGCGATCGTAGTGATCAGCAGCCATACGCGACAGCTGCTGATCACTGAGGAGAGATGTCAGCTGTCATATGACAGCTTACTCTCCTCTCCAGTGCGCACGATTGCGCCGGGATGGTTCGTTAGCGCGAATGATGAATCAACATCTGGTCAGGGCGGCAGCACCACCTGTTGGACTTCAACCTACATCAGTCCCCAAAAGGTTAAAAGGAGTTGTCAGGCATATATTAATAAAATAAACGCTACTTACCGGGGGCTTCCTCCAGCCTCAAGCTCCCAGGACGTCCCTCGCCGCAGCTCTGCCCGCAGCAGTTTTCCGGAGCTCCGACCCGGTCCCCGGCGATGACGTCAGAGCGACCTGGAGGTCGCTCTGTACTGCGCCTGCGCGATCAGCGCTGTCAATCACCGCTATGTGGGCCGGAGCGGACTGCGCAGGCGCAGAACTACTGCGCCTGCGAAATCCACTCCAGCCCACGTGGCTGTGATTGCCAGCGCCGATGGCGCAGTATAGAGCGACTTCCAGGTCGCTCTGACATCGCCGGGGACCGGGTCGGAGCTCCGGCAAATGGCTGCGTGCAAAGCTGCGGCGAGGGAGGTCTTGGGAGCTTGAGGCTGGAGGAAGCTCTCGGCAAGTAGCGTTTATTTTATTAATATATGCCTGACAACTCCTTTAACCCTCTGGGCGATACAATTATATCGCCCAGGAGGGGGCGCAGCACTTTTTTTAAATTTTTTAAATCCTGTAGTGAGCCCTGGGCTTGCTACATGATAGCCGCAGCGCAGCGGCATCCCCCCACCCACTCCGATCGCCTTCGGCGATCAGAGTAAGCAGGAAATCCCGTTCAGAACGGGATTTCCTGCTGGGCTTCCTCGGTCGCCATGGCGATGGGGCGGGATCACGTCAGACGTCATGGACGTCGTGATGTCAGAGGGAGTTCCGATCCACCCCTCAGCGCTGCCTGGCACTGATTAGCCAGGCTGCGCAAGGGGCGGGGAGGGGGGGGGGGCTGCACGGCGGATCGGCGGCGATCGGAAGTTACACGCAGCTAGCAAAGTGCTAGCTGCGTGTAACAAAAAAAAGTATGCAAATCGGCCCACCAGGGCCTGAGAACTCCTCCTGCGCGACGTACCCCGAGCTCAGCTCGGGATTATCGCTCAGAAGGTTAAGGTATGTACACACGTCCAACTTAAAAAAAAAAAAATAAAAAAAAAAAAAATGTCCAGGCACATAGCCTCTAGTTAGGACATTAAATAAGTTATTAAGGAAAGGGAGGTGCTGAAGGGGGTGTGGCCAGAAAATTAGCAAAAATCAGTAACCCTTTGCACACTCGCATGCAAATGTTCAAACAAATGCATTCACAATTTCACTCCTCCAGGCACCACTGTTATCCCTACAGCTAAGTTAAAAGCCGGGGTCTTAGTTCACAGAATGCATTGTTCTGCGCAGTGTAGGTGACTAAGCAAAAGTACCCAGGTAAGCGTAGGTGTTATAACTCTGGCCCTACAACTTGTCGTTTGAAGTTGGATGTGTGTACGCGCTGTCGAGTAACTGATAATAGCCGGTTAGCTCAATCCTCTTAGCGAATCTGTTGGACTGTTGTTCAAACGACTGTTAGTTCCGTACATGCGTACAAACTACTAATGCTACGTACACACTTGCGATAACTATCGTTTGCAAGGAACGATAGTTACCAGACGAACGAGATTGGAAAGATTGGAATGCAACGATGGGATGCAGCGATCATCATACACATTTTAACGATCGTTCTCGCAGAAAAGAACGATCAGAAGGATATGTTGCGTACATATTTATATAAAATAAAAAAAAAAACCACTGACATGGAGTTACAATAGATACAAATATATGATTGTTAACTTGAAAACAAAGTTTAATTGAAATGAGCAATGTAACAATCTTTACGGCCGCACTACAAAGGAAGTACTGAAGCTGGGCAGAATTCAACGCAGGCGCATTGGCCCTTGTAACGATTGTTCTCGGCCGATGTCTGTACACACTATAGTTTTTGTAACGGTTGTCGGTAGATACGATCCGTCAGGTTGGATATTTCCATCTTCCCGATGTCGTTCTTTTGTCGTTCGTGTTAATGATCGTTTGATAAAATTCTTTCCCCGATTGTCGGCGGAACGATCGTTAATTAGCTGTTTCAAACGACCGTAGTCGCCAGTGTGTACGCAGCATTAGTTGTTTGTCCAACTAATAGATGTTCAAACAAGTCGTTGAACAATGGACTAGATTAAATGTCAATTATCAAGTTGGTTAAACATATAAATTAAAAAGTCAACAGCTGCTTTGTTTGGTCAGTGTGTACAGGATGTCTGAACGACAATTTGATAGAAAAAGCTGGATGTGTGTATGCACCTTTAGCAATAGGGGATGCAGAAGTTGCACTGCAGTGAGGCCCTTGGATCAGAGGGAACCTCCATCATCCATCTTATTAGCTCTTCATTGGTGCTAGGCTGGTGGTAACTGCCTCAATATGTGCATTGCATAGTAGTAATCATTAAACTGTGTTCTTACTCTAACACCTCTCGACTACTGCAGCTGGCCTTGGTAGGTTTTGGGGCTCCATGTCACTACAGTGTATGGGGCCCCATGTAAAACTTGCACTGGGGCCCCAAGCTCCTTTATTATGCCACTGTTTCTGGGGATTGTCAATGAGATGCTAATAATTTTGATCTTGAGGCAGCATCATGTATATTTGTATGCAAATTATGTATCTTGAAAATTAATCCATCAAATCCCACCTCAGCTTCAGTTGATTGGTCCATTTTGAAGCTGCATATTTGCATAATTCTGCATGAGCTAAGAATTATTTACATCTCATTGACCATCCCTTTTATACATTTGATGATCTGGGCAAAATTATCACATTATCGATCATTGTTTGTCTGCTTTACCAGCATAGTTTATTGGAGTACATCCAGTTAGTCTAAAAGGAATGGACTTTTTTTTGTTTTGTTTTTTTATACTTATTTATCTTATGGGATAATAGAATGCACAATTTTTAAATATTCTTTTGGTTAGAAATATCGGGATTGTTACACTGGAAATGGTAGCCAATTACTTGTTGACTGTTTCTCACATTCATTATGATGCTCTTGTATCATGGCAAATCTGTAATTTTTTTTTTTTTTTATGCAATAAAAATCTTGAGAAAAAAATATGCATGTTTTTATTTTTTCTTCAAGACATTAAAGAAAGTCCATTAATATAGTCTACATCCTAGGTTTCAATGTGTGGTATGCGTACCCCAGGAGGTAATTCTGATGGTTCCAGGGGATACTCAAGCTTGATATACTTATCAAAGAATAACAAATTAAGGCCCTGTTCATACTCAACGTTTGCAGAACACATAGAAATTCAAAGAAACGCAAGTTGAAAAACGTATGCGTTTTCTTGCGTTCAAATGAGTTTTCTATTGCGTTTTGCACACACGTCACACAGGAAACAGAAAAGAATGATAACAGAGGGAACCGTACGCTAAATACGCAATAGTACGCGTTTTTGATACGCATCCATAGACTTTCATTGCGTTCGTTTCTGTGTGTGATGCACAGAACTGCGTGCAGCAATTTGGATGAGAAACGTATGCGTCTCACATGTGAAAGAGGCCATTAGAAAACATTAGTAGCCGTTTCTATGCGCAAAGTCTGCCCGTGCGCGTTCTGTAAAAACTGCTAGGAACGCACATAGTCTGAATGGGGCCTTTGAGTTTTAGAAAACTATAAATCTTATTTAAACACCAAATTTGTATTTTTATCTAATTAAAAGCAATAATAAATGCTTGGAAATTGTTTAGAACCAATTATGTACTAGGATTACATATATATTTGGCAAGCGGTACTTGTGATAATGTTTACTATGCTGGGGGGTACTTGGTGAGTACAGGGCTTTAAAAGGGGTATATGCACCAAAAAAATGTTGAAAAACACTTGTCTACAGCTGGGGAATAATTGATAAGTTGTGGTTAGCAATGCTACCAAGCACACTATAACTAAGTTCAAATATCAAACTCAAAAAACAGTCAGGCCTGGTGCACACCAAAAACCGCTAGCAGATCCGCAAAATGCTAGCAGATTTTGAAACGCTTTTTCTTATTTTGCTGCAGCATTTCAGCTAGCATTTTGCGGTTTTGTGAAGCGTTTTTGGTGTAGTAGATTTCATGTATTGTTACAGTAAAGCTGTTACTGAACAGCTACTGTAACAAAAACCGCCTGTCAAACTGCTCTGAAGTGCCGTTTTTCAGAGCGGTTTGCGGTTTTCCTATACTTAACATTGAGGCAGAAACACATCCGCAATCCAAAATCTGCAGCAGCCCGGGAGTATGTGTTTCTGCAAAACGCCTCCCGCTCTGGTGTGCACCAGCCCATTGAAATACATTACCCTAGCGAATCCGCACCCGCAAGCAGATCGCAAACCGCAGTGGAAACGCTCCGGTGTGCACTAGGCCTCAGACAATGTATGATTGACCAAGAGACCAGAGAGAGATCTGTTGGCTGCCCATTTCAGCATGAAATCTTTCCGGCCTTGTGAAACCACCTCCAGCCATGTCCCCTAATGTAAAATGTGCCCCACGCAGTATACTTGTCGGTGTTTGCTGCTGGCTCTGTCCTCATACACATGCCCCACATAGTTGCTGGCGTAACGTGGGCACTTGTGTGATGTCACACACGCACCCATGTATATGCTGGCAACCACGCTACGCACGTGTATGAGGACAGAGCCAGCGACTGACACAGACAGGTAAAGTATACTGCGTGGGACAGCATCTGAGGTTTCATCATGTTTGTCACTTGTCCTAATATCACTTGCTGTTACCACCGCACACTCGATCGATACATGGGACCAATTTCGACTCAAAATTGGTTGCATTGACAATGGAGCATGCTCTTGGTGGCACAGATTTGCATCTGATCCGATTATAATAATAGGACCAGATGTTTGATCGGCTGTGAAGCCACCTGATGTATGGCCATTTTAAAAATCCCCACATTTAAAATATAACCTGAACCTCAAGGAATGTAAGAAAGATTACACATTGATATAGTTTGTGAAAAGGTATTTTCTGAGAAGTAGTAGGAATGCAATAAAAATTCTGACTGGACTGACTTCCAATCACATTCTCAGGAGAGCTCTGACACCGCTCCACCAGTCTCTCTACAGATGGCGGGCAGTGCATATAATATTACCACTGATGAAGTCAAGAAAATCTTTATGCACTGACACAGGCTTAAACCTGGAACTAAAGCTTGCAATCACTTTTCTTAGCTCGTACTTACATTGGAGCTGCTGTCTACAAGGACGGGGTCCACTGTAGTGCCCAACGTAACGGGCCCCAGTTCTGCTTTTCTGAGGTTCTCTTTCACTTCAACAATTTTGAGCTCCAGGTCCACCCGCTGGTTCTCCCGCTGCTTACACTCCTCCTCTTTACTCTTCAGCCTCTCCTCCAGGCTCACCAGGACACTCTTGTCTGCAACAGAGACATGGTGGACCTGTTAGATCACTGCTGTCAAACTCCAATCTCCATGCCAGTGTTTAGGAGATAGTGTGGTTCACTAATTACTTTGAGCTGTGCCAGAAATGTGAGGAGGACCTCGGCCCTCCAAGGCAGGAGTTGGGCAGCACTGTGTTAAATCATGGAGTTATCCAGCAGAAGGACAAAACGCTTTCTAAAGTTCTGCTGTGTTACAAACATTCAAGGTGTGCCTAAGGCGTCAAAAAGCTAATGCCCAAGAAGAGGGAATCGGAAGACGGTGTGGGAAGCTTCTATCGTATGCAGAGCGTGGAACCCCTGAAGATCAACGACAAGGGCTTTGCAGTAGGAACTGGTGTTGCTTTCTATGAGTACGTAGCTACTAGTAATCAAAATTTAAATTAGATTGCATGGCCCATGGCTGAGGGGGTTAACTTTCCTACGCAATCTATAGACTATGCAGTCCGCCGTCTAAACTATGCACACCGTTACTGTCTCCTGGGTTTGAAGGAAGAAGTAGTGGAGTTACATGGCCTAGTTAAGTTAACCGCCCCCCTCGGCCACGGGCAGTACGATCTAATTTAAATTTAAGGAATAGTTACTCGTAGAGAGGAACACTAGTAGGATTATCGGGTCACACTCCTCTTCAAGCACGAGCATGGCCTACTGCACAAGTACAGCTGTGCCTGCGCAGTAAGCTGGAGCCATTCGCAAGCGTGGCCCCGATGCTCCAGAGGGGCCCAGGCAGTGGTAGAGGACAGGTAAGTGTTTTTTGAGCTTTGTAATGCATCGGGTACTCTTTAACAGATATACTGTGGTTGAGCTCTGATACTAATATACAGGTGAAGTACAAATTCTGCCTGTGTTATAAGCTATATAAGTATAGGGATATATAGTTAAAAAAAAAGTATTTTTAAACAGACAAAAGTTTCAAGATAATAACTTTTAATGTATCAAAATTCTTTTGTAAAAACGGTTTACAAAGATGAATTCGCTTGAAGATTTGAACAACATCCCATTATCACGTACAAAAGACATGTTTAACCAGTTCACCCCCAAGGGTTTTTATCCTAACGGACCAGAGCAATTTTCAGTTGTCAGCGCTCCTCCCTTTTATTCCCTAATAACTTTATTACTACTTATCACAAGAAAATGATCTATACCTCGTTTTTTTCGCCACCAATTAGGCTTTCTGTGGATAGTACATTTTGCTAAGAATTTTTTTATTCTAAATGCATTTTAATGAGAAAAACAGAAAAAAAATCATTATTTCTCAGTGTTCAGCCTTTATAGTTTTAAAATTAAACATTCTCCTGTGGATAAAACAAACACGTTTTATTTGCCCAGTGGTCCCGATAATTAAACCGTTTAGATTATGTCCCTACCACAATGTATGGCGACAGTATATTATTTTGAAATATAAGTGGTTATTTTTCTGTTTGTTCTGGCCATAATTACAAGCCCCTATGTAATAAATTAAAATTAATTTTCCCCCATAAAATATAGAATAAAAAAAGCTGAGTCCCTAAGGCCCGGTTCACATTAGCGGTGGCTATCCGGAATAGCCGTGCCGGAGCCGCACCGCATGCTGGCCGGACGAAACGGACGCACGGCATAGCAATGTAAGTCTATGCCAGGGTTCACATGTGTCCGTTTCGTCCGGACCGGATCCGGACTCCGGTGTCCGTTCCAACATGCGCTATTTTTTGGTCCGGCTCCTCCGGCAGCCGTATCCGGGGCGGAGCCGGACTGCACCATCCGGCCAATGGAAACCAATGAGAACCGGAGAGCGCACAACACACTGGCAAAAAATCCGGATGTTCTACCCCACTTCCTATGAGGATTGTTGCGGCGATATTGTATCGGGGACACATGGGCAACCATTTTGGAGTGGAGCAGCACGAGCTGGAGATGTTGGCAGCATGTTGGAGGTGGAGGTGAGTGCTAAACAGCGGAGGGCCTGATTCCACAGGTCCCCCTTCTGCTGACCTCCCAGACCCCAACATTTTTTTTTGTTTTTATACAGGTTGTTATCTCTTTAAGAATCCGGATCCGGACCGCAACCGTGTTCATACCGCACGGAAACCGTATGCAACCGGACCGGATCCGGACAGGAACCGTACGGTTCAGGTCCGATCCGGCTCCGGTGCGGTCCGGACATCCGGTGCGGTTTTTGCAAAACCGCAAGTGTGAACCGGGCCTAAGGTAACTATTTATTTATTTTTTTTAAGCTGATTTTTTTTTTTTACAAGTGTTTTTTTTGGGGGGGGAGGGTTGGAAGTGTAATTTTATTAATGATGTGTATATACTTGAAAATGTATGTATTTTGTAAGTGTAATATACTTTTTGGCCACAAGATGGCGCTGGTGAACACTCATAGGACGTGTTCACTTTTTTTTTTTTTTTTTTTACACACTTTATTAAACTGTTACATTTCCTGTTTATGTGAATGGACGTAGCCGCTGTTCGCGGTCACGTCCATTCACTCCAGGCACTGCGATTGGGTAGAGGACTGTTCAGTCCTCTTCCCCAATCGCCCAGCACGGGATCCCGACGGTAATGGCGGCGGTAGCGGCGGACACACGGCGGTAGCAGCGGCGGGAATGCGCGACGTATTAAAACGTCATGTTGCTGTTAATAGCGGTAAGCATGACGTTTTAATACGTTAGGATGGCGGTAAATGGTTAAATATGCAATTGTTTAACTGCTCGAAGACTGCTCCACGCCAATGGGTGTGGCCGTGGCAGCAGCCCCAGGACCGCCTAACGCCAATTGGCGTGATCGGCAGCAGCGCTGTACTGGTGACAGCTGTGTGACACTGCTGTCCCCCTGGGTGACAATAGAGCGATCGGCTCTTATAGGCAGAAGCCTATGACAGCCGATCGCGTGATTGGCCGGCTGGGGGGAGGGAGGGGATTGGAAAAACAAAACCCTAGACATAGTCAAAAATATTAAACTAACAAATATTTATAAGAAAAATATAAAAAAAAAAGAGAGCTCTGTTGGTGAGGGGAATCATTCGTGTGTTGTGCGGCCCTGCAGTTTGGCCTTAAAGCTGCAGTGGCAAATTATGAAAAAAAACTGGCTGGTCTTTAGGGGGGTTTACCACTGTGGTCCTCAAGTGGTTAAAAAGGCTACAACGTTATAGGCTATTCCAGAAACACCAGTACAATATGTGGGGACTTACCAGATACTGTACTTGGCCACTAGAGTAGGCCGAGGAGATGCATATAATGACTGTGCCATACTGCCAAGTGCTTTTTGATCCATTTTTTTTTCTCTTTAATGCTCCTGATTTACAGCAAAAAATTGCCAACATTGAGAATTTTTTTTGAAAAATTTAGATTGCAGATATTTTGCCACAATTTACAGCAATTTTAATACATGTCAATTGGAGCATTAAAAAAATGAAAATGTATCAAAAAGCACTCGGCCCTAATTCTGAGTTTATATACATTGAATACAGCTTTAAAACAGACCAATCAAAGGCTGTTGCTTCGGTTTTTGATTGGGCCATTTTCGAACTGCATACATTTGCATTAAAACCTGCATCAGCTCTGAATTATTTGTATCTTAGGATAGGAAGACACTAGGCAGAATCACTTTATCCGTTTTCCACTATATGCTATGGAAAATGCATATGCGATTCTGCCTAGTGTGTTCATACCCTCAGTGACCATCCCTGTTAAAGTGAACCTCCAGAATAAAAATCTACTCAGCAGCACTAAAAAGGCTTGGTGTTTCTTTAACAGTTTCACAGCATCAGAACTTTGTTTTTCTTACCCAAGCCTCATTTTTAGCAGCACAGAAGATATCTGCCCAGGCTTTTTTCCCCCTGATGCTGTGCAAAGCATGATGGAATTTCTGTTGATGTTGTTCTCATTCTGCTGTTTTAGCACAAATTAGTTTGTTTTTTTTATTTAAGATTTGAAGCCTAGTGCGCACAGCTGGGAGGGGTGATTAGGACACAGGACAGTTGTAACGGTCTCATGCTCCCTCTCACCTCTTTTCAACCAAAAAGATGGCTACCCCCATGAAATCAAACATTTGCCTGTCCTTTTAAAACAGGGTGGGTAAGATATTAATTAAAATAGATGGGTAATGTAATCTAAGTAATATAACTTAATGACAGTATGTTTGTTTAGGCTGAAGTTCCCTTTAAATCCCAGCAGCTACATCCAGGTCAAGCTGTGAGTCTGTGCTATTGAGGGTGGTTTTACACTTGATGTTTGTGATTTTGTACGTTGTGATGAGGTGGGGCATCCCACCACAAACATATGACCCTGCAGCAGAGTACATCAGGTCATATAGAGGCCTCTAGTCCCGTGACAAACCTCGCTGCTGGACAGGAAGTGCATCCCCATTTTATTACCATCATTCTGTGCATGCACACCGCTAACCTTTTAAAAAAAGGTATGAGTTGCCCATTGTTTTACATTACTTCCACCATGAAAGTCAGGCGGTAAAGTGCTGTTGCCTCTGCGTCGGATCGGGCACTTCCAATGCGACGTGTCAAGTATGCTAGGCCTCATTGTCTTGCATCACCTTCTGGTAAAACAGGGTAACCCAATACACACACTTGACATTCAGGCCCCTTTTATGCTTGCATTACAAGGCTCTTCAGAGACAGATTTGGCAGTGAGTAAGCGGAACACCTCCTAAGAACACCATGCTACGTGCAAACAGAATGTATGGAGCGGAACTCCATCAGAGCTTTGGTTTGCAAAAAGTACATTTGAGTTCAGATTTGTTGTAACATATCTCTAGCCTTTTACCATCAAGTTACAAAGTTCCCATTAGCTAGAACACAGAGAGGTCATTGATAGGAGAAATGATTTGCATCTCAATGATCATCGCTAATAACATTCAAATTTCATGTAAATTATATGCAGCGTAAACTTGGACCACTAAAATTTGCCAGGAAGTTATTCTGATTGGTCTGATTTCAAACTGCATATAATTTGCATGGACTTTGAATGTTAGGAGAAATGATTTACATCTCATTGATCATCCCTGGACATTATGATGTAGACACCCTACCAGAGCAGTTGGCGATGGTTTCTTTGAGTTCTCGCTTCTCTTTTCGGAGTTGTGCCAGCAGCTCCCGTATTTCCTCCCTGTCTCTCTCCAGCTTCTCCTTCTCTTCCAGGAACCTCCGCGCCTCGGCCTCTGTCCGGTTCTTACCAAGCTTGGTCTCGATGGCGACTGTGTGGGACAAGTATTTCATGTAAGATCTACTCAGTCTATACATACACAGAGCTTAAAGGTGCCCATACATGTATAGTTTGATTGGTATCTGTTTGAGGGATCTAATTCCACCCCTAAACTTCAGTAGATTTAATGGTAAAATCTGTGTGCAAAGCTCTCAAAACCCCACCCAGCATTGCACTGCTAGATACAGAGGCGGTTGATTTTTTTTTTTGCCACAAATTTATTAAAATTACAATCAATTATAGATATTTAATACTGGAAGCTTTGTAGGCAATTGCTTCTAAATGGAAATCATCTGATTTATTCATTCTTATCGATTACTGATAGAATAAACAGGATTCAAGTTTCTGTTTTATGCATCTCTGGATAATTATTGCTAGTGCCTCTGATTTGGGCAGAAATGCAACTACCCTGCCATACGTCACTACGTGTGCACGAAATTGCATTTGTGATTACATTAGTGTAAAGAAGCCTTAAAGCAAACAGTAAAAGTCACAAGACTTTAATCAATGTAACCACAAGCTTGTACAATACACAGCTAATTTCAAACTTGATGACTTCAGTACATGAAGCTCTTTAAGACAAGCCACAGAACATTTAAATTGCGCTTTTCTACAGGCTGAGTCAAAGTTCTTGAGCTGCAGCCCCTAGGGCACACTATAGGCAGTAGCAGTGTTAGGGAGTCTTGCCCAAGGACTCTTTGCTAAACAAGGACTGGCTTACTGAGCAGGAAGAGCTGAGATTTGAACCCAGGTCTCCTGTGTCAGAGGCAAAACCCTTAACCAGTACACTATCCAGCAGTTAAGCTACTGGAGTTACATATATATTATCGGATGTCATGTCTGCTACACAGTATTTGCTACTCTGTACTTAGAGGTAAACCATTTTGCAAGGGGATACATTCAGTTTATAATTAAAATGCTCAATAAACATTTTGAAAACAAAAGCCTTTGTATACTTGCTGTAGTGTTTTATTAAAACTACACTTTGTGCTGCTGCTGTTTTTTCTCATACGTTAAGATTAATTAGATTGCTAGCATTGGAACCAGAAAAATGGGAGTAACCATGCACCAGAATGTGGGTGGAGCCAAATTTACATGAACTTAACAGCAGTCTAAGTAGACTGATGTATTACTGGAGAGGGGGGGGTCTTCATCCAGTTTCAAATAAAACAAAAACCCATTTAAATAAGCACATAAATTGGTAGTTTCATTTAACCTCCCTAGCGGTAAACCCATGCTGCGCACGGAGGATTTCTCAGGCCCTGCTGGGCCGATTTGCATACATTTTTTTTGCAACACGCAGCTAGCACTTTGCTAGCTGCGTGTGCATTCCGATCTCCGCCGCTACCCGCCGATTAGCCACGACCGTGCCCCCCTCCCCCATACCCCGTGCGCTGCCTGGCCAATCAGTGCCAGGCAGCACTGAGGGCTGGACTGGGACTCCCTTTGACGTCGGTGACGTCAACCCGCCCGTCGCCATGGCGACGGGGGAAACCCTCCAGGAAATCCTGTTCTTTGAACGGGATTTCCTGATCAAAGATCGCTGGAGACGATCGAAGCGGGTGGGGGGATGCCGCTGCACAGCGGCTATCATGTAGTGAGCCCTAGGCTCGCTACATGATTTAACAAATTTTTTTTTTTTTTTTTTAAAAACACTGCTGCGCTGCCCCCTGGCGGTTTCTAATGGACCGCCAGGAGGGTTAAAGGACTTACGAGACGAATAAGCAAAGAAAAACTGCATGATGACAGTGGGAAAACTGCATTTGCGGCAATGCGAACTGTGCAGCCGCGGCCGTACCTGGCGGCCATCTTTAGTGGGAAAACTAACCCCCCCCCCCAGCCTGGACTTTCAAATAGAAACGCCACAGAATGAAAGGGGGGATGCGGATGGCGTCCCCCAAGGGTCATAAAGTAGCATAGGTATTTAACTTTTTTTTGCTTATTCGCCTCATAAGTCCTTTAACAGTCCTACCTCTGTAGTGTCACTCTCGCCGCTTCCCCCCGCCTCCTGCATAGCTCTGGTCCCTGCCCTCCAATCAGCGGGGAGGGAAGGGACTGGAGCTATGCAGGGGGGGGGGGGGGGGGGGGGTGGAGCAGCGAGAGTGACACTACAGAGGTAAACACAGCCCGCTGCCTGTCGACAGCGCGGCTGTGATTTATGGGGCATAGCAGAGCGCAGGGGGAACTTAAAGGGGATTGAGATAGCAATAGAGGCTGGGCAGTATAGACAGACCCCGCCTTTGTGTGCTGATTTCATTCACGAAGCCACCTCGGGTTCTCTTTAAACATAATTAGGCAGAATTACCTGGCTTGTATGCTGGCTTTCTGCTGGGCGGGCCTGCCTTCTGCCAGTTCCCCATAGCATTCCCTGACCTTCTAGTGGACCCCCTCCCATGTTCCCACCAGCCTCCCATTCAGGCACCACAACTCCCTGCATGCCCCCATAGCATAATCATAGCTCCCTGCATGCCCCTATTAACCTTAGCACCAAGTATGCCCACATAGAGGCACCACAGCACTCAGCATACCCCTGATTGATGCACCAGAGTCCCCAGCATGCCGGCCCTTGAGGCACCACAGCTGACTCTGGCTGGGGGACATCTGGGGCACCCCAGAAGAGATCCGGGGGACCTGCCACTGATGTTCAGGGCTAGCAACACCCTTGATAGGAACCATGCATCCTTCTGCCGATGTGACATTTGTCTCTATGTGACAATAAAATGTCTTACCTGGGCTGCTCATCTTAGATCTGTCCAGCTTGGCTTTCCCAAGCAGTGGGCTGGCAGTGAGAGCACTCTCTGTTTTCACCTGCAGACTGGTGGGCGGCTCCTCTGACACTGGCTCCACCTCCTGCAACAAACAAACAGGAATGGTGCTTATTATTTATTTATTTATTATTTTTTTACAAGACACATACTTTTAATAATTTTGGAATAAATATTTGTTATGGCTGCCTGCTAGACAGTGGGCTCTCTCCATCATTGATGCTATGTTTCAGGTGGAGAAATCTACTTTATTTACAATCAATGGAGATCATTTAAAGTGTGGATAAATGGACAGACCCAGAATATATCTTCCCAGGTAGTAAAAAGTTTTGTTGAAATTCTTCGTGTGTGTGTGTGTGTGTAATTTCTAAAAGATAAGGAACAACATAATAGCTGTAGCAAAGAAATATTTTTCTTTACAGGTTGATACAAATCCTGCAATTTATCTGCAGTGCGTCAACTTCCTGCATGGAAACAGACATATTAACATCCTGTGTTTACAAATTAGCTGCCCTGCCGTGGCAGAGAAAATTCCTGAGCTGCCGCTGCTAAAAGATCAAATTACTCTTGTGATTAGTCATACATAAGGGGGAAATTAGGCTACACTCTAATACATACAGGGAGCTTTTCTCCAGGTTTCCTTCTGTCCTGTGCGAGAGTTCAGGTCTACTTCAAAAAGTAAGTAAATAGTATACTAACCAGTGACAAGAGTTTTATACCATTAACGTGAGCATGATCTTGGATAGCAAAGGCCCGCACCCTGCCCCACTCCAGTACACAGCCAGTGCCATCAGGAGTCAGATACTTACCCTCCCAGCTCGGCTATTGCTTTTATACAGACTGCCAAACTCTGCATACAGCAAGGTAGTGCAGAGTAGTTGAGAACCGATCTACTATGAGCCACCACTGAGCTACACGTCAGTGCCAGCTAGGTTCGAATTGTGTTTGGTACACCCAGATTTGGGCAAGACGTTTAATACAGTCCACAGTAACATTGTCATAAAGGTACAAATACATCTGAGATGATAGAGAATTAGCATTATTCTGTATCATAACTATTGGCATAATTATGAAAAACTATTGTAAAATGGACCATCAAATCTTTCAGTGGAAGCATTTGATTGGTCCATTTTTAAGATGCATAGATTTGCAGCAACATTTGCATAATTGTGCATCATCTTAAAATGATTAACATATTTCAAGTAAAGTAGGTTGGCACAGAGCCAAAACTTTGCCACGGTTGTCTAATTCTGGGAATACATTATGAGATATTTTGACGGATAGATAATTTCCAACAAGTCCAATATTATTTTCAATCGATCCATCTATCGTTTTTCTGATCGGTTCTCATAGAAGAATGGAAATTGATAAGAAAACGATCGGAAAATCGACCGGGCAGTAAATCTGCTGAAAAATCTTATGTATTCTTGGCATAAAAGGTGTTTAGTACAAAGGAATATGGAAAGGCAAAAATGCCTATAGATGCCCACTGCAGGCAGAAGTAGTTTTGTACTAAAATGCCTCTACACAATAGTTGTTTGTGTGTCTTTTTGTGTTTTAAAATAGAATAAAAAGATTGTTAAAAAAACAAAAACCCTTTTTACACGTCCCTGGCGTATGGATGTGAAAGCACAGACCACCTGTAGGTGACTGTGGCTGCCTAAGGGTTAAGGTTTTGAGATTTAGTCTAACTGTGGATTATTGATGGCAACTTTCATAAGAACATGAACACTCATACAGTGGAGGAAATAATTATTTCCTCCATTGTAAGTTTGTCCAATGACAAAGAAATGAAAAGTCTCAGAACAGTATCATTTCAATGGTAGGTTTATTTTAACAGTGGCAGATAGCACATCAAAAGGAAAATCGAAAAAATAACCTTAAATAAAAGATAGCAACTGATTTGCATTTCATTGAGTGAAAAGTTTTTGAACCCTCTAACAATAAAAGACTTAATACTTGGTGGAAAAACCCTTGTTTGCAAGCAAAGAGGTCAAACGTTTCTTGTAATTGATGACCAAGTTTGCACACATTTTAGGAGGAATGTTGGTCCACTCCTCTTTGCAGATCATCTCTAAATCCCTAAGGTTTTGAGGCTGTCTCTGTGCAACTCTGAGCTTGAGCTCCCTCCATAGGTTTTCTATTGGATTAAGGTCCGGAGACTGACTAGGCCACTCCATGACCTTAATGTGCTTCTTCTTGAGCCACTCCTTTGTTGCCTTTGTTGTATGTTTTGGGTCATTGTCGTGCTGGAACACCCAACCACGACCCATTTTCAGTTTCCTGGCAGAGGGAAGGAGGTTGTCGTTCAGGATTTCACGATACATGGCTCCGTCCATTTTCCCGTTAATGCGATTAAGTTGTCCTGTGCCCTTAGCAGAAAAACACTCCCAAAGCAAAATGTTTCCACCCCCATGCTTGACGGTGGGGACGGTGTTTTGGGGGTCATAGGCAGCATTTTTCTTCCTCCAAACACAGCGAGTTGAGTTAATGCCAAAGAGCTCTATTTTGGTCTCATCAGACCACAGCACCTTCTCCCAGTCACTCACAGAATCATTCAGGTGTTCATTGGCAATCTTCAGACGGGCCTGCACATGTGCCTTCTTGAGCAGGGGGACCTTGCGAGCCCTGCAGGATTTTAATCCATTGCGGTGTAATGTGTTTCCAATGGTTTTCTTGGTGACTGTGGTCCCTGCTAATTTGAGATCATTCACTAACTCCTCCCGTGTAGTTCTAGGATGCTTTTTCACCTTTCTCAGAACCATTGACACCCCACGAGGTGAGATCTTGCGTGGAGCCCCAGAGCGAGGTCGATTGATGGTCATTTTGTGCTCCTTCCTTTTTCGAACAATCGCACCAACAGTTGTCACCTTCTCTCCCAGCTTCTTGCTAATGGTTTTGTAGCCCATTCCAGCCTTGTGTCTACAATTTTGTCTCTGACATTCTTGGACAGCTCTTTGGTCTTTCCCACGTTGGAGAGTTTGGAGTCTGCTTGATTGATTGATTCTGTGGACAGGTGTCTTTTATACAGGTGACTAGTTAAGACAGGTGTCCTTAATGAGGGTGACTAATTGAGTAGAAGTGTCTAACCACTCTGTGGGAGCCAGAACTCTTAATGGTTGGTAGGGGTTCAAAAACTTATTTCACTCAATGAAATGCAAATCAGTTGCTATCTTTTATTTAAGGTTATTTTTTCGATTTTCCTTTTGATGTGCTATCTGCCACTGTTAAAATAAACCTACCATTGAAATGATACTGTTCTGAGACTTTTCATTTCTTTGTCATTGGACAAACTTACAAAATCAGTGAGGGGTCAAATAATTTCCTCCACTGTATATGCCACCCCCACCCCTAAATGTGTGTGCCATATTTGTATAACATTATTTACACAAATATAACGCTCACCACCTCCACAACAGGACAAGATGGCTCTGGATCATTCACGATATCCTGTTCTCCTTCCAGTTCCTTTGTATTGTCTCTCTCTGGTTTAGGGGAACCCAGTGGACTTTTACCAAGAGCCTTCATGCCAGCACCATGTACGAAGTACCTCGCTGGTAACAGGTCCAGGTAAGTATGGTCTTCCATGTCCTTTCCAAGCTCAGGTTTAGGTTCTTCATCCTAAACAATCAGACCGTAAGAAAAAACATTAGAATAGAGAAAACTGGATATTTGCCTCAGTAGAGGGAAGCCTCTGGGTCCTTCTCCAGACCACCGCTGGATGCTGGGACCACCAGGAAATTCTCAGCCACGTTCCATTCCATGAATAAGCATGGCTGCACTGCGCAGGGATAGGATGCCTTGTGGCTTAGCAGTAGCATGGTGCGCTTGGGCTCGGCTTTAGCTGCCCATCTTGGGCAGTTCCGTGCTACTGTGCAGGTGCACACATTCTCTGACAGCACATTCTCTGACAAGCTCTTGTGGAAGGGGTTCAGGCACTCCCAGCACTGGATCAGTGGAGGGGGATGGAGGAAGACCTATGGATTATCCTTAGGCTTCCCTCTACTGAGGTATTTATTTATGGCAATTTTTTCCCCTTTAGGTTTCCTTTAATAATATGTTAGTTTTTAACCTCCTGGGCGATAATCCTGAGCTGAGTTTGGGGTACTATTTAAACCAAGGAAAGGAGCCCAATACCACAATAGAATAATGAAAGATGCTTGAAAACGTCTCAATGCATCAAACAATATTTATTAAGGGACTTATCCATACATCACAAAAATAATTAAAAACAATAATTAAAACCCCTGTCCTAATCCAAAGGTAATTGGAATTCAACGCAGCAGCAAAATAGAGTGGCAAGTGCTGTGCCTTAATGTGCAAAAGAGAAGGGATACAGCATAAATCTACAATATTGGATACAATTTGCAAATGTGCAAAAAAGGTACAAAAAACGCACAAAACTTGATTCATCAAAAATTTGATTATAACAAACAAAACTGGTAAATAATTGAGAAAATATATATAAATAATTGCAAAGTGTCACTGGACGATCCACAATTCCAATAAGTTATTTAATTAATAATCCCAACACATGAGTGCTAAGTGAAATATAAAGTGCAAAGTGCTTACCATAGGATGTTAGATTGGCTGCATGCGGAGAGACTGGGGGACTGCGCCTTGCGCGTTCGCAACGGACGGCTGCTTCTATGGAGGCTACACTAAGCAATGCCGGGAGCCCTGTTATACTCGCTGCCCTTTCGCGATACAACGTGGCCACGTCGGGCAGAGCGGAAGCGCGACATAAGACGTCACTCCGCTTCACCCCTGATCGGACTTCCGTGCGCTCCACACAGCGCACCATAGCCGATCTATTGGTTGTCCACATGCAGCTGAGTAATTACATATCATACAAACATTGGGATAATATACAAAGCAATATCTATATACAAAAAATATATATTATGTTCAATAAACAAATCTTGAGTTTATAATGAATATATCATAAAGAGGGATTTTAATCAAAAAGCGACATCTTGTGGTCAATTTGCTAATTACAACCAATGTACATTTTTGAAAACACTGTAAAGAGCATTCAACAGGAGCCGGTAGAAAACCTTGATCTTCCTCAAATGAATCAATGCTTCTTAAAGGTCGAACATGCTGCGCACTTGAAACCAAAATATACGCATACAGGAAATCCTAAGAGATAAATTTAAGACAGCATATCCAATTAGTGTCCAAATGTCATCAAGTTATAAAAGAAGGAACCAAAAAACCCACACATATGTAGATCCTTGTCTACTTACCTACAGACATCACCATCTCACTGTGGAGTCAAAAAATGAAAGTGATCACCCAGAATGGTGTACTCTCTGCCTGCTCACCTTCAGGCACAGCAAAGAAAAGTAACAAAAAACCGTACATGACATCAAATAAGTAGCATGCCATCACAAACACACAAAGGGCATATACAACAGAATATAATACAGACTGGAGACAAGAGGACAACTCACCAATCTTCTAGATAATCATGATAGAAAAAATGGGTAATACAATTCTGATGGTAAAGAACTGCAAATAATAACAAAAAGGGGGTTAGTTCATATAATATTCACAGAAAACAGCCAAAACTTGCCTCCTCATTAAGGCCCCGAAGTTATCTGGTTTTTAATATGTGTATCCACCTGAGCTCCCTTCTAAGTAACTGGACAGTTATGTCACCTCCTCTCTCCCCCTGTGTGACTTTTTCTATGCCCATAAATGTGCAATCTCGAATAGATCCCCCATGAAAGAACAGTGCATGTTCTGCAATTGTAGTAAGGACCTTGTTCTCCCTATAATCACGTTCGGCCAATCGGATCGTGGAAATGTGTTTCTGTAGTCTAGTTTTGAGTTGGTTTTTGGTCTGACTAATATATACCTTTCCACATGGACACTCTATCCTATAGATTACACCTGTCGTCTGGCAGTTAATGAATTGTCTTATTGTGTATTCTTTTCCTGTAATCTGATTCCTGAACGTCCTGGTGGTCTGCATATTGGGGCACACTGTGCACCTACCGCATTTGTAATTCCCAGTAATACCATGTCCACCATCATTGCTTGAAAAATGACTTCTACTCAGAATTGTTTTTAAAGTTGGTGCTCTTCGTGCTGTAATACTAGCACGAGGGGTGATGCATTGTTTGATGGTATTATCATTGAGCAAAATCGGCCAATGTTTGTCCAGAATGTTCTGAATGTGCCCCCATGCTGTGTTGAAAGGTGTTATTAGTCTCGTTATGGGCTTAGTAGTTGGCTTGATTCTCTGAGACAATAAACTGTCCCTTGATGTTTGTCTAGCTTTCTGTCGTGCCCTCATTACACATTTCTTGGGATATCCTCTGTCTCGAAATCTCTTTTCCAGGTCACCACATTCCTTCTCAAAAGCTGCTGGTGTAGAGCAGTTCCTTCGGACTCTGATAAACTGACCTGTAGGGATGTTCATTTTTAATTGCTTGGTGTGATAAGAGCCAAAATCCAAAAGACTATTAACTGACGTGGGCTTACGATATATAGAAGTCTGCAGGGTACCTGTCTCACTCTTAGAGATCTCCAAATCCAAGAAAACTGCTGATCTATCTGATAGATTGTATGTCAATTTAATATTTAGATCATTCTTGTTCAATCTGTCTAGAAATTCAATACATAGATCAGTTGGGCCCTGCCACAGCATAAACAAGTCATCAATGAAGCGATACCACCCCAGAATATGGGGGTGGTATCTCTCCATCGATCCTGCCCACACCACCTCTCGCTCCCATTTGCCTAAAAAAAGGTTAGCCACAGCCGGGGCACATTTGCTGCCCATGGCCACACCTTGTCGCTGTGATCTTTTTCTCGAGTTCCTGTTATAATTGTCTGATTCAGATTTTCCAAGATCACTTGACTCCGTGATCACTGATCGAATTGATTCACCATCCCGTATTTGATCCTCTTCTATTTTTTTTCTGGGTTTTTGAGGCAAATCTTTGGGTCTTTTTGGTCTTCTGTGAATATTGTTACCCTTTGGATTGCCTCTATGGCTCCATCTATAGGCCCTTTTTAAGTTGAAGTCTGTGCGGTCTCTGTCTAGTTTTTTCTTTTTATTATTGATTATCTCAGTTTCCACAGTTTTCCACAAATCCAGCTGAGTGAACTTTTGAAAGAAGGATTTAGTAGGGGTATCATTAATGAGAGAGAAAAGAATTTTCTTTGGGTGGACAAACCTGTTACTCCCACCTTCTACATGCTCCCCAAGGTGCATAAGGATGCCTCAAATCCCCCGGGACGACCGATTATTTCGGGCATTGGCAGCCTCAGTGAAAGAAGTAGTCAATTTGTTGACTTTTACTTACAACCGTATGTAATTAGTTTGGACTCTTATATTAGAGACACGGGTGATCTACTCACACGGATAGATGGCCTGGAAATACAAAGTGATGTATTATTGGTGACCTGTGACATAGTCACTTTATACCATCATAGATCATAGGCATGGTTTGGAGGCAGCCCGCTATTTTTTAGCGATGGGGAGCCTCATTAACAATCAACAGCATGGTTTTGTACTTGAATTATTGGAGTTTGTCTTAACCAAAAACTTTTTTCTGTTTGATCAACAATTTTATTTACAGCGACAAGGTGTTGCCATGGGCAGCAAATGTGCCCCGGCTGTGGCTAACCTTTTTTTAGGCAAATGGGAGCGAGAGGTGGTGTGGGCAGGATCGATGGAGAGATACCACCCCCATATTCTGGGGTGGTATCGCTTCATTGATGACTTGTTTATGCTGTGGCAGGGCCCGTCTGATCTATGTATTGAATTTCTAGACAGATTGAACAAGAATGATCTAAATATTAAATTGACATACAATCTATCAGATAGATCAGCAGTTTTCTTGGATTTGGAGATCTCTAAGAGTGAGACAGGTACCCTGCAGACTTCTATATATCGTAAGCCCACGTCAGTTAATAGTCTTTTGGATTTTGGCTCTTATCACACCAAGCAATTAAAAATGAACATCCCTACAGGACAGTTTATCAGAGTCCGAAGGAACTGCTCTACACCAGCAGCTTTTGAGAAGGAATGTGGTGACCTGGAAAAGAGATTTCGAGACAGAGGATATCCCAAGAAATGTGTAATGAGGGCACGACAGAAAGCTAGACAAACATCAAGGGACAGTTTATTGTCTCAGAGAATCAAGCCAACTACTAAGCCCATAACGAGACTAATAACACCTTTCAACACAGCATGGGGGCACATTCAGAACACTCTGGACAAACATTGGCCGATTTTGCTCAATGATAATACCATCAAACAATGCATCACCCCTCGTGCTAGTATTACAGCACGAAGAGCACCAACTTTAAAAACAATGCTGAGTAGAAGTCATTTTTCAAGCAATGATGGTGGACATGGTATTACTGGGAATTACAAATGCGGTAGGTGCACAGTGTGCCCCAATATGCAGACCACCAGGACGTTCAGGAATCAGATTACAGGAAAAGAATACACAATAAGACAATTCATTAACTGCCAGACGACAGGTGTAATCTATAGGATAGAGTGTCCATGTGGAAAGGTATATATTGGTCAGACCAAAAACCAACTCAAAACTAGACTACAGAAACACATTTCCACGATCCGATTGGCCGAACGTGATTATAGGGAGAACAAGGTCCTTACTACAATTGCAGAACATGCACTGTTCTTTCATGGGGGATCCATTCGAGATTGCACATTTATGGGCATAGAAAAAGTCACACAGGGGGAGAGAGGAGGTGACATAACTGTCCAGTTACTTAGAAGGGAGCTCAGGTGGATACACATATTAAAAACCAGACAACCTCGGGGCCTTAATGAGGAGGCAAGTTTTGGCTGTTTTCTGTGAATATTATATGAACTAACCCCCTTTTTGTTATTATTTGCAGTTCTTTACCATCAGAATTGTATTATCCATTTTTTCTATCATGATTATCTATAAGATTGGTGAGTTGTCCTCTTGTCTCCAGTCTGTATTATATTCTGTTGTATATGCCCTTTGTGTGTTTGTGATGGCATGCTACTTATTTGATGTCATGTACGGTTTTTTGTTACTTTTCTTTGCTGTGCCTGAAGGTGAGCAGGCAGAGAGTACACCATTCTGGGTGATCACTTTCATTTTTTGACTCCACAGTGAGATGGTGATGTCTGTAGGTAAGTAGACAAGGATCTACATATGTGTGGGTTTTTTGGTTCCTTCTTTTATAACTTGATGACGTTTGGACACTAATTGGATATGCTGTCTTAAATTTATCTCTTAGGATTTCCTGTATGCGTATATTTTGGTTTCAAGTGCGCAGCATGTTCCACCTTTAAGAAGCATTGATTCATTTGAGGAAGATCAAGGTTTTCTACCGGCTCCTGTTGAATGCTCTTTACAGTGTTTTCAAAAATGTACATTGGTTGTAATTAGCAAATTGACCACAAGATGTCGCTTTTTGATTAAAATCCCTCTTTATGATATATTCATTATAAACTCAAGATTTGTTTATTGAACATAATATATATTTTTTGTATATAGATATTGCTTTGTATATTATCCCAATGTTTGTATGATATGTAATTACTCAGCTGCATGTGGACAACCAATAGATCGGCTATGGTGCGCTGTGTGGAGCGCACGGAAGTCCGATCAGGGGTGAAGCGGAGTGACGTCTTATGACGCGCTTCCGCTCTGCCCGACGTGGCCACGTTGTATCGCGAGAGGGCAGCGAGTATAACAGGGCTCCCGGCATTGCTTAGCGTAGCCTCCATAGAAGCAGCCGTCCGCTGCGAACGCGCAAGGCGCAGTCCCCCAGTCTCTCCGCATGCAGCCAATCTAACATCCTATGGTAAGCACTTTGCACTTTATATTTCACTTAGCACTCATGTGTTGGGATTATTAATTAAATAACTTATTGGAATTGTGGATCGTCCAGTGACACTTTGCAATTATTTATATATATTTTTTCAATTATTTACCAGTTTTGTTTGTTATAATCAAATTTTTGATGAATCAAGTTGTGTGCGTTTTTTGTACCTTTTTTGCACATTTGCACATTGTATCCAATATTGTAGATTTATGCTGTATCCCTTCTCTTTTGCACATTAAGGCACAGCACTTGCCACTCTATTTTGCTGCTGCGTTGAATTCCAATTACCTTTTGGATTAGGACAGGGGTTTTAATTATTGTTTTTAATTATTTTTGTGATGTATGGATAAGTCCCTTAATAAATATTGTTTGATACATTGAGACGTTTTCAAGCATCTTTCATTATTCTATTGTGGTATTGGGCTCCTTTCCTTGGTTTAAATAGTATGTTGTTTAGCCCAATTGGACAATTGTGTCCACAGCATTATTATATAGCTCTATAGTTGTGTTGCTGAGCTTGGGGTATGTCGCGCAGGAGGATTTCTCAGGCCCTGGTGGGCCGATTTGCATAATTTTTTTTTGTTACACACAGCTAGCACTTTGCTAGCTGCGTGTAACTTTCGATTGCCGCCGCCGATCCGCCACTACCCGCCGTGCCGCGCAGCCCCCCCCCCCCAGACCCCTTGCGCAGCCTGGCCAATCAGTGCCAGTCAGCGCTGAGGGGTGGATCGGGACTACCTCTGACGTCACGACGTCATCGCGAGCGTCGCCATGGTGACGGGGGAAGCCAAGCAGGAGATCCTGTTCTGAACAGAATCTCCTGCTTGCGCTCAGCGCCGGAGGCGATCGGAGGGGGTGGGGGGATGCCGCTGTACAGCGGCTATCATGTAGCTAGCGCTAGGCTAGCTACATGATTTAAAAAAAAAAAAAAGTGCTGTGCCCCCTCCTGGGCGATGTAATTGTATCGCCCAGAGGGTTAATAATCATACAAAAACACAGTTATACATCTCCAAAGAACACGATAACTGTATGCCTTGTGCAAGGGATGTAATTAAATAGTGACTTTACAGAGATGGCAGTTCACTGCAACCTGGCACATCCATGCGTAGCATGACCTCTAACCTGAAGTCACCTATCCATTGGCATCCATGAACCACTGTCTCCTGATGGGAACTAGGCTTGTGTATGTAGTTACAGTGATGAACTCCATCCCTGCAGGCCAGCTGACTTTGACTTGACAGATTTGAGGTAATGCTGGGCCTTATAATACAATACAATACAATACCATAACATTTGTAAAGCGCTTTTCTCCCATAGGACTCAAAGCGCATAGCTGTGTCTCAGATTAATACAGGGTTTCAGGCTGGGTTGTGTTACAGAGGAGATAGTCAGATGTTCATGAATGCCAGACTGAAAAGGTAGGTTTTCAGTTTAGACTTAAATGTTTCCAGGGATGGGGCTGTCCTGATTGGGTGTGGCAGGGAGTTCCAAAGTGTAGGGGCAGCATGACAAAAGGCTCTGTCTCCAAAGGTTTTGAGGTGGACTCTGGGGGTGACCAAGGTGTTACGTCCTTTTGATCTAAGATTGTGGGGGGTGTGATGTAGTTGCAACAAGTCCTTCAGGTATCCAGGGCCCAGATTGTGCAAGGATTTGAATGTCAGTAAGCCAATCTTAAACAGAATTCTCCATTTTATCGGTAGCCAGTGGAGTGAGCTCAGGGTTGGTGTTATATGGCAATGGCAGGGTTGGCTCGTTAACAGCCTTGCGGCGACATTCTGTACTGATTGCAGGCGGCGTAAGTCTTTCTTATGCAGGCCTGTGTAGAGGACGTTGCAGTAGTCTAACCTTGATGTGACGAAGGCATGAACTAGGGTTGGAAGATCCTCTGAAGGAATTAGGTGTTTAATCCTTGCAATATTCCTTAGGTGAAAGAAGGAATGTTTCACAACAGTTGAGATTTGATTCCTGAAGCTTAATTTCCCATCAATCAGTACTCCCAGGCTGCGCACACAGTCTGAGTTGTTCAGGTCTGAGCTCCCTATCCTTAGCGGTGTTGGTTGAGACTGGAGCTGCTTTGCTGTTGAGCCCTGGCCCTCGATAACAAGAACCTCGGTTTTGTCAGCATTAAGTTTTAGCCAATTATTATTCATCCACTCCTGAAGCTCAGCTAAGCATGCGTTTATTTGTGGAGTAGGGTCCGTGACGTCAGGTTTGAATGACAAATATAGCTGGGTGTCATCAGCATAGCAATGATATGTCAGGCCATGTTTTTGTATGATTTCTCCAAGTGGCAGCATGTATATGGTGAACAGTAAAGGGGATAATATTGCGCCCTGAGGTACACCGTATTTTAGTGGTATAGGGTTGGAGAGGAAGGGCCCTAAGGCTACCCTTTGTGTTCTGCCAGCCAGGAAGGAGTTGAACCACCGGAGAACAATGCCATCTATGCCACAGTACTCTTGTAGCCTGTTGAGTAAGATTTCATGATCGACTGTGTCAAAAGCCGCTGAGAGGTCGAGCAAAATCAGGATGGAACATTGACCCTTGTCTCTTGCAATGAGCAGATCATTGCAAATCTGGGTGAGGGCTGTTTCACAGCTGTGATATTTCCTGAAACCAGATTGAAGAGGGTCAAGGATGTTGTTTCTGGAGAGCCTGGCTTCAAGTTGGAGGTAGACAGCCTTTTCAATAACTTTTCCCAGAAAGGGGAGGTTTGAGACAGGTCTGTAGCTGTTTAGAGCATCTGGGTCTAAGGATGGTTTCTTGAGTAGAGGCCTGACGATTGCTTCTTTCAGAGTAGAGGGAAACCACCCTTCTTGTAAGGAGCCGTTGACTATTTTGTGGAATGCCGGTGTAAATAGTTCAGGGCATTTCAACATGAACTTAGTGGGGCCAGGGTCCAGATCGCAGGTAGTCTGACGAAGGTTTGAGAGGATATCCAAGATGTCTTTTTCAGTGATTACCTTAAAATCAGACCATTGTGGTAGGCTGTTTTTGCACCTGTTATATGGCTCTGCATGGGTTTCTGGGGCTGTGAATTGAATGGCAGATCGTATGGAGGAGACTTTGTCTGAGAAGAAGTGGGCAAATTTCTCGCATAGTTCCTGTGAAGGTCTGATGCTGGATTTCCTGCAAGATGGATTGCAGAGACTGTCAACCGTGCGGAAGAGTTGGGCAGGTCTGTTGGCTGCATTTGCAATTTTGTGAGACAGGAATAAGGACTTCTTTTTGTTAATCATCGTTTGATATTTTTTCAGGTGAGCAATTAGGGAAAGTTTGTCATCAGGAGACTGATGTTTGCGCCACCTTCGTTCCAGTCTGCGTCCCTGTTTCTTTAGTTCCTTTATAGAGTTGTCAAACCAGCGAGCATGATGTAATGGTGCGGAACGTTTAATCTTTAAGGGTGCTATGGCGTCAAAAGCGGCTGAGACATCGTGGTTATATTTAAGGGATGGAAGTTTGCCCCTGGTGAATTGTAGAGTTAATAGGTTATAGGGAGGAATCTACTATCACCACCCGCAATTGGAAGTTACCGAGGAGCTGGGAAAGGCACAAGGTAATCTTTCTCTATAAACAGAGCTAACCCCACCCACTTTTGTACTGCTGAGGTCTGTGCTCTGTGGTCGGCTTCGCAGCACTTCATCACCATTTCCATTTCCACCATTTTATCTAGTTCCTTCTTGTTTACTGTGTAACAATGCATTTACCCTTCCTACATTCACCCCAATTGTGTAGACAAAAATGTTAAATAAAGGAAAAGTGAGAAAGGGCTTCTTCTTGTAGGCAGGGCTGGGGGGTGAACAGTACACATGGCCTTTATAAAGCTGCAGTGCTGTCCACAGATAACATCTGTTATTGAGAGGACATGGGCTGGGCCAAGCAACCAGCTTTGTGCTGGGGAAGGAGCTCACACTACCCTGGCAATAGGGAGCTACTGGATGCAGCCTCCCAGGAGGAAGTCAGGCACTTTCAATAGATCTATTGCAAAAATAAAAAGTACAAATGTGAGCCTGTACCCCCCCAAACTCAAATCACCCATCCTTCAGGCACTGTGGTGTTGGAACATTGGTGGGCTCTGGGAAGTTGGGGTACACTTTGTGCAATGTCCTACCTTTCTCCCAGAGGGCACTAGAAAGCTGTAACAGACTATAGTGACATTAGCACAATTGTGTTAGGGGGGCAAAATGTTTTCCTGGTATGGGGCCCAGGAGAATCTGCACATCGTTAATTTCCTCAAATCTGATTGGAGTAGAGCTGCAACAGCACGGCACCACGGAGACAAGCCTGCTTGGTGTCTAAATGCGTATACATGTCCACTTACCACTGTGTCTGACACATCAACGTCATCATAGAGGTCATCCTGCTGGCTCCTCCCACTGCGAGGATTGTCGATGTAGGTGTTTGGCTCAGAGAACTTTCTCTGCATCAAGCTAAAGGGGGAAGGAGCACAGCTTACATCAGATTCATGTCAAGTATTATCAAATCCCTCTACTAAAAACTGATGTATTAAATAAGGAAATTGAAATGCGTATTCCTTTAGCTATACGAGTTGTTACAATTCATCTATAAATACGATTTTCCCTCCTGATCTATAAAAACTCTGTCACAGTCTTTCAAAGCATAAGTACAGTATCAAGGGGGTCAAAGTTAAATTATATCTCAGCAGGAGGTGTATGACTATGAATACATTCTGTGTCTGTAACACAGAGCCCAAAATATAGTGTTTGCAGTCATATATACGGTTCTATTTTTTATTTTTTTTGCAAGAAAAAAGTATTTTCATAAAAACCCTAAACATGATTTGCATTTGCAGCCAGCTGTGAAGATCCAGAACGGACTAGAAGGCTGGATCCACACTATAAGCACTTTTCTGAGCGCTTGTGATTGCTGAGAGCTTTAAAAATCACTCCCATTCACTTTCATTAAAATCTCTGTGAAAATCACCCCTTATGCAATTTGCACGATCGCTGTGATTTTTAATGTGATTTTAATGAAAGTGGGAGGGATTTTTAAAAAGAGCTCAGCAATCACAAGCGCTCAGAAAAGCCCTCATAGTTTGGTTTCAGCCCGAGTACAAATTACATGTTTTTGCAAACTGAGTATACTCAGTATGATTTCATATGCGGTTTACCAAAATGGTTAAATTATAGGAACTTTGAGTCCTATGGGAGAAAAGTGCTTTAGAGATGTTATTGTTATTGTTTAATTGTATTTTGGATAAAAATGATATGCAATTATAAACAGTGCTTCACAGATCATTTTGTAATTTTTTTCCTTTTCAATGCAATCAGCTGTGTGAGTTTAAAAAACATGAAAACTTTATTTGCAAACATGATGCTTGATGTACCGAAACCCCTTAAAGTGAACCAGAGTTGAGGGTTATATGGAGGCTGCGTTGCCTGGCTATCCTGCTGATCCTCTGCCTCGAATACTTTAAGTCATAGCCCCTGAACAAGCATGCAGCAGATCAAGTGTTTCTGACATTGTCAGATCTGACAAAATTAGCTGCACGCTTGTTTCTGGTGTTATTCAGACCAGCAGGGCTGCCAGGCAACTGGTGTTTAAAAGGAAACAAATATGGCAGCCTCCATATCACTCTCACCTCGGGTTCACTTTTTCCTAAGCAATTTGCTTCACTTGTTACTAATTTTGCACAACCGAACTAATAAAGTGTTTGCAGCAGGCTGGCACCAGTAAATGACTATCTGCTTCGAAATATACAGAAAAATAAATATTTTTCACTGTTATTTAAGCACACTTATCTACAGGACACTGGAAGTCCATGGTCTGCTCCTGCACATAAATATAGAGGCTGGCTCGCAGTCACATGGGGTCCAGGAAAGAGTGAGTGTCTATGCAAATTCTTATGCCTCAGAAAGTCCTTATGTATGGAAGACTTTCAAAGGACCAATGGGATGCATTGGAAACCATAAAACGGTCTCTGCAGCACAGTGGTCAGCGCTCTCGCCTTGCAGTGTTGGGCCCCCGGTTCAAATACCAGCCAGGACACTATCTGCATGGAGTGTGTATGTTCTTCCCGTGTCTGGTGGGTTTCCCCCGGGCACTCCGGTTTCCTCCCACATCCAAAAAATATACAGATAAATTCATTGGATTCTCCCTAAATTGGCCCCAGACTACGATGCATACACTACACAATAGATGCATACATAGACATAGGACTATGGTAGGTATTGTGAGCCTCTCTGAGGGACAGTTAGTGACATGACAATATACTACTCTGTACAGCACTGCGTAATATGCTGGCGCTATATAAATAATAATAATCTAAGGGTAGCAGATAATGTCTCCTCCCTTCCCGGGAAATAGATACAAGTACAAGAGGCATGTAAATCTATGACATTCACACGTCTGAGTGGCTGTATTCTGTATCCTGTGACAGACACACTCGCCCACTTACAAGTAGGAGTTCTTGGCAGCGGTCACAATGCAGGAGATGCGGTCGGCATCCACATAGTCGTAATCAAACTCCTCTGGGTCCGTTTTTGAGCCAGATTCGGATAGCAGAAGACCCAGCCAGTGTCCCATGTCCTGCGAGGTCTTGGCCTGTGGAGGAACCACATCATGTCACAATGGGGACTACACAGAATCCAAACAGAATAATGCTACACTGTAACCAACATTACTTCATTACATCCAGTGGGAACGCTGGCAATTACTGACTAGATTATTAATACACACTCACACAGAGTATCTCACAGTGTTGTCCCATTGAAGAGAATCCGTACTGTCCGATTTGTACAATAAAAAAATTACCAATCGAGACACTGATCTCCTGGGCCCCTCTTTGCCATTTCTACTGCGATCTTGGCTTTTAAGCGCCAATTTTAGGAAGTGATGTTAGTGCGCGTGTGTGCGCGTGTGTGTGTGTGTGTGTGTGTGTGTGTGTGTGTGTGTGTGTGTGTGTGTGTGTGTGTGTGTGTGTGTATACACATACAGGGAGCATGCATAACTTGTATTCATTACAACAGAGGCAGCCCATTCCTCCCTGGGTCCACAAAACTTGACAAAGAAAAGAAGATTAGATATATTACAGAGGGGGGCAGCCATTCAGTGTTCAGATCATAAGACTAAGTTCTCTCACCATCCAGGGGTGCTGCCTACAAATGCACTCCAAGCCTATGGCTGGTTTCACACTACAATGCAAACGCAGCGTATGCGTAAACGCCGTGGTAAGCACATCTGCTCAGGATGCACTGGCGCCATTCACATTGGCCGCTGCATTTGTGTCGCCATCCATCTGCCGGGACTTTCGCCATTTCTCCCGTCCTTTGCACCGTCCCCACTTGTCCGCCGATTGCATGGGGACCAGGAAACGTGACTTCCTGTTGGTTTTGCACCCAGTGTCAGGTGTAGCTTTGGCAATGGAGCACTGCCAATCATTAATAATTAATATCATGGGCTAGTCATCAGTCTTTCAGATATCGCTCTATAAATGCTATACGGCCTGCTGTATCAGCAGTAAACTTTCTGCTTCATTTCCTGGCTGCTGCGGGGACCAGAGGATCTGCATCACAGATAACAGGAAGTGAAGGGTAGATGCATCTTGTTATCTAAAATATAAACAGTTTACATCTAACATTAAACATTGCAGAGAATTATTCACATTGGCCTGAGGCGCTGTATGAACCCCATTCAGGACGAGCGCGCGTTGCTTATCAGCAGGTACTACTACATTGTGTCCAGCAGGTGGCGGTCACGTCATGCCGGCAGCAGGCTGTGCACAGAACTCCAATACCTTTTTTGTGGGGTTTTGAGCTTTCTGCTGTAAAATACGACATCCCATGTTTGGATGCAGAATAGTTGCACTGGGTCTGCAATCACACAATTTACAATGATTGTCAGCGGCCATAACTATGCCAACCAGCACTAAGGGACAACGACTGGAACACGACTGAGCGGCCTCCATTGTTCGGAGGAGTTTGAAAATGACCTCATCGGTCATACTCTAGCGTTTGGAATCATTAAGGTTAATCCTGAATGACCTCCAATGCTTGAGTAGGATCAATCTGCAGCCAGTGTACACACAGTACAACCGTCGGCTGAAATGCTCATTATGGTCATGGTTAAAGCCTTGTACACACATCCAATTTTGATTGCCCAATTTTACCACTTTGATGTAGTATGAGAGCTTACCTTCACAATCTGCTCTTTGTATTCACAGCCTGTTGACGCTCATACTACATGGAGGTGGTTAAATTGGTCAGTGATTGACCAATCAAAATTGGATGCGTGTATGTACCTTAACCCTCCAAGGTGAAGGAAAGATAATGTACCTGATTTACTGAACAGTCTCCAGCTTTCACAGAAGAGCCCTAATGTTCCAATAAGGCCCTGATTGGCTGGCTTGTTCCTCATTACTACTCTGAGGTCTTATGGTTCACTGGATGGCCTTCAACCCCTGCTTTCTTGTACACACATGGTTTGTGTCACATGGCCGCACCTGACTAACCCAACCAGCAACTGAATCCAGAGAGGAGAGGAAGCAAGCAAGCTGTACTGCAGTGGCAAGCACATCTGCCCTAAGAAAAAAAAAAAGTATAGGTAAACTGGTACATAGTTTTTAGTCTTCCATTCCTGCTGAGCTGGAAGGACCCTAATGAGACCGTCTGTTGTACTGCCTGAGCTTCTAAATGAATCTTCTCCGTTTGTGACACAACAGACCATACTTGAGTGTTGACATTTCTATGAATAGGGCAAACTCAGGTAACCAATGAAGAAGGGATACTTGATGCCTTGATAGGGCAAGGCAAAATGTAAATAAACATGACAAACTGCTGTGCCCCACTGATAGCTTCCCTGTGATCATTAAATAGCAGTGCTGATGTGTAATGGGGTATCTGTGAGCTGTAAATGACACAGCAGTGCCCCCTCAGTTACCTCCAGCATGGCCAGCTCCTCCCCGTTGTGCAGGATACGGAAGGAGTACAGGTGGTCCTGAGTCGGCTGAGGAATGATGTCACACCCCATCAGTGACACGGGCTGGATGGCGGCTTTACTCTTATTCCTGTCCTGGAAGAAGTGCAGCTGGCCTTCTCTGACGCAGCAGTAGCGGGACTTCCATTGGCTGTTTATCATCACGTTCAGGTAGTCTGCCAATCAGAAAAGGACAATCGTTAGACAGCAGATGTGTGATCGGTCAGACTTGGCTGATGAGGGTGGGAGCCCTTGTTACACATGTTGGGGATACAGCAAGTAAGGCAAGCCGGTGGAAAGATTGTCAGTCATTTATCCTAGCAGACAACCTGATGGGGCACTCTGCTGTGAGGAAGCCTGGCTGACAAGACTCGTGCTGATCTTCTGGTTTTCATACTTTTTCTTCAGGCAAGTGATATAGTATTGGGGCCTCTGCTGCATTGAAGTCAGGGGGATCGGCATGACAGCAGTCTAAGATAAACCTAAGATAAATCCGCTTGGCGGATTGCTCAAGTCCGCTCTTACCAGCTAAACGACAGAATGTACACACGCCAGATTTGACGTCCGAACGACCGGTCGTTTGGACGTCCAAACGAAGGGTCGTTTGCGCAAATCCGATGTGTGTATGTACCTATATGTCTCAAAGCAGGAGGATTAGCCATACTATGCCAGGGAAAAACCACATACATAAGTAGATAAATACTTGATCTACTATCTAGCTAATAACACATGTATCGTATGGTACTGTCCACGTTTTGATTTCAGTTAATTTTATAAAGTAAATGAAGAGAATTTTGTACCTGGTGGGAACCATGTCTTTTGCTCACAGTTTGAGGCTAAATACGGATGTCATTGCTTCCCTTAACTTTTTTTATTTTCTCCTCCAATCACTGAGTCACCTCAGCCTTGCTTGTAAACATAAGTGAGGAGAGGATCAGGTTTCAGCTAGGCAGGGAAATAAAGGGAAAGCCGCATCTACACACGTAGATGCGGCCGCGATGCTCCTTATCAATCGAGCCGCTGATGCGGCTCGATTGATAAGATCCAACAGGACGGATCTTGCTTCCGCCGATTCCCTGCTCGCTCCCCGCAAGGGGACAATGGCAGGGAATCGAGCAGAAGATAAGCGGCACCGGCGGGGACGAGCGGGGAATCGAATGCGGAGCGGGGACGCGGCGGGCACGCGTGGGTACACGGAAGAGGCGCTCCGGCGGCGAATCGAGCCGCCGGATCACAGCCTCATCTACGCGTGTAGATGAGGCTGAAGAGGATGAATATATTATAGATAAAAAAAACCAGCATGCAACTGAATGGCATTGGCTATAAAAGGACCAATGCTCCTAAGGTATGTGATAACCGCAAACCATAACAGCTGAAAAAAGTTTTGAATGCAGGATTAGCATCTTTATCACTTGATACACTTAAAGGGAAGGTTCAGGGAGGGTGGAGAAAAAATAAAAATCAATTTCCACTTACCTGGGGCTTCCTCCAGCTCGTGGCAGGCAGGAGGTGCCCTCGCCGCCGCTCCGCAGGCTCCCGGTGGTCTCCGGTGGCCGACCCGACCTGGCCAGGCCGGCTGCCAGGTCGGGCTCTTCTGCGCTCCAAGTCCTGGCACTTCTGCGTTCCACGCCGGCGCGCTGACGTCATCGGACGTCCGCCGAGCTGTACTGCGCAGGCGCAGAACTACTGCGCATGCGCAGTACAGCCCGGCGGACGTCCGATGACGTCAGCGCGCCGGCGTGGGACGCAGAAGTGCCAGGACTTGGAGCGCAGAAGAGCCCGACCTGGCAGCCGGCCTGGCCAGGTCGGGTCGGCCAACGGAGACCACCGGGAGCCTGCGGAGCGGCGGCGAGGGCACCTCCTGCCTGCCACGGGCTGGAGGAAGCCCCAGGTAAGTGGAAATTGATTTTTATTTTTTCTCCACCCTCCCTGAGCCTTCCCTTTAAGGGGGCCATACACTAGCTGACCAGATGGGCAGAGGTGCCTGGGTTCTTGCCTGGCAGAACATCAGGCCTCCTTAGCCTATTAACGTCTCATCTGGGTGAGCTTTCTATTTCTTAGATTTTGAATCTTTTTCTACATTTTTTGTAAATGACTGGCCGCAGATATACGGGGGAGGTGTTTTCCTTTCAGCTTATTCTTATTGTATTGCAGATAAGGGTTTTTGTTTTTGATTGTGTTTTTTTTTTTTTTTGTCTTGTGCAGGTTTTTGATTATTTATCGTCGTATGTGTACACTTGCCCTTTTCCTAAATATGTGGTAGTTTGATTGTAAGTGTTGGTGCATTTATTTTGTATGATTGTTGTCAGGTGGTGTCAGGTATTGTGGGGTGTTGGTTATTGTTTTTTGTTGCATTCGTTCAGGTGTTGGGTCTGTGTTGATTAGTCATGTCTCGTTGTTTGAATCGGTGGTATGTTTGAGCATTCTTCTGCTCAGGTCTTCATAACGAATTAATATTGTATTATAAGGTTATCTTGATTTTGTTGTTTTTGGACATAGAAGTCCTGCTTTTTTTTACGCATATATATGCAGAATTGATTGTTTTTTCTTGTTCCTTTGATCTTGTTTTATGTTACAATTGGTATGATTAATTGATCAAATTATTTTATTTATTTATTTGTATTATAATTGTAAATAATATTTTTCTAATAAAAATCTACACTAGCTGACCAACCAACCAATCGACCATCCAATTCGATTATTATAATCGAATAGGATGAAAATTGGTGCTGCCAAGTGCATGCCCGACAGACAAAGGGACCAATTTCGGGCCAGAAATTGGGCGCACGGTCGATTGTGCATGCTAGAAGATGTCAGGCCGAAGTTGGTTGGTCGGGTGTGCGGCGGTACGGTGGCCGAATTGGGAACAAGTGACGAGACGACGAAACCCCTGCCGCAATGTATAAATGTATCTAGTGTAGTGCATTTATACATTACCTGTCCGGTGTCAGCCTCCACGCGGTTTCCGTCCATCTCGCCGGGTTCCGCATACACGCCGGCGGCGCATAGTGTTTGACATCAGACACTATGCACCGCTAGCGTGTATGCGGCTGTTACCCAGCGAGATGAATGGACACCGTGCAGAAGCTGCTACAGGACAGGTAATGTATAAATGCACTACACTACATACATTTATACATTTTGGGGGCAGCGGCGGGGCAGCAGCAGCGGCTCAGCCGATTCCCTGATGATTTCATGCTGAAATCGGATGGGAATCGGCCTGTAGTGGATGGGTAGATTCGATTAGAGACAAATTTATCTCTAATCAGATTCGTTTAGAGATAAATTTGTCTCTTGGTCGAATCTGCCCATAATTGTTCTAATGTATGGCCACCTTTAGACCAGTTACTGTTGAAATTTGATTTTTATGGTGACAATTAAAGTGGGATAACACGCTGACATAACATTCAATAAGAACAAGTTTTCCTACACTTTATTAACCATACAGTTATATTTGCTTTTGCACAAAAGTAATATTGTTTGTTTACAAATTACAAAGTTCCCAAAGTACAGTTTATCTGCTCTGAACGCTGCCATTGCATTTTATTTCATAGCTGCTGTATTTATAAATTAAAATCTACTTCTCAGTTGCACACATACTAGAAGAAGAGAGAGCTCAGTCTCGGCGGTTTACTAAATGTATCTGACAAAGGAATTTAAACAAAAAATAATGTTATAACTTCTTTGGATGGAGCCTGCTTTCCACTGAAGCAAGGAGCTTTCCAGTGAAGAAAAAAGCGCTGTATTTAACTGCTTGGATGCTGTTCTGCTACATTTTCTTTTTGTGGTAGTAGATGTCAGGGATGCTGTCACGAGTAGATTCGAGTGGCCTAAGCACTCGAACTCGTGATTCAAATGAGCAATAATTAATGCAGGTGAGGAGCGGGACATAAGGGGTTATTTACCCATAAGGCTGCGTGTTCCCTGCGCTCCAAATAGGATCCATACGTGTCCTATTCATCGCATTACAAGCCTCGCTGCAGGCACTTCTTCCGGCTTGAAGGAGGAAGTGCCCGCAGTGGGGCTTGTAACGCAAAGAATAGGACGCGTGTGGATCCTATTTGGAGCGCAGGGAACACGCAGCCTTATGGGTAAATAACCCCTTATGTCCCGCTCCTCACCTGCATTAATTATTGCTCATTTGAATCACGAGTTCGAGTGCTTAGGCCACTCAAATCTACTCGTGACAGCATCCCTGGTAGATGTTATGCTGTAAATAATGTTTTAGAGCAAAGAGGAAATGTTGAGTTTCATACCACTTTAAAACTGCCTGCCTGTGAGGGGGAGGAGCCCCTTATCATAGAGATCACAGCATAGGACGGCACTTACTGGAGGTCTCCAGGCTCTTCTCTGGACTCTCCATTGAGGAGGACTTCTTCCTGCCCAAATTCATCAGATTGCTGAGCTTCAGTCCAGAGGTTCCCTTCTTCTTCACTACAGAGAAATAAGACAGAATATCCATATTAGTTAGGGGCCCTAATACTAATCATTGAAGTAAATCTCCCCTCCCAGCTCCTTTCTATGGTTTGTTAGCGGTCCTCACAACTTATCACTTTGTTTGCCCTTGTCAGCACTTCAGCAAATACTGATACAGATCTGGTGAAGTTATTTTTTTTAAAGCAAACAATAACATGCCAGTATCTTTAAAAGACAGCTATCAAAGTTAACTAAAATTATTTCCAATAATTACTATTACTAGCAATACAAAAGCTTTTTTTTTTTCATCTTTTCACGTTTTATGGGAAGAAAATTGACATTTACAGAGAACAGTTCTCACTGTGGGCATTATTATGGAGGGCTGTGCCCAGCACATCCAGCATACAGAAACAATCTTCACTGGCTTTAATACAGTGACTGCAATCTGTTGAGAATGATAGGACGCAGAAATATAGCTTGTGTGTAAATAATCATCAGCTGCAGCTCAGTCTGTGTGCTGCTGTGTCTCCCTTTCTGTCATGCAGCCTAAAGTAAACACTGTACAGCCAAGTTACAGTTCAGCCCTGCCTCCCTCTCCCCTGATGCCGACACAAAATTGTTACAAACAGCTGGTAAACAAGGCATTTTCTTTCACACAGGCTGTGCTGAGAGATCTCTGAAAAGCTTTCTAGTGTTGCTGGCTACTGCGCCTGCGCGGGAAGCTCCCGGTGACGTCAGCGGGAGCGAGGACTCGCATGCACAGTGGCTTGCGACATTAAAATCGCAAATACTAGAAGTGAGCCGTGGCGGGGACCGGAGGATCCTCTTGTCCCGGAACAGGACGTCTGCAGGGGGCCGGTAGAAGCCCCAGGTAAGTTCTACTTTTTTTAAAGGGGTTACAGTACTTTAAACACAACTAAAGCAAAAAGCTCAGAATAACAGCCAAATAACTGTCATTGTTTACTAAAAAATGAAGAAGGCAGCCTCTGTATTCATCTAACATCATGTTCCCTTTAAGTAGAATGACTTTTCCTCCTGGAGAATGCTGGGGTTGCTTTGCTTCCGTAGTTGGACGTCTGGACGGCTCCAAGTGACGGCTGAGCTGCCGGTACTCATAATTAATAGCTGAATGGCCTCTCAGTTAGCACTAATCAGCTTAATGTATTAATTGGAGCCCAATGCGAGTTCAGGGGAGTTTCGGAGTGACCAGTTCGGTGCTGCTTGAAAGGTTTCTGCTTCTGGGATTTCCTCCTTCTTTATAATCAGCCATAGAGGCCGAACTGTCCACACAAAGAGGCATTGTGAGTCCGGCTGGGCCCAGGCGTCCCGTGGTGTAACAGTATAATTACCCCATAAAGGAGCCACACACTGAAGCACATTATAACGGCTGTTCCTGCCTAACAGAAGATCAGCGAAAACTCAGGTCTGGAAGGTGCTGATCCCAGCTAAACAGGAGCAGAGAAGTTGTACTGAGCATACTTCTGAGTGCTGCCTGACATTACCTGCAGAGAGGCATGCTCAGTACAACTTCTCTGCTCCTATCAATTATCAGGAAACTGACTGGATTGATAAACTACCTGAATGTTTCTGGACACTGCACAGTAGCACTTCTCCTGTCCTGTATGCTGGGTGTAATTCTCTGTATCTGCTCTTATTCTGTATGTATGGACTCTGCACAGTATAACTTCTCTTGTCCTGTATGCTGGGTGTAATTCTCAGTATCTGTTCTTATTCTGTATATATGGACTCTGCACAGTAGCACTTCTCTTGTCCTGTATACTGGGTGTAATTCTCAGTATCTGTATTCTGTATGTATGGAGGCTGCACAGTAGCATTTCTCTTGGCCTGTATGCTGGGTGTAATTCTCAGTATCTGCTCTTATTCTGTATGTATGGAGGCTGCACAGTAGCACTTCTCCTGTCCTGTATGCTGGGTGTAATTCTCCGTATCTGCTCTTATTTTGTATGTATGGACTCTGCACAGTATAACTTCTCTTGTCCTGTATGCTGGGTGTAATTCTCAGTATCTGTTCTTATTCTGTATATATGGACTCTGCACAGTAGCACTTCTCTTGTCCTGTATACTGGGTGTAATTCTCAGTATCTGTATTCTGTATGTACGGAGGCTGCACTGTAGCACTTCTCTTGTCCTGTATGCTGGGTGTAGTTCTCAGTATCTGCTGTTATTCTGTATGTATGGAGGCTGCACAGTAGCACTTCTCCTGTCCTGTATGCTGGGTGTAGTTCTCAGTATCTGCTCTTATTCTGTATGTATGGACTCTGCACAGTAGCACTTCTCTTGTTCTGTATCCTGGGTGTAACCCTCAGTATCTGCTCTTATCCTGTATGTATGGAGGCTGCACAGTAGCACTTCTCCTGTCCTGTATGCTGGGTGTAATGCTCAGTATCTGTATTCTATATGTATGGACACTGCACAGTAGCACTTCTCTTGTCCTGTATGCTGGGTGTAACTCTCAGTATCTGCTCTTATTGTGTATGTATGGGCACTGCACAGTAGCACTTCTATTGTCTTGTATGCTGGGTGGAATTCTCAGTATCTGCGCTTATTCTGTATGTATGGACACTGCACAGTAGCATTCCTCCTGTCCTGTATGCTGGGAGTAATGCTCAGTATCTGCTCTTATTCTGTATGTATGGAGGCTGCACAGTAGCACTTCTCTTGTCCTGTATGCTGGGAGTAATGCTCAGTATCCGTATTCTGTATGTATGGATGCTGCACAGTGGCACTTCTGTCCTGTATGCTGGGTGTAACGCTCAGTATCTGCTCTTATTCTGTGTGTACGGAGGCTGCACAGTAGCACTTCTCTTGCCCTGTATGCTGGGTGTAATGCTCAGTATCTGCTCTTTCTCTGTATGTATGGAAGCTGCACAGTAACACTTCTCTTGTTCTGTAGGCTGGGTGTAAAAGGTGGCCATCCACTGATAGATTTGCAGCAGATTCGACCATCAGATAGATTCTTGTCAGATTGAACTTGACAGGCATCTGACAGAAATCTATCTGATGTATGCCACATACTAGGAACAGATTTTCAATAGATTTCAGAATGGAATCTATTGGAAATCTATTGAAAATCGATCTAAAGGCATTACTGCACCATTAGATCCAATGGAACTCTATGGGCCATCGATCTGCAGCCAGCAGCAGATCGACCTAGATCTTCCATCCTGTCAGATAGATCAAATCCATCGAAATCGATCGAATCGGCCACAAACCGATCGATCAGAAATCTATTCTTTCAAATTTATCGATCAATTCTATAGAATCAATCGATGGCTGAAATCAACCAGTGTATGGGCCCCTTAATTCTCAGATCTGCTCTAATCCTGTATGAATGGACACTGCACAGTACCACTTCTCTTCCCCTTTGAGGTGGGTGCTATTCTTAGTATCTGCTCTTATTCCATGTCCGTATGCGGTCCTAGAGCTAGGCATCCACTATGTGATGTATGCCCAATGTTATATAGAATTGTGATCTCCCAGGCCTTTGGTAGATCAGATTTCAGCAGAGATTGATCTCATATTGCAGCACAGAGCTGTGGGTAAGTCTATTATGTAAGGTACACTCTGGTGGGGTTCAGGCAATGTGACACAGTCTCACCTTCTTTGACGTCAGTAGTCTCGGGGTGCCCATCCGTGCTGCTGCCGCTCTCAGAGGCTGCCGAGTACCTGTCTGTCACATCTCCCTGCGAGTGAGCACAGTACAAGTGATGAGTCCCAGAAGATGCCCTCCTCTATGACATCCTGCCACACCACAGCCCATCAGTCTCAATGTCACCAGCCTCACCGCCATCGTTAATTTAAAGCCATCTTTGCAAAAAAAAAATAGCTTGATAGTTTTTTGGGTTTAGATTGTGAGCTCCTCAGTTAGGCTGGATCCACACTATAAGCGCTTTTCTGAGCGCTTGCTGAGAGCTTGTGATTGCTGAGCGCTTTCTGATCGCTTTTTAAAAATCATTCCCATTCACTTTCATTAACATCACGGTAAAAATCGCCGCGATCGCATATGCAGCGATTTTTACGTGATTTTTCCCGCGATTTTAATGAGAGAATGGGAGCGATTTTTAAAAAGCGCTCAGCAATCACGAGCGCTGGGAAAAGCGCTTATAGTGTGGATCCAGCCTTACACATTGTGATATGAATTATTCAGTGTATTCGGTCTAGTGCTGTTGTGGGTAAGGATGATCAATGAGATGCAAATATTTCTAAGTTCATGCAGAATTATGTACATTTTTATGCAAATATATGCAGCTTGAAGATGGACCAATTAACCTCCTGAGCGTTACGGCGCTCAGGCGGTTTTGTTACTTTTTGCCCGATTTTTAAATAAATGTGCTAAATGGTTATAAACCCTCTAGCTAGCACTAGGCTAGCTAGAAGAAGTCTCCGGCACCCTCCGATCCCCACCGCTCCCCCGTTTATACATTACCCCCCCTGGATCCAGCGATTGCGCAGCCTCCCCGGTCTTCACTATGGGGAGGATCGCAGATGACGTCATGCACAAACCCGATCCTCCCCATAGAGAGACCGGAGCTGTGCCGGGAGGCTGCGCAATCGCTGGATCCGGGGGGGGGGGGGGGGGGATGGGGGGGGGGTCGGGGTAATGTATAAACGGGGGGGGGGGGGGGAATCGGCGGGGAGCGGAGGATGCCGAACACTCTTACTAGCTAGCCTAGTGCTAGCTAGAGGGTTTATAGCCATTTGGCACATTAATTATGGGGAACTCCTGGGGCCACAGAGCGGTATGCCGGACACAGTGTCGGGCATACCACTAAGGAGGTTAAGTTCCATCCAGGTTTAAATTGATTTTCTAGCTGCATATACTTGTTGAAAAATTTACATAATTCTACATGAACTCGGAAATATTTGCATCTCATCATGGATCAGGGTGACATTGCTACATGGATGCATCATAATAGTAATTATAATGCTAGTATACTGTGCTATTGATCAGGGCTCCATCATAACACTTTTTAAATACAAATAAGTATAAATACACTAAAGTGAAGTACCCACAACCAGATTCATCGGGCCTAATCTTCAAGCATTGTTTGCGGTTGCAAAAATGAACATTCGCCTAAACGATCCTTTGCACGATTTAGGCTACTACCGCGGGAGTCTATGGCGATCTTAACGATAGTTCGTCCAGTGATCCGACAGGATAGTCATTCAATATGAACGATCGTAGCAGGTGGTAACATGTCGTTAAATATCATTGAACACATTTTTGGTAAATGATGTTGCACAATACTGCAAAACGGATTGTTTGTCGTGAAAAAAATGCCACATAGATATAGACCTTAAGGGAACCCATACATCACTCAATTTGCAGGCAGATCAAACTTGTAATGCCAGAATTTTAATTTCCCCAACAATCGTCAGACCCCCAGCTGGCTGGCTGGCTGGTCCCCCCCCCCAAGTGTGTGTGCGCACCTAGGTGCAGTGCCTATAAGCTCACCTGTCATTCCAGCATGAATCCTGGCCTCTCCGGTGTGCAGCATGTAGCCACGTGTACAATGGTAAAGGGGGGGAGGGGTGAGGGATTGGGATTAATCTAATGGTCCACCTGGTGGCACATCAAGTGATGTATGCCCACTTTTAAGTGAACCTCCAGACTAAAAATCTATTCCACAGCACTGAAAAGGCTTGGTGTTGCTTTAACAGTTTCACAGCATCAGAACTTTGTTTTTCCTACCCAAGCCTCATTTTTAACTGCACAGAAGCTAAGCTCTGCCCCATCAAAGAAATCTGCCTGGGCATTTTCCCCCGATTCTGTGTAAAGCATTATGGGATTTCTGATGATGTTGTTCTCGTTGCCGAGCGCAGGGTGGTCAGTACACAGGACAGTGTCTCATGCTCTGTCACCTCCTTTCAACCAAAAAGATGGCTGCCCCCATGAAATCACAAACATTTGCCTGTTCTTTTAAAACAGGGTGGGTAAGAGATTATATTACCCATCTATTTTAATTAACATAACTAATGTAACTTAATGATAGTATGGTTGTTTAGGCTGAAGCTCCTCTGCAATTCTTTAAGCTGGCCATACAAGATAAGCCTAATCAGGCAGGCAATCAATCACCCCCCCCCCCCCAATCAGAAATAGTTTGAGAAGTACTTGCCCAACTTGATCACTATGAGAATCCAGCAGGGATCTGATCAAGAATTAACTGACCTATGATCCCCAGTTGCGCTGTGGAATGAGAAAAATAGATCACTTGTAGATTCTAGCAGTTATGGAGTGTGCCAGATATATTATTGATCCATGTGTGGCCCCTAATGGACACCTGAAAGAGTTAATTAATCAGGCATGCGATTGACAGTTTCTCTTCAGTTGGGACCTGGTTGGAGTTCACTATAGCATAACCCTCACTGATAAGGAATTACAGCCATAAAACTTTTCTTGCAGAGAACAACTTTTAGGGCTGGTGCACACCGAGCGGCCTTTTCAGCGTTTCTGCAGCCGCTTGCGGCTGCGGATCCGCTTGGTCAATGTATCTCAATGGGGTGGTTTACACCAGAGCAGGAGGCGTTTTGCAGAAACGAAAAATGCCGGGGTGAGGCATTTTTTGGATTGCGGGTGCGTTTCTGCCTCAATGTTAAGTATAGGAAAAACGCAAACCGCTCTGAAAAACGCCTGTTTAGAGCGGTTTTGCCGGCGTTTTTGTTACAGAAGCTGTTCAGTAACAGCTTTACTGTAACAATATATGAAATCTACTATACTGAAATCCGCTGCAGCAATCCACAAAACGCTAGCAAAACACCATAGAAAAATAACAAAAAGTGTTTCAAAATCTGCTAGCATTTTGCGGATCTGCTAGTGGTTTTTGGTGTGCACCAGGCCTCAAAGACAAGGGATGCATAAAAAGGGCCAATTGTTCATAGAGTTTAGCTATGACATATGCCAAAGACTGTCATTGAGCAGAGACTATGAAGCATTAAAAAAACGTGGAAACATTAAAACGTATATTTAAACACAATAAAACCATGGGATATCTAAAAAGAAATATTTTAGATTATTTTCACTACATTGTTCCTTTAAGCTGATCTCCTTTAGGTTTCCTGTAAAGCACTGGATGTACCCCAATTCTGTAACAAGAAGGGTCAGCTGTGGATTACCTTGTTCTGGGTGCTTCGCGGTGTGTCAGGTGTGGTCAGCGAGATCTCTGGGACCGGGTCAGTTTGTATTCCGCTAACATCCTGGATGACCTGTGACATAAAAGGACAGAAATTGGTCTCCTGGGAAGTCCACTATACAAATAACAGACCCACCTCTGATTAGGTCCACTTTCAAAACATCCAGATACTTTAAAATGTTGTTGTTAAAGAACAACTGTAGTAATAAAAATATATGGAGGCTGCCATATTTATTTCCAATACCAGTTACCTAGCAGCCCTGCTGATCTATTTAGCTGCAGTAATATCTGAATAACACCAGAAACAAGCATGTGGCTAATCTTGTCAGATCAGAAACACCTGATCTGCTGCATGCTTGTTCAGGGTGTATGAGGCAGAGGATCAAAAGGACTGCCAGGCAAATGGTATTGTTTAAAAGGAAATAAATATGGCCGCCTCCATATCCCTTTCCACTAGTATAAGGCAGTGGGGATAGAAGGTTGAAGTCACCAGGATATTAAAGGACAACTGTAGCTATAATGAAAAGGACACGAGTTTGACTTCACAGCTAGATCCATGAAGCTAACAATGGTGGATTTCATCATCAATTGCTGGTCACATGGGGTGCAGGTGGTGTGAATCTTCCCAATGGAGGAGGTCAGGTGACCCCACCATGAATGCCCCTCTCCCTATTTCTGAACTCCTTCACATCAAGAAATCTGCAGGGACTAAAAAGATATTTTATTCAGTTTTGTTTTGTGCGTTTTTAATGTCCCACTGAAAGATGAAAGACCTGGTTCCTCTATTAAGTTTTGACCTGCTCCTGTGACCCCGCAATGCTTCCGCCGCTGGACCGCGTCCTGTCCCATTGCTGCCCGTCATTTCACAGACGGTTTTATTGGGTTCGGCCAGCCTTGCAGAACACTGTCCGCTTTTATCAGTCTGGCTTTGAAGTTTCTGCTTAATAAGTTCCCATGCAGGGCGGAGCGGACGTTCAATGCCTGACTCTGCCACTGTTTTCTATAAATCACCATTAAAGGGGAACCCCTCATTCACTCAAAGCCTCTTTGAAAGTCTCTGTCTTTTCTTGGTTACATCAAACAACTGCCCCTGATAGACAGACTCACATCAAACGGGGGCCCTGTGGGAAAGGAGGAACCTGTGGGAAGGGGGCACACATTCGTATGAACAGAGCGCCTCTACCAAGGGCCGATGCATAAGGAAATAGTTAATTGGGGGAAGTTAGACTGACATTCCAGTACATACAATCTGGCAGAGCTGTAATAAAAGGTGCCCGTCTAGGTAGAATTTTACTTCAGTGATATAATATTAGCTCTTCAGTTATAGGATATATATTACAGGAGTGACATCACAGCTCTGCAGATATAGGATATATATATTACAGGAGTGACATCACAGCTCTGCAGATATTAGATATATATATTACAGGAGGGACATCACAGCTCTGCAGATATAGGATATATATATTACAGGAGTGAAATCACAGCTCTGCAGATATAGGATATATATATTACAGGAGGGACAGCACAGCTCTGCAGATATAGGATATATATATTACAGGAGTGACATCACAGCAGTGCAGATATAGGATATATATATTACAGGAGTGACATCACAGCTCTGCAGATATAGGATATATATTACAGGGGTGACATCACAGCTCTGTAGATATAGGATATATATTACAAGAGTGACATCACAGCTCTGCAGATATAGGACTACAGTTATATGAGTGAACAGCTCTACAAATATAGGACATATTTTGCAGGAGTGACATCATAGCTCTACTGATATAGGCATGACATCACAGTTCTACAGATATAGGAGTGACATCACAGCAAATGAGTGAAAACACATCTCTACTGGTATAGGAGTGACATCACAGTTCTACAGATATGAGTGACATCAAAGCATAGGAGTGACATTACAGATATAGAAATGACATCAAAGCATATGAGTGATATCACAACTCTACAGATATAGGATATATTTGACAAGGGTGAAATTCTCCAGACAGATCTCCTATTTGCAGTGCAGTGAGATCTCTGACATAGGACTGGACAGAGACGTATCCCTGAGGTCCTAGACTCACCTTCAGCCACTGCAGGGCCTGGTCCTTGCTCTGCATGCCCAGCACAATTACATCACTGCTGGCCGGAGTGATCTTCAGCTTGTGCTCCTTCTTGCGGACTTGCTTCTCTTTGTGGGTGACACTGCACCCCACCAGGCTGATGTCCAGCTGGGGACTGTGGTCCTTGGAGGACTTGTAGCACTGAGGGTGACACATTTCTAGTGAATGAGTTACAAAGGGTTGCCCAGGACACACACACATCTACCAGAAGACTGGAGTAAGCATTATTACCATCATGCAGGAAACCGTGTTGGACCAGTGTTAATAGCACCCCCATAACTTCAGTCCCCAAAGCACAGTGCTTAGGGGTAAAATTTGACTCCATTCTCTCTCCTTTCTCACATTCACTCGCTAACAAGCTCCTGTCATCACTAACTCAAAATCTCACATCTGACTTTTCTCACCCAGTACACTGAAATGTTAATACATGCTCTTTTCACATCTTGTCTGGACTATTGTAGCATACTACTATGTGGACTACCAACTATCAGACTGGCACCCCTCCAATCTGTACTGAACTCGGCTGCTCGCCTCATCCATCTCTCTTCTCGCTCTTCCTCTGCTGCTCCTCTCTGTCAAGCTCTACATTGGCTATCAATTAACCAGAGGATCCAGTTCAAACTCTTAAAGGGACCATAAGCAGTACCCTATAATCAAAAATGTCAGTTACCTAGGGCTTCCTCCAGCCCACCGTAGGCTGTGAGGTTCCCCGGCGTCGTCCTGGCTGCTGGCAGTGTCCCTACGGCGGATCAGTTACCGGCGACACCCAGGCAGGGTGTCGGGCCGGCTCTTCCTGGTTCCAGACGCTACGTGTCATCATGCCGCCCGCTACGCGTCATGGTGGCGGCCGGCGTGATAGTCCTGCGCATGCTCTGTTTTTAAACTCTAAACCGCACATGCGCAGGACTGTCACGCCAGCCGTTGCGATGACGCGTAGCGGCTGGCGTGATGACGCGGAGCATCTGTAATCAGGAAGAGCCGGCCCAACACCCGGCCTGGTAACGGATCTGCTGGAGGGACACGGTCAGCAGCCAGGAGGACGCCGGGGGACCTCGCAGCCTACGGTGGGCTGCAGGAGGCCCCAGGTAAGTGACATTTTTGATTATAGGGTACTGCTCAGGGTCCCTTTGACCCTAACCTACAAAGCTCTCCACAATCTCTCTCCTGTGTAGATCTCCTCACTAGTTTTCAGATACCAACCCAACCGCAATCTCAGATCTGCACATGACCATCTTTTGTCCTCCTCTAGAGTTACCTCCTGGCATTCATGCATGCAAGACTTCTCACGTGTTTCACCCCTCCTCTGCAATCCCCTTCCACAACACATCAATCACTCTCCAACCTTTGATAGCTTTAAACCAGGGGTGCCCAATCGGTAGATTGTGATCTACCGGTAGATCACAAAGGACTTCTGGGTAGATCCCACAACACCTTAACTGACGAACGCATCATACTCTGACTTAAAGGGACTCCGAACTCTAAAATAATCGAAATTGGTACTTACCTGGGGCTTTCTGCAGCGACACCGGGCGCGAGTGTCGGGCCCTCTCTTCCTGGAAGATGACGTTAGTTCTCATCACGCTGGCCACCTCGCATGATCACGGTGGCCGGAGTGACTGTACTGCGCATGCGTGATTAAACCATGCATGCGCAGTACAGTCACGCGTGATGACGACTAACGTCATCTTCCAGGAAGAGAGGGCCCGACACTCTGGCCCAGTGTCGCCGGGAGTCATTTGTGCGTAGAGACTGGGAGGGGAGCCAGGACGCCGCCGTGGGATCTCCCAACCTACAGTGGACTGCAGAAAGCCCCAGGTAAGTACTAATTTCAATTATTTTCAGAGGTCAGGGTCCCTTTAAGCTTTGTACGGTATGCTGTCCTAAAGTTTTGCATAGCAGTGTAGAGGATGTAGAGGATGTTGCTGATTACATTTATGCCGGACACTGAACATGATATTGTGACTATTTGGTCAAGCACTTTTCTATTTGGCTAACTGAGGACGACTCTATGATATGCATTTAGTTGACTGGCAGCTTATGGTAATCACTGATGGACTGCCGCTGTGCATGTGCTGGAGTTGTGGCTTGCATCTGTAGGTACTGTTGATTGTACCCGGTAGATCATTTTCAATTCCTAATTTTCAAAGTAGCTCAGAAGTTCAAAAATTGTGGGCACCTCTGCTTTAAACGCTCCCTCAAAACTCACCTTTTCCGAAAAGCATAAGCTCTAACTTAGGCCATCCCCCCTTTGACCTCTGTCCTAAAAACACACTGCCTCTAGGTATGATTATATACATACTACCCCACCTATTCCTTTAGATTGTATCAGGGAATAATGGGAAATCTAGATAGGTGACAATCAGGGCCAGACCGTGGGTCCATAGTGACCCATGGCCCTGGTGGCATCCATGATGGTTCAGCTTTACCCTCTAGCACGATGGTAATATACCTACACAGAGACAGCCTCGCGTTTCCAGTAAGAGGTTTCCAAAGGTTATGGGAAAGCTAAAAACACCCTGTAAACCAGGGATCCCCAAACTTTTTCAGTCAAGGACCGGGTCAACATACTTCAGACTGCTGGGGGGCTGGAACATACATAAAATTATGTTGAAAAACATTACATTGAATCTATGTATGAATTCCCCAATCATGCCTGGAGGAGAACTCCCAGCAGCAGCCATTCAGTCATGCGGCGCCCGGAGAACGTGTTTGTGCATCAAACAGTGAAGCATAACCAGGTGACAACCTGTCGTTCAGTTGGACAGCAGTGTCACCTGATGCAGAATTGGATTGTAAGCCAGTGAATGACTGCTCGCTGGCTTCTTCAGTATGAGGATGAGTGGCGCCAGCACTGCTATTCTATATGCGGGCCGCCGATATTTAAAGGTACAGTGAGCTGCATCTATAAGTTATACATTTTGTTTGGGGGCCAGTGAAAAAGCCTCGGCGGGCCGCATTGGGCCCACGGGCCGTAGTTTCGGGACCACTGCTATAAACATGCACAGGCCAATCCCCTGCTCTCTTACCAGCAATCTGTTGTCCCTGATAACACAGAGCTGTTTGGCCCACTGGCCCAACCACTTCTTCCTCCAGAGGAAGGCACAGATCAGGGCATCCTTCATCAGCTCAATGGAGGCCTCTGTGGATGGCCACTGGTGCTGGGCGGCCGATTTCTTTAGATTTTCATCTTCATCGTACGATTCGTAGGAGCTGCTGACAGGTTCCCCATCCTCTGTGGACAAAAGACAGATGTTAGTGGTATCTCTACAGGTGTGGAGGGAAAAGCCAATCACTTTATGTCTAGACATTTAGAGTGGAGAGATCTCTTCACTGGAAGTCCTGCCCCCCACATGAGCGGTCTACACTTTCCCAATTACCACTGCATAGGGAACAGTCAATTGTAGCTCCAGTTCCCAACCGAGGACTAGATCGGGTGAGTCTGCTTATGGGCTCTGAATGGACATTTGATAATGGAATACTAGATCTATAACCAGGGCCAGAATCTACCTCTCTGGGGCCTATAGGCAAGGCCAGATTTCTGGAAAGGTCACAAAGGCCCAGGCCTTGGGCCACTGCAGCCAAAATGGGAGGATGGACATGGAAGAGGAGGCTGCAGATTGAAAAAAGAGGCTGTAAATGGGGAGCAACACATGGAAGAGAGATTACACATGGCATGAGGAGGCCTTCTGCGCATGGATTGGATGAACGAGAAAGTTAGCCTAGAGGCATTAAAGCAGCAGGGTCAGCCATACAATCCCAGGAAAAAAACACATATATAAGTAGATAAATGCTACTTGTTCTATATAAGTAGATAACTACTTGTTCTACTTATATAGCATATGTATTGTACTGTCCACATTTTGATTTTAGTGGATTTTATGTAGTAAATAAAGAGAATTCTGTTCCTGCCATTTGCAATCTTGATTCACTCCGATTGAAGCCAATCCTGATGTCACTTCCTCTTTTTTTTCTACCCTCAGTCAGTCCCGCAGCCCTGAACTGCCCTCAGCCTATCAGTGAGGAGCAAGAATGTGGGAGGGGTGATGACAAGCTTTCCTCTCATCGGCAATAATAGAGCCTGGCTGACTGAGATAAGATTTATTACAGCAGAAACATTTCTGAATAGATTGCAATGCAGGGTAAAGTTGCAGGCTGCACAATGAACACAGCGCAGTGGGAAAATGGAATTTGATTTTGTGGCGGACAATCCCTCTTTAAAGTAAACCAGAGATGAAATTAAACTAATGAGATAAACAATTGGAACTGCCCTTCTACTCTTAAAAATGACTCTTTTAGATATCTCAAGGTTTTATTTTATGTATACACATTTACAAAGCAGATTTAATGTTTCATAATCTCTGCTCAATTGCAGTGTCTCAAGAGTCCCAGAGTGAAAATACATGAACTATTGACCTTTTTATCTTTTCTTTTTCTTTTTAATCTTTTCCTTGATTGATTGCTTCCTCAGATCTGGAGGTGGGACCGGATCTCATGTTGTCCTGGAAGACTGTTAGAGAAAGTGTTTTATAGCGGTAATTTGTTATCAGTTAGGGACTGGGTCATGACTAAAGAAGAACTGTCAGTTCCATAGCTGAATATTAACTCTTTCAGACAGGGAAAAAGGAGCACAGCATAAGTGCAGGGGCCCCAATCGTCCCGTTTTCGCCGGGACTGTCACGGGTTGGGGGAGGGGTCCCGCTGTCCCGGGATACCCCCCCCCCCCCTTGTGTCCCGGCAGGCCGGCAGGCAGCGGAGGTAAAAAAAAGGATCGAGGCGCCAGCCGGCGGCTTTGGTGTGTGGCATGCGGTCTGGGATAATAGTGTCCCTCCCTCCCTCCGAATGTGCCCCCCACAGTGTCCCCCTGTATGCAGAGATACGAGCGCAGCAGAGCGGCAGTCTTACCATCTTCCTCGCGTACCAGGCATCTCTTGCTTCCATCTACTTCCTGTGACGTCACAGGAAGCGGAGAAGACGAGATGCCCGTACGCGACGAGGAATGGTAAGACTGCCCGCTCTGCTGCACTCGTATCTCTGCATACAGGGTGACACTGTGGGGGGCACATTCGGAGGGAGGGAGGGACACTATTATCCCAGACCACATCCCACACACCAAAGCCGCCGGCTGGCGCCTCAATCCTGTTTTCACCTCCACACCCAGGTTCATGGGCACCCTCACCCTTCTCCCCACCAGTCAGATATATATATTTATTTTTTTGACTAGGGGTGTGTCAGGGGGTGTGGTTGGGGGTGTGTCAGAGGGTGTGGCTTAAGTGTCCCGGTTTCTCATCTCAAAAAGTTGGGAGGTATGTAAGTGCCTGTATGCTTGCCACTGTATATGCACATGTCTATTTCATCATGTCACATGTCATCTCTGGTACACTTTAAGTATTAATCCGGCCTTGCCTACCACCACAAGTCCCAGTGCCTTAAACTCCACAATACAAAACATGCCACACCCCAAGTCCCACTCTCTTTATGCTGATAAGCATGGATTATAAGGTGGAAGAAGAGTTAAGGTCCGTACACACGCCGGACTGCAGGCGACAGTCCGTCGTCACCTCCCGCTGGGTGGGCGTTCCAGCAACAGTCCGGCGTGTGTACAGTCTGTCTGCAGACTGATACGGCTGTTTCTGAGCGATCCGCCCGGCGGATCGCTCAGAAACAGCCGTATCAGTCCGCCGACAGACTGTACACACGCCGGATTGTCTGCTGAAAACCCGCCCAGCGGGAGGTGACGACAGACCCGTCATTGCCTGCAGTCCGGCGTGTGTTTATTAAGGTAGCCCATACACCTTTTCATCTGCCAACAGATCTTCCATCAGATGGATCCCTCTCTGATCAGAGAGGGATCTATTGCCTGCCCACACACTGCAGACAGATCTCCAATTGTCCAAGTGCTGCCACCTGCCAGTACTGACATCACTACATAGGCCGGGGTCACATGATACAGGTGCTCGCGGTGACAACTGATAAAGACGCCGGAAACCAGAAGTGGCTAGGGTTCATGCCGGCGTGACAGGTGAGCCTGCAACACACCACGGGCACAATGGGGGGTGCACACAGGGCTTCCATAGAGGCCAAAGGGGCAACTGCCCCAGAGCCTACGGGTCCCCCAAGGTGCCCCTCCTCCCCTCCAGCTATGGTGACCCATGAGAGCGGGGATGCTGTGTGTTTACTCTGTATAGGAAAAGGAGGATGTAAATAATGGGGACCCCAAAAATGCTTTTTAGGGGACATATGATGAACACCTAATGGTATTGGGGGGGGGGGGGGGGGGGGGGATTGGATCGGACCTGCATCCGGCTCAGGGGTCCTGGGGGTGATTTGGCTGGAAGGAGGGTGTCAGAGCATCCCAATCAATGCTTTTGAACGATTTGGCCAGAAATCGATCTAAACAATCGATCAGGTGGCCATGTTGCTGCAACGATAACTTCCAGATTTGATCATTCTGATCCAATTGGCCACATATCGATGCATGTATGGGCACCTTAGCGGTGCCACACAACCATTAGATGTGAGATCAGAGTTGTCCTGGGTGGAGAAACGCCATCAACAGAACTGAGAGTTTCTCGGTCCTCTATGGTCACTGGTGTGAATGACTGCAGATTGTGAATGGAATTTGTGCATCTCTGGGATGGAGGAACACAGTCTGCTCGCTGCATGTGATTGGATAAAGGCAGTCTGCTCGCTGCATCTGATTGGATAAAGGCAGTCTGCTCGCTGCATCTGATTGGATAAAGGCAGTCTGCTCGCTGCATCTGATTGGATAAAGGCAGTCTGCTCGCTGCATCTGATTGGATAAAGGCAGTCTGCTCGCTGCATCTGATTGGATAAAGGCAGTCTGCTCGCTGCATCTGATTGGATAAAGGCAGTCTGCTCGCTGCATCTGATTGGATAAAGGCAGTCTGCTCGCTGCATCTGATTGGATAAAGGCAGTCTGCTCGCTGCATCTGATTGGATAAAGGCAGTCTGCTCGCTGCATCTGACTGGATAAAGGCAGTCTGCTCGCTGCATCTGACTGGATAAAGGCAGTCTGCTCGCTGCATCTGATTGGATAAAGGCAGTCTGCTCGCTGCATCTGATTGGATAAAGGCAGTCTGCTCGCTGCATCTGATTGGATAAAGGCAGTCTGCTCGCTGCATCTGACTGGATAAAGGCAGTCTGCTCGCTGCATCTGATTGGATAAAGGCAGTCTGCTCGCTGCATCTGATTGGATAAAGGCAGTCTGCTCGCTGCATCTGATTGGATAAAGGCAGTCTGCTCGCTGCATCTGATTGGATAAAGGCATGATCCGGGTGGAAAGAGCTGTCACTGGGTGCCCTTCACGAAGAATGAAGGTTTTCTCAGCCATTCCTGAGAATGTGATATGTAGGAGAACAGTTTGGAAAATATGGTATGTGCTATCTGTGCTGTAAGATAGATAGTGTGTCCGGAGTCAGCACATAGGAATGCACAGAAACCCCTCTATTAACCATTCCCACGCCACGCCTGCCATGACTAAAGATCACCTGTCATGCGGGCCCAGGGAGAGGCCAAATGTCACATACACAGGAAACAGCGTATTGCATGCTCAGGAAGTACTGACATCACATAATAAAGGCTATCAAACAAAAATAAGACCGGCTTAGGAGAAAGGTTGTGAACAGATCTTTCTGTGACCGCTGGCAGGTCAGGAAATTCCCAGACTGGGAGGACAAGTCAGGACCAATTCTAGAATTCATCAAAGAGACCAGGGGCGGAACTACAATTCATGGGGCCCCACCAATGTTTTCTTGCCCCCCTACTCAGACTGCCTACCCTTCACAGCCTGGGGTTCCATCTCACAAGGGTCATAAAACCAGTGTGGCCATCATGATCTTCCCACCCATAACCTGTGTAGCCACAGAAACACCTGACCTGGAGGATGGTCCTCTGTATCAGAGGGGGGGGGGGGAGGTTAGTAGTTGGGGCCCCTCACAGCTTGGGGCCCCCCTGAGATGGCAGGGACTGCTCCCCTCTAGTTACGCCCCTGAAAGAGACACGGCAGTGACCTATAGTAAAAGGCAGTAAATTATTCAGGATTCCCACTTTTATGTTCATTTTCATGGTTTCCGCATCAGAAACACTTCCTATATCTAGATACTGTATATTACTTCATATTGGTATATAACCATGCCCTCCCAGTGATGCTTAGTCTAGGATGTTTAGCTATGCGGAATTCTCCTCCCTGAGCATTCTGGGAGACCAGGTATATTTTCTACTGGCTTCGGAACTCTCGGTTACCAAAGATTCTGCAGAGATCATCTGGCAGGACTAAAGATGTCACCACCTGTGATAGATGTCAGAATGTAGATTGGATTGAGGAAAAGATTTCACAATGGGCGAACACTGACTAAGTAATTTACAAAAGAATATTGAAAAACAATAATCAATTTTATTCATGACATTTTTAGTACAGTTCCTCTTTAAGTATTTATACAGCGCTGAAAACATCTGCAGCATTTTACAGGGCCAACTGTCCTGCTGATCCGCTGCCTCTAATACCTAAGGCTTCAGTCACACTGAGGGATTGTTTCCATGCAGTGCGCTGTGCGTCACTCCCAGTGGGGGGGGGCTTGCGATCCCATTCATTATACTGAATGGGATCGCAGGCTGAAGCACCCCGAAATGCAGGCAACCATGCGTTGCGATTCAGTGGTAAATCGAAGCACATGAAAGGACACAGCAGAGAGTGCAGTCTATGTGCTCTCTAATGTCCCTGCGATCACGTTTCCACAAGCACGTCTGAAAGCTCGCTACATGGAAACGATCCCTTAGTGCGTTTTTGTCTGCTTTTTATCAGCACATCAACTTAGCAGAATGATACATGTTGCTGAAAAGCGGACAGAAGCGCACTAGTCTGAACAAGCATGCAGATCAGGTGTTTCTGACTGAAGTCTGATTGGATAACCTGCCTGCTGGTTTCAGGTGTGATTCAGACACTACTGATGCATGAAAAATCAGTAGGATGCCAGGCAACTGGCATTGTTTCAAAGAAAATAAATATGGCAGCCTCCATATCCCTCTCACTTCAGATGTCCTTTAACCACTTGAGGACCTAGGGCTTTAACCCCCTTAAGGACCGGACACTTTTTTTCCATTCAGACCACTGCAGCTTTCACGGTTTATTGCTCGCTCATACAAGCTACCACCTAAATGAATTTTGGCTCCTTTTCTTGTCACTAATAAAGCTTTCTTTTGATGCTATTTGATTGCTGATGCGATTTTTACTTTTTATTATATTCATCAAAAAAGACATGAATTTTGGAAAAAAAATGATTTTTTTAACTTTCTGTGCTGACATTTTTCAAATAAAGTAAAATTTCTGTATACATGCAGTGCGAAAAATGTGGACAAACATGTTTTTGGTAAAAAAAAAAACCCATTCAGTGTATATTTATTGGTTTGGGTAAAAGTTATAGCGTTTACAAACTATGGTGCAAAAAGTGAATTTTCCCATTTTCCAGCATCTCTGCCTTTTCTGACCACCTCTCATGTTTCATGAGGGGCTAGAATTCCAGGATAGTATAAATACCCCCCAAATGACCCCATTTTGGAAAGAAGACATCCCAAAGTATTCACTGAGAGGCATAGTGAGTTCATAGAAGATATTATTTTTTGTCACAAGTAAGCGGAAAATGACACTTTGTGACAAAAAAAAAAAAAAAAAAAAGTTTCCATTTCTTCTAACTTGCGACAAAAAAAATGAAACCTGCCACGGACTCACTATGCTCCTCTCTGAATACCTTGAAGTGTCTACTTTCCAAAATGGGGTCATTTGTGGGGTGTGTTTACTGTCCTGACATTTTGGGGGGTGCTAAATTGTAAGCACCCCTGTAAAGCCTAAAGGTGCTCATTGGACTTTGGGCCCCTTAGCGCAGTTAGGCTGCAAAAAAGTGCCACACGTGGTATTGCCGTACTCAGGAGAAGTAGTATAATGTGTTTTGGGTTGTATTTTTACACATACCCATGCTGGGTGGGAGAAATATCTCTGTAAATGACAATTGTTTGATTTTTTTTACACACAATTGTCCATTTACAGAGAGATTTCTCCCACCCAGCATGGGTATGTGTAAAAATACACCCCAAAACACATTATACTACTTCTCCTGAGTACGGCAATACCACATGTGTGGCACTTTTTTGCACCCTAACTGCGCTAAGGGGCCCAAAGTCCAATGAGTACCTTTAGGATTTCACAGGTCATTTTGAGAAATTTCGTTTCAAGACTACTCCTCACGGTTTAGGGCCCCTTAAATGCAGGGACAGTATAGGAACCCCACAAATGACCCCATTTTAGAAGGAAGACACCCCAAGGTAGAAGATTTTATTTTTTGTCACAAGTTAGCGGAAAATGACACTTTGTGAAAAAAACCAATAAAAACCAATTTCCGCTAACTTGTGACAAAAAATAAAATCTTCTATGAACTCACCGTACTACTAACAGAATACCTTGGGGTGTCTTCTTTCTAAAATGGAGTCATTTGTGGGGTTCCTATACTGTCCTGGCATTTTAGGGGCCCTAAACCGTGAGGAGCAGTCTTGAAACGAAATTTCTCAAAATGACCTGTGAAATCCTAAATGTACTCATTGGACTTTGGGCCCCTTAGCGCAGTTAGGGTGCAAAAAAGTGCCACACATGTGGTATCGCCGTACTCGGGAGAAGTAGTACAATGTGTTTCGGGGTGTATTTTTACACATACCCATGCTGGGTGGGAGAAATAACTCTGTAAATGGACAATTGTGTGTAAAAAAAAATCAAAAGATTGTCATTTACAGAGGTATTTCTCCCACCCAGCATGGGTATGTGTAAAAATACACCCCAAAACACATTATACTACTTCTCCCGAGTACGGCGATACCACATATGTGGCACTTTTTTGCACCCTAACTGCGCTAAGGGGCCCAAAGTCCAATGAGTACCTTTAGGATTTCACAGGTCATTTTTGTTTCAAGACTACTCCTCACGGTTTAGGGCCCCTAAAATGCCAGGGCAGTATAGGAACCCCACTAATGACCTCATTTTAGAAAGAAGACACCCCAAGGTATTCTGTTAGGAGTATGGTGAGTTCATAGAAGTTTTTATTTTTTTGTCACAAGTTAGCGGAAATTGATTTTAATTGTTTTTTTTTCACAAAGTGTAATTTTCCGCTAACTTGTGACAAAAAATAAAATTTTCTATGAACTCACCATACTCCTAACGGAATACCTTTGGGTGTCTTCTTTCTAGTATGGGGTCATTTGTGGGGTTCCTATACTGCCCTGGCATTTTAGAGGCCCTAAACCGTGAGGAGTAGTCTTGAAACCAAATGTCGCAAAACAACCTGTGAAATCCTGAAGGTACTCATTGGACTTTGGGCCCCTTAGCGTACTTAGGGTGTAAAAAAGTGCCACACATGTGGTACCGCCGTACTCAGGATAAGTAGTATAATGTGTTTTGGGGTGTATTTTTACACATACCCATGGTGGGTGGGAGAAATATCTCTGTAAATGACAATTGTTTGATTTTTTTTTTACACACAATTGTCCATTTACAGAGAGATCTTTCCCACCCAGCATGGGTATGTGTAAAAATACACCCCAAAACACATTATACTACTTCTCCTGAGTACGGCGGTACCACATGTGTGACACTTTTTTGCAGCCTAGGTGCGCTAAGGGGCCCAACGTCCTATTCACAGGTCATTTTGAGGCATTTGTTTTCTAGACTACTCCTCACGGTTTAGGGCCCCTAAAATGCCAGGGCAGTATAGGAACCCCACAAGTGACCCCATTTTAGAAAGAAGACACCCCAAGGTATTCCGTTAGGTGTATGGCGAGTTCATAGAAGATTTTATTTTTTGTCACAAGTTCGTGAAAAATGACACTTTGTGAAAAAAAAAACAATAAAAATCAATTTCCGCTAACTTTTGACAAAAAATTAAATCTATGAACTCGTCATACACCTAACAGAATACCTTGGGGTGTCTTTTTTCTAAAATGGGGTCACTTGTGGGGTTCCTATACCGCCCTGGCATTTTACGGGCCTAAAACCGTGAGTAGTCTGGAAACCAAATGTCTCAAAATGACTGTTCAGGGGTATAAGCATCTGCAAATTTTGATGACAGGTGGTCTATGAGGGGGCGAATTTTGTGGAACCGGTCATAAGCAGGGTGGCCTTTTAGATGACAGGTTGTATTGGGCCTGATCTGATGGATAGGAGTGCTAGGGGGGTGACAGGAGGTGATTGAGGGTGTCTCAGGGGGTGGTTAGAGGGGAAAATAGATGCAATCAATGCACTGGGGAGGTGATCGGAAGGGGGTCTGAGGGGGATCTGAGGGTTTGGCCGAGTGATCAGGAGCCCACACGGGGCAAATTAGGGCCTGATCTGATGGGTAGGTGTGCTAGGGGGTGACAGGAGGTGATTGATGGGTGTCTCAAGGTGTGATTAGAGGGGGGAATAGATGCAAGCAATGCACTGGCGAGGTGATCAGGGCTGGGGTCTGAGGGCATTCTGAGGGTGTGGGCGGGTGATTGAGTGCCCTAGGGGCAGATAGGGGTCTAATCTGATAGGTAGCAGTGACAGGGGGTGATTGATGGGTAATTAGTGGGTGTTTAGGGTAGAGAACAGATGTAAACACTGCACTTGGGAGGTGATCGGACGTCGGATCTGCTGGCGATCTATTGGTGTGGGTGGGTGATCAGATTGCCCGCTAGGGGCAGGTTAGGGGCTGATTGATGGGTGGCAGTGACAGGGGGTGATTGATGGGTGGCAGTGACAGGGGGTGATTGATGGGTGATTGATAGGTGATTGACAGGTAATCAGTGGGTTATTACAGGGAAGAAGAGATGTAAATATTGCACTGGCGAATTGATAAGGTAGGGTCTGAGGGCAATCTGAGCGTGTAGGCGGGTGATTGGGTGCCCGCAAGGGGCAGATTAGGGTCTGATCTGATGGGTAACAGTGACAGGTGGTGATAGGGGGTGATTGATGGGTAATTAGTGGGTGTTTAGAGGAGAGAATAGATGTAAACACTGCGCTTGGGTGGTGATCTGATGTCGGATCTGCGGGCGATCTATTAGTGTGGGTGGGTGATCAGATTGCCCGCAAGGGGCAGGTTAGGGGCTGATTGATGGGTGGCAGTGACAGGGGGTGATTGATGGGTGGCAGTGACAAGGGGTGATTGATGGGTGATTGACAGGCGATTGACAGGTGATCAGTGGGTTATTACAGGGAAGTTAGACACTGTGTCCGTACGGACAGTCCCTTTTTTTTTTAAAAAATGTAACAACAGTATAGGTTGCTCTTATATTCAAAGACTGATTAATGTCAGGAGAGTGCCCCTTTAGGCATCTCTTAGTGTGGAGAGATACATATCTGTGTGCTTAAAAGATTTTTGTGGAGATCTTTGCTTATCCCCCACTAAGACTGTTGTCCAAGTGGTGTAGCTATTCCACTGAAGATTGCTCACACACACCAAAATAGAAAACAGTGTATACCCAATGTTAGGTCAGTGTATAGTATCTACTCGACCTGCATGGTATAAGTTCACATACAGCTGCTTCCTAACAAATGGCTGAGGTAACAAGGTGCAGAATATATAAGTGGTGCTATATTACAACAGTGCTTGCATATGAGATTCTGACATGTTTCACCAAACGGCTTTATCAAAGAAAGTGCTATACATATATACAAATGCAAAGGAATGACCCCCCACCACCAAAATGTCCCCCAGCAAAAAAGCCCCAGTCAGAGCTGTCGCACCCTGTCCGGTGCACGATTATATACTGTGAGGATCAATGTATCCGCCCATAGGGCGGGTATCTAACACATATATTTTATACTGCTTGCGTGGTACTCGTGTGTCCAATATGCGCATAAAGGCTGAGAGTGGCAAACCCTGTGTCGAGCGGCTTGGCGTCTAGTGATGGGCTGGGTGGTGACGCGGATGCGCTTCCTGTAAGGGAGTATACGTCACATCCACCCGCACCATCGCCGCCGTTGCCAGGGACGCCAATGCGCTACATAGTTACGCCTAGAAGCTGCGCACGCATAGTGCGCTCACCATGGCGACCGGGGACGCGTAGTAGCCGTTGGATAGACGGCTGCCACTGACGCAGGTGCGCACGTAGTATGTGAAGCGCCTGCCCTAGAGACCAAATGCGTCCCCAGTGTGTCATAGCAACCACGGAGAGGCTGCGGGGCATATTAAGCATATGAGGTTCATACGAGTATATGAACACAAGACAGTATAAATCAGTTATGCCCATCACTGGACACATAAAGAGATAATCTGTAGCAGAAATGTCTGGTGGTTACCATTAGTGCAAGATGCCTATATATTCATGTATATCTTCATAGGGAAATCCTATCCCAGGCATTTAGAGCATTACAATCGACATTGTTAGTTGTACATTTTCTCATGAGCACTTGATGGGGGTGAGAACACCCTCTATTGGTGTAAATGCTAACCGATCATAAAGATACCTGTTATTGGTGTTTCCAGCCGAGGCTGTATTAGGAGGCGTAAAGGTAACAAAAGGTAACTAAAGGTACTAGTCCCTGACATAAATCCCCTCAGTCAAATTATGGACATATATATCTTCACTGGGGCGTCAGTCCACCCATAACCGCCCATGATCCTATGCTGGTTATTCAAAAACATAACAGGACATTATAAAGAACACGCTAAATTGTAGTCGTTGCTAAGCTAGCAAGTATGTGGTATCAGACACAATCCTATGCTGGTTTTTCAAAAAGCTAAGCAGGACATTATAAAAAACATGCTAAATTGAAATCCTCATTTAGCCCTTTTGGTGCTATTGAGTCTAATCGATATATCCACTGTGACTCAATTTGTGTCAATTTCCTATCCAAGTTGCCTCCCCTCAGACTTTTCCTCCAGTGCTGGACTCCCCAAAACCGAATATCAAATCTAGATTGGGGATGTACAAGGTTCATGTGCCTCGCTATTGCTGTATCATTCTTGTGTTTTATATCACCTATGTGCTCAAGCACCCTTTCTTTGAGTGCACGTGTGGTCTTGCCCACATACAATAGATCACATTTACAACTGGCAGCATAAACCACCGCCTTTGTGTCACAAGTTATAAATGATCTAATCTCAAATGACCTTCCACTGTGTGGAGCCACGAAATTCTTTGTTGTCGGCATGTATTTACATGCTTTACATTTCCCACAGTGGAATGAGCCATTGGGCTTGGTTGGTAGCCATGTAGTGGTATGCACAGGTGTTTTAGAGAACGTACTATGGACTAAGATGTCCCTTAGGTTTGAGGCTCTCCTGTATGTGACCGAAGGATTTGAGGGTAGAATCTTGGAGAGGTCCTTGTCTTTGGTAAGTATAGGCCAATAGTGTTTAACTATCTCAAATACGCTGTGGGAGTGTTCTGTAAATGTGCCCACCAAACGAGGGGGTGTCCTTAGTATTGTATTGGTGCCATCATCCCTGGTTGATGTTTTGGACGTGTTTACCAATGTTTGTTGTCTAGGTGTATTCTTTGCCCGTTTATATGCCTTATCTATCACATTATCTGGGAATCCTCTTTGTCTGAATCTATTAGTCAGCACCGCACATTCATGCTCAAATGTCTCTTCACTTGAGCAGTTTCTCCGAGCCCGGAGAAACTGGCCTATTGGAATGCTCGTCCTCAACGAGGACGCACTTACCACCAGCTCAGGGGCAGCGCCATGGGGACGGCGTGCGCCCCCTCTTCCGCCAACCTGTTCCTGGGCTGGTGGGAGGATACGTTGGTCTTCATTGAAGATCTTGAATTCTATACAGCACACATAGCCTATTGGGGAAGGTTTATAGATGACATTGTGATCCTGTGGGAGGGGCCTCGTGAACTGTTTATCGATTTTGTGTCCATACTGAATAACAATCAAATCGGTATGAAATTCACCTATGAAGTGAGTGACACACACATCAACTTTCTCGACCTCACTATAAAGAAAGATAATGCAGGCAGGATTGAAACATGTATATTTCGTAAACCCACTGCAACAAACTCATTGTTAAAATGGGACAGCTCCCACCCGAGATCGTTGAGGACGAGCATTCCAATAGGCCAGTTTCTCCGGGCTCGGAGAAACTGCTCAAGTGAAGAGACATTTGAGCATGAATGTGCGGTGCTGACTAATAGATTCAGACAAAGAGGATTCCCAGATAATGTGATAGATAAGGCATATAAACGGGCAAAGAATACACCTAGACAACAAACATTGGTAAACACGTCCAAAACATCAACCAGGGATGATGGCACCAATACAATACTAAGGACACCCCCTCGTTTGGTGGGCACATTTACAGAACACTCCCACAGCGTATTTGAGATAGTTAAACACTATTGGCCTATACTTACCAAAGACAAGGACCTCTCCAAGATTCTACCCTCAAATCCTTCGGTCACATACAGGAGAGCCTCAAACCTAAGGGACATCTTAGTCCATAGTACGTTCTCTAAAACACCTGTGCATACCACTACATGGCTACCAACCAAGCCCAATGGCTCATTCCACTGTGGGAAATGTAAAGCATGTAAATACATGCCGACAACAAAGAATTTCGTGGCTCCACACAGTGGAAGGTCATTTGAGATTAGATCATTTATAACTTGTGACACAAAGGCGGTGGTTTATGCTGCCAGTTGTAAATGTGATCTATTGTATGTGGGCAAGACCACACGTGCACTCAAAGAAAGGGTGCTTGAGCACATAGGTGATATAAAACACAAGAATGATACAGCAATAGCGAGGCACATGAACCTTGTACATCCCCAATCTAGATTTGATATTCGGTTTTGGGGAGTCCAGCACTGGAGGAAAAGTCTGACAGGAGGCAACTTGGATAGGAAATTGACACAAATTGAGTCACAGTGGATATATCGATTAGACTCAATAGCACCAAAAGGGCTAAATGAGGATTTCAATTTAGCATGTTTTTTATAATGTCCTGCTTAGCTTTTTGAAAAACCAGCATAGGATTGTGTCTGATACCACATACTTGCTAGCTTAGCAACGACTACAATTTAGCGTGTTCTTTATAATGTCCTGTTATGTTTTTGAATAACCAGCATAGGATCATGGGCGGTTATGGGTGGACTGACGCCCCAGTGAAGATATATATGTCCATAATTTGACTGAGGGGATTTATGTCAGGGACTAGTACCTTTAGTTACCTTTTGTTACTTTTACGCCTCCTAATACAGCCTCGGCTGGAAACACCAATAACAGGTATCTTTATGATCGGTTAGCATTTACACCAATAGAGGGTGTTCTCACCCCCATCAAGTGCTCATGAGAAAATGTACAACTAACAATGTCGATTGTAATGCTCTAAATGCCTGGGATAGGATTTCCCTATGAAGATATACATGAATATATAGGCATCTTGCACTAATGGTAACCACCAGACATTTCTGCTACAGATTATCTCTTTATGTGTCCAGTAATGGGCATAACTGATTTATACTGTCTTGTGTTCATATACTCGTATGAACCTCATATGCTTAATATGCCCCGCAGCCTCTCCGTGGTTGCTATGACACACTCGGGACGCATTTGGTCTCTAGGGCAGGCGCTTCACATACTACGTGCGCACCTGCGTCAGTGGCAGCCATCTATCCAACGGCTACTACGCGTCCCCGGTCGCCATGGTGAGCGCACTATGCGTGCGCAGCTTCTAGGCGTAACTATGTAGCGCATTGGCGTCCCTGGCAACGGCGGCGATGGTGCGGGTGGATGTGACGTATACTCCCTTACAGGAAGCGCATCCGCGTCACCACCCAGCCCATCACTAGACGCCAAGCCGCTCGACACAGGGTTTGCCACTCTCAGCCTTTATGCGCATATTGGACACACGAGTACCACGCAAGCAGTATAAAATATATGTGTTAGATACCCGCCCTATGGGCGGATACATTGATCCTCACAGTATATAATCGTGCACCGGACAGGGTGCGACAGCTCTGACTGGGGCTTTTTTGCTGGGGGACATTTTGGTGGTGGGGGGTCATTCCTTTGCATTTGTATATATGTATAGCACTTTCTTTGATAAAGCCGTTTGGTGAAACATGTCAGAATCTCATATGCAAGCACTGTTGTAATATAGCACCACTTATATATTCTGCACCTTGTTACCTCAGCCATTTGTTAGGAAGCAGCTGTATGTGAACTTATACCATGCAGGTCGAGTAGATACTATACACTGACATAACATTGGGTATACACTGTTTTCTATTTTGGTGTGTGTGAGCAATCTTCAGTGGAATAGCTACACCACTTGGACAACAGTCTTAGTGGGGGATAAGCAAAGACCTCCACAAAAATCTTTTAAGCACACAGATATGTATCTCTCCACACTAAGAGATGCCTAAAGGGGCACTCTCCTGACATTAATCAGTCTTTGAATATAAGAGCAACCTATACTGTTGTTACATTTTTAAAAAAAAAAAAGGGACTGTCCATACGGACACAGTGTCTAATTGTTGTTTTCCCTATCTCTTACTCGGTTAGTGTTTGATTATTACAGGGAAGGACAGATGTAAATAATGCTCTGGCGAATTGATAAGGGGGGGGGGGGGGGGGGGGGGGGGGAGGTCTGAGGGCAATCTGAGCGTGTAGGCGGGTGATTGGGTGCCCGCAAGGGGCAGATTAGGGTCTGATCTAATGGGTAAAAGGTAGCCATACACTGGTCGATTTGCCATCAGATTCGACCAACAGACAGATCCCTATCTGATCGAATCTGATCAGAGAGGGATCGTATGGCTAGCTTTACTGCAAACAGATTGTGAACCGATTTCAGCCTGAAACCGTTCACAATCTGTTGTGGTGGTGCTGCCGCCGCTCCCCCCGCCCGCATACATTACCTGCTCCGCTGGTGCGACTGCCCCCGGTCACCGCTGCTCCGTCTCCGCTCTGGTCTGCTCTGGTCTCCGGCATGCTTCCCTTCTTCCTGTCTGGGGGAAGTTTAAACAGTAGAGCGCCCTCTACTGTTTAAACTTCCTGCCGGGACAGGAAGAAGGGAAGCATGCCGGAGACCAGACCAGAGCGGAGACGGAGAAGAGCGGAGACCCGGGAGTCGCGCCGGCGGAGCAGGTAATGTATGCGGCTCTATTGCGTCGGTCGTCGGGCACTCGAACGCTGCTAGCGATGCGCTCTTTACCGGCGGGGCGATCGACGGTTATTTTCCGCACGGCGCGATCGACGGGATCGGACGGAATGGATCGAAATTCGGCGTGTAGCGTGAACGATTGGCAGCAGATTCGATCCCAGTGATCGAATCTGCTGTCGAAACGGGCGCAAATCGGGCCAGTGTATGGCCACCTTAACAGTGACAGGTGGTGATAGGGGGTGATTGATGGGTAATTAGTGGGTGTTTAGAGGAGAGAATAGATGTAAACACTGCGCTTGGGTGGTGATCTGATGTCGGATCTGCGGGCGATCTATTAGTGTGGGTGGGTGATCAGATTGCCCGCAAGGGGCAGGTTAGGGGCTGATTGATGGGTGGCAGTGACAGGGGGTGATTGACGGGTGATTGACAGGTGATCAGGGAGATAGATGCATACAGTACACAGAGGGAGGGGGGGTCTGGGGAGAATCTGAGGGGTGGGGGGGGGTGATCAGGAGGGGGCAGGGGGTAAAAAAAAATAGCATTGACAGATAGTGACAGGGAGTGATTGATGGGTGATTAGGGGGGTGATTGGGTGCAAACAGGGGTCTGGGGGGTGGACAGGGGGGGTCCTGAGGGGTGCTGTGGGCGATCTGGGGCAGGGGGGGGGAATCAGTGTGCTTGGGTGCGACATAGGGTGGCTGCAGCCTGCCCTGGTGGTCCCTCGGACACTGGGACCACCAGGGCAGGAGGCAGCCTGTATAATACACTTTGTAAACATTACAAAGTGTATTATACACTTTGTATGCGGCGATCGCGGGGTTAACATCCCGCCGGCGCTTCCGTATGGCCGGCGGGATGTTGCGGCGGGGTGAGCGGCGGCAGGCGCCGGCGGAGGATCGCGTCACGGATGACGCGATCGCTCCGCCCATGCCCTTACAAGGACCGCCACCTCTGTGGGTGAGCCGGTCCTTGCAGGGCACACTTCCCGGCCGCCTCTGTGCGTTAGGCGGTCGGGAAGTGGTTAATAGGGAGGGCTTCACTGGCCGGTTTACAGAGAAAATAAATATGGCATTCTCTATATTCCTCCCACTTCAGGGAACCTAAACTGAGAAGTATATGGATTTTACCTTTTAAAATAACACCAGTTGCCTGACTCTCCTGCTGATCCTGTGTATCTAGTACTTTCAGCCACAGCCCCTCAACAAGCATGCAGATCAGGTGCTCTGACTGAAGTCAGACTGGATTAGCTGCATGCTTGTTTCAGGTGTGTGATTCAGCTACTACTGCAGGACTGCCAAGGAACTGGTATTGTTTAAAAGGAAACATCCATTTCCCTTTTAGTTGAGGTTCTCTTTAAAGTACATTAATCATCTCTCACGGCTTGCAAGCAGTACTACAAGAAGCTCAGCATGCATTGCAAACCAAGCAATAGCACTCGTTACTGAAGCATCCTGAAAACTGCTGGGATTTGTAGTTCGTCAGCAGCTTATGCCTGTTGCAGGGATGTTACGGCAGCCTCCTCATCCTCTCTGGGTTCGCAGGATAAAGCTGTATTTGTCTTCCTGACCTCAGTGCGGCTCCCCTCACAAAGATCTCTTTCATGACAGATCTGCGACACAGCGGGGATCAAACAGTCCGGTAGCAGCATATCTGGGGGACAAAAATCCCCTTCAGGAGCCCAAAAACTGCGAGAGAGGCCAGGCGAGGAGAGGCGATCTCTGAATGAGGGCATATTTCCTGTACTCTGGCTGCTGTTCAAAGTCATCTGGACTGGTCCACATGCATATTTTTGCAGCAAAAAATATTATTACACGTTTATATTGCGCTGACATCTTCTGCAGCACTTTACAGAGCACATAGTCATGTCACTGACTGTCCTCAGAGGAGCTCACAATCTAATCCTACCATAGTCATAGTCTAATATCTCAATCATATTATTATGTATTTATGTAGTACTGAAATCTTCTGCAGTACTTTAGAGTATAGTACATTGTCACATGTCACTGGCTGTCCTCAGAGGAGCTCACTATCAAATCCTACTGTAGCTTAATACCTCTATCAAATGAATATGTATTTATATAGTGCTGAAATCTTCTGCAGTACTTTACAGAGTACGGTACATAGTCACATGTCACTGGCTGTCTCTAGGGGAGCTCACAATCAAATCCTACCGCAGCCTAATCATCTTATTATTGTATTTGCTGACATCTTCTACAGCACTTCACTGGTACATAGTCATGTCATTGATTGTGCTTTGGAGGAGAGGACAATATGCCAGCATGTATCACACGAAATGCCGGCGGCATGTATGCGGCTATGGAAGAGCCGCGGATTCAGAAGACAGACATGCACCGCGACACAGGACACGTCTAAATGCGCACACATTTATACATTAGGGCAACGGCGGCGTGGCGGCAAACTCTGACGATTCGCAAGTTGTTTCATGCTGAAATCGATCAGGAATAGGCCTGCGGTGTATGGACAGCCGACAGATCTCTCTCTGATCAGATCCTTAACTACTTTCTGACCGCTCCACGCCAATTGCCATGAAAGCTGCGGCAGCCCCAGGACCACTCTACGCCAGTTGGCGTCAAGTCCTGGGGGCGGAGATTGCAGGGCGCGCATCCCCACTTGAATGCCTGAGCTTAGCTCCGTCATTAGCCTCCCAGCGGCGATCACCGCTAGGAGACTGTTAGACGGCAAAACCGCTGTCTATTTACACTGTACAGCGCTGCGATCTAAGGCAGCGCTGTACTGGGGACAGCCCTGTGACACAGCTGGCCCCCTGGGAGGCTCAGGAGTGATCGGCTGTCATAGGCTGATGCCTATGACAGCCGATCACGGTGATTGGCTGGCGGGGGGGGGGGAGGGAGGGAGGGAGGGCCTGGTACAAAAAAAACTAACAAAATAATATTTATTAAAAATAAAATACAAAATACAAATAAATAAAATGCTGCACACAGATGCTGTACAGACACTAAAGATCAGTATCTGCAAACGATCTGTTCCTGCCAAAAATCCATTCCTGCAAATTGCAATGATAGTCTATGAGATCTGCAGATCATACTACACACATGATTTAACTGACATTCATCTGCAGATCAAGCAATCTGAAAATCCATCCTGGTGGATCTGATCTGCAGATGAATGTCAGTTAAATCATGTGTGTATGATGATCTGCAGATCTCATAGACTATCATTGCAATTTGCAGGAATGGATTTTTGGCAGGAACAGATCTTTTGCAGATACTGATCTTTTGTGTCTGTACAGCATCTGTTTGTGCAGCATTTTGCCAAGATTTTTTCCTGATGTGGAGTTCAGCTCCATAGAAAAGACTGTGTAGAGTATGGCTCTTATACTACAGGAAGGGTGGTAAGATTGGTCTGTGATCTTTCATTTTCCAAAGACTATGGTCTGATGTCTGTATGTGGCCTAAGGCTGCACAGCGGAAAGCTTGCTCTTATTCTTTTAAGTTAGCCAATAAATGGTATCATCCTGATTCAAAACGTCTTGTTTTACCGATGGCTAATACGGTGCAATACTCTACTGCTACTTCCTTAAAAAAGTAAGCAGTTCCCTTTAAATTGCTGCTGTGGCCCCGGCAGTTCCAGGACACGGATCTGGTGCGAGTTTTCACCACAAGCCGCTGTAAATGTGATAATTATTTTCACACAGCATGTTTCGGAAGTAAATGTTCATCAAGTAATAAAGAAAATATTCCAAATGTTTATTTCCTCTCTCATTATTGGCTGTGGGATAGCAAACCTCAGGAATACTCAGATGGGAACCAAGAATACAGCTTCCTTTCTTGCTTAGCTTTGTGGTCGTGTACAGATCTATCCAATAACAGTGACAGGCAGATACCGCCGGCTGGACTTGTGGTGATCCCAATGATATTCAGCATTCATACGTGCAGCCATTCATGAAGCTAGTGCAAAACTCAGCATGTGGAGGCGGCCAGTGCTGATCCTCTGCAGCATGTGGAGGCGGCCAGTGCTGATCCTCTGCAGCATGTGGAGGCGGCCAGTGCTGATCCTCTGCAGCATGTGGAGGCGGCCAGTGCTGATCCTCTGCAGCATGTGGAGGCGGCCAGTGCTGATCCTCTGCAGCATGTGGAGGCGGCCAGTGCTGATCCTCTGCAGCATGTGGAGGCGGCCAGTGCTGATCCTCTGCAGCATGTGGAGGCGGCCAGTGCTGATCCTCTGCAGCATGTGGAGGCGGCCAGTGCTGATCCTCTGCAGCATGTGGAGGCGGCCAGTGCTGATCCTCTGCAGCATGTGGAGGCGGCCAGTGCTGATCCTCTGCTGCATGTGGAGGCGGCCAGTGCTGATCCTCTGCTGCATGTGGAGGCGGCCAGTGCTGATCCTCTGCTGCATGTGGAGGCGGCCAGTGCTGATCCTCCGCAGCATGTGGAGGCGGCCAGAGCTGATCCTCCGCAGCATGTGGAGGCGGCCAGAGCTGATCCTCTGCAGCATGTGGAGGTGGCCAGTGCTGATCCTCCGCAGCAAGTGGAGGCGGCCAGTGCTGGTCCTCTGCCGCAAGTGGAGGTCGCCATTGCTGATACTCTGCAGCATGTGGAGGTGGCCAGTGCTGATCCTCCGCAGCAAGTGGAGGAGGCCAGTGCTGGTCCTCTGCCGCAAGTGGAGGTCGCCATTGCTGATACTCTGCAGCATGTGGAGGCGGCCAGTGCTGATCCTCTGCAGCAAGTGGAGGTCGCCAGTGCTGATCCTCTGCCGCAAGTGGAGGTCGCCAGTGCTGAGCCTCTGCCGCAAGTGGAGGTCGCCAGTGCTGAGCCTCTGCAGCATGTGGAGGCGGCCAGTGCTGATCCTCTGCCGCAAGTGGAGGCGCCAGTGCTGATCCTCTGCCGCAAGTGGAGGTCGCCAGTGCTGAGCCTCTGCCGCAAGTGGAGGTCGCCAGTGCTGAGCCTCTGTCGCAAGTGGAGGTCGCCAGTGCTGAGCATCTGCCGCAAGTGGAGGTCGCCAGTGCTGAGCTTCTGAGACACATGGTTACTGGACTGTGAACTTCACCCTGGAAAGTAATAACAGCCTCCAGAGTCCTCCACCGCTTCCAGAGTCCTCTGGCAAGACGAGACCGGTTTCATTCTGGATGCTGTAGCTTAAAGAATATTCCATTCACAATGCAGATCCCATTCTGAGAAGGTTTTTTAAAAATAAATCTTTTGGATACCTTCAAATTATGTTGGTGAAATCATCATTTTAGATGGAAAAATGATAACTAGCTCCCTCTTGGGTATCAAAAATAGAAAACGAACTTTATTTAGGTTTGGCATATGTGTTGGCAGAACAGCTTTAAAAACAGTTAAAAGTAGCCATACAGAGCGCACCACAACATCCACTCACCATGCATGCATAGCCACTCCTACACCCCTTCTGGTACCGGTACCAATGTCCCTTTCTTCAGAGAGGGGAAGAGGATTGCAGCAACAGTAAGCGTAAATGTTAGTCTTCAGCTTGCAAGCACATAAAACTACTTTTCAGCCGGCATTTTAGTGTCTCACCACACAAGTATACTTCCGTTCAGTCGTCCAGTACTCCGGGCTATTCCGAACAGGTCCCCCACAGAAGGTCAGGGTCAGCAGTACCAGTCGTGAGGCCTCCGTGCTTGGTGGTCGGCAAGTCAGCTCAACCTGTTCCGCATACGCTGTGGCAGGGAGCTGACGCCAACCTCCATTCATGTAGTTAGTGTTGCAGCTGCGTGTGGGTGCTCACAGGCTACGAAAATTGCACCCGAAATCATCATTTTAGCCCTACTGTGCTCTCCTAGCAGCAGGGATCTTGAGAGGGAAGCAGGAAATATGAGCGTCATGGAAGTGTGGACACTGACATAGGCGCCCATACCAATTTCAACTATGGGATGGATAAGGTTTGGATGGGGGGGGGGGGATCTGTTAGGGTTACCATTGGGTTGGTTGTCACAATGCAAAAAAACAACAATTACCGTATATGACCACAGTGTGGTGACAGGGTCATATGCATAGCACCGCCCCCATTCAGTGACATACTCTCTGCTGGGCAGGAAGTATGTCGCTGGAATCCCATGGGTCTATTTACCCATCATTTACACTACGTGTGTTGCCCACAGACTTGCATTACAGCAAGCTCTTGAAATTAAAGAGTGCTTTCTGCAGCCCTTCGGTTGGATCGGATACTCCCAGACCACTGCAACAGACCGCAATAAGTGTGCAAGTCTCAATAGACTTGCACTGCTTTTGCGCCCCCTTGTGGTAGCGTACAGCAATCCAATGCAGGTTTAGCTTGCAAGTGCACAAGGATCCTCAAAGTTTTGGTTTGCACCTTAGGCTTCCACTACGCAAGTTTACACCTGCGCACAAATTTGACACTCGCCCAGTAAATTTAGCAAAAACAGCCCTGTGGCTGGCACTGGCGAGGATCGGCCAAGTCGTTTCCAAAGAGAACCCGAGGTGAGAGGTATATGGAGGCTGCCATATTTATTTCCTTTTAAACAATACCAGTTGCCTGGCAGCCCTGCTAATGATTTGCTGCAGTAGTGGCCAATTCACACACCTGAAACAAGCATGCAAATAATTTGTTCAGATTTTTGGTCAGAAACACCTGTATGCTTGTTTAGGGTTTATGGCTCAAAGTACAAGCGGCAGCGGATTAGCAGGACAGCCTGACAATCTGCATCGTTTTAATGGAAATAAATGTCTAGCCTTCACATGTCTCTCACCTTAGGTTCACTTTAAACAGAGATCAGACTGTAACCAACCTCTACTTGTGTCAGGATCTAAGGCTTCCCAGAAGTGTCCAGCCCAGAGCTGTAATTTAAATTCAATTTAGACTCTAATTAAGGTATGATTTGCTCTTTTGTACAGGGCACGGAAGGCCATGTGGTCGCTGGGGGGAAATGATTAGGTGAAATGAGGAAGAGACCTGCACTGATACAACCACGGACACAGAACTGATCCTTCACTGCAGAAGAGAAACAGACCCGAGCGTGTTACCAGCCAGACACAGAGTCCTGTACAGATGCTGCCTCTGTTGCCTCCTACCCTGTGACATCGCTACACAGCCATGAGCCACAGTGCAACACTGGACCCCACATTGCTGTACATATAATAATCACATGTTACTGAGAGGCAAAACCACCTCTACAAGGGCTGCTGCTATGTGAGAGAGGAGTGAACAGGGAAAGGGGGACACTATGCTTATTATTACTGCCATTTAAAGAGGAACTGTAGTAAAAATGTAATACATTTTTAGGTTTACAATATTTCTAGATTTATAGTTAGTGTTTTCTCATTGTAAAATCTTTATTCTCCCTGATTTACATTCTGAAATGTATTACTGGTGGTGACTAAAGGTGCGTACACACATGCGACTATAGTCGTTTGTAACGATCGTTCCCCGATCTTTACCAACGACGATCGTTACAAAAAACGAACCAACGACTATTAAGGCAAACGACGAACGAGGCAAATCGCTACAAAACAAAGTTCTGTCTTGGCGGATTTTTACCACCGACGATCGTTAGCAAAAGTGGCACATCGTTGGAAACGATCGTTCGTACCAGGCTGGACATGCGCATTTCACTTTTTCTCCAAGGAACTTTACAATTTTATGCGCAGGCGCATTAAGTGCTTTTACGTGGTGTAACGTTCGTTCTAACGATGTGATCGTTACATACTTTTTACAACTAACTTTACTTCGGTCGTTCTTTCGTCAATTAAAAGATCGTTCGTCGTTGACAACGAACGATCGTTGTCGCATGTGTGTACGTAGCATAGGGATCAGCTCAGGCTCAGCAGAGCTCCAGCTTTGGATTCCAAATTCCACTTGAATACTTCACCCTGACCAGATCAATTTTCACCTGTCATCCTCCCTTTCATTCGCCAATAACTTTATCACTACTTGTCTCAACAAAGTGATCTACATCTTTTTTCTTTTTTTTACTTTTTGTTCGCCACCAATTTCTTTTTTCTTTCTTTGGATGCTACATTTTAAGAATTATTTTATCGTAAATGCAATTTAACAGGAATAATAAAAATTCATTATTTCTCAGTTTTCAGCCATTACAGTTTTAAAATAAAACGTGCTACTGTAAATAAAACCCATATATTATATATGCCCATTTGTCCCAGTCATTACAATGCTTAATATATTTCCGTACAATGTATGGCGCCAATATTTTATTTGGAAATAAAGGTGCAATTAACTTACCCTTGTCACTGCCTATAGTTGATGTGCTCCAGGTCGCGTTCCGCCTGTCCAATGCTTCCTTCTTCAAACCAGGAAGGTTTGTATTGGAGGGACGTAAATCCAATGGAAAGCCACATGGAGCGCATTTGCTATAGGCAGCAGGGGCGTAACAATAGACCCTGCAAGGGATGCAGTCAAAGGGGGCCCAGAAGCTGCAGGGGGCCCCATGGGGGATAAGTTTCTTTCCCTGTTCTGAGAGACTGACACTAAGGGCATGGAGAAAAAAAAATATGCGCTCTACACAATTGCTCTAATGACTGCATCTGCTCAGCCACTAATAAGGAACCATACAAAGTTTTGCAGACAAATATTTGTAGACAGTCCCTAATCAGTGTGCAGCAGGGTCTTGTGTGCAGCATCCAGCCCCCAACCTCCCTACACCTCCCCAAGTGCTCTGTACTGTAGTGATGCTGGAGGAGTCTGCAGAGCCAGTTCTGCTCCATCAGAGATGGACAGAGTGAGTGTAATAAGCTGGTGCTGGGAGCACACTCCTCGTCTTTTTCTGTATGCGTTTCCTGCACCCCATATGTGTCTGTATGTGTGAAAACGTGCGTTTTATCACAGAAGCTAATGTAAATTGATTGCTTCACTGCTGTCTGTTTTTATCTGCATGTGGAAAACACATTCAAGTGTGTACTAGCCAATTGAATAACATTGGCTCTCAGTTTACCTGGGCAGAAAGCGAGGGGGGGGGGGCAATCCAAAGTTTCGCAGGGGGGCCCAGTGATTTCTAGTTACTCCCCTAGTTAACTGCTCCCCACTACTGTGGCCCGCAACTTTTATTTGGAATTTGCAATCCAAGCTCTGCTGAGCTCATCCCTAGTGGCAACATGTTTAGTGCTGTCAGGTGATTTCTGCAAGATGTTTGCTTCCTGAGTGTTCTGAAGCCAGTAGAAAATATACTTGGTCTCCCAGAATGCTCTGATAAAATGTCTGCATCTCTTAACAGTCTAGGTTAAACATCAGGGCCTGTTCAGACTATGCGCGTTCCTAGACGTTTTCAGGGAACGTGTCTGGGTACCAAAAACGCATAGAAACGGCTCCTAATGCTTTTGAATGGGCTAGTTCACATGTATGCGTATGAGACGCATACGTTTCTCATCCGCATTGCTGCACGCAGTTCTGTGCGTCACGCATAGAAACGGACGCAATGAAAGTCTATGGACGCGTATCAAAAACGCGTACTATTGCGTTTTTAGCGTCTGTTTTCCTCTGCGGTTCCCATAATTCTTTTTTTCCCCCTGGGTCACGTGTGTGTGCAAAACGCAATAGAATACGCATTAGAACGCAAGAAAAACGCATGCGTTTTTCAACTTGCGTTTCTTTGATTTTAAACGCATTCTTTATACGCAGATAGTCTGAACAGGCCCTCACTGGAAAGGTGGGATAACAATGATATACAGCAATATATAGATACTGGAAGTGTTTTTTTTTATGCTAGGAAAATGACTGTAATAGTGGGTACCCTGAATTGACATTCTACTATACGTCACTTCAGGGCCCATGTGTGTATTACCAATGTACCTCCAATAAAGAGCTAATGCAGTGACAGCAGGAGAACCCCAGGTGGGCTTTCTAGTTCAGGAC